>NC_133369.1:24050623-24118800 GCF_049309525.1 Garra rufa
GCATGTTTAAGAGAAATCGGACTGAAAGCGCACTCTCCAGTGACCAAGCCTCTCGTCAAAAAAAAATCTAAATGCTAAGTTCACCTTAGGAGCATGTTGTGTGGAGAGAGGGGAACTGGTTCAAAGTTCACTTTAGTGAGGAGAGCAAGTTTGATTTATTTGGGTCTGAGGGTAAACATTATGTTCAGCATCAAACTGAGGAAAGACTGAAGCCCAAGTGTGTAAAGAAGTCAGTAAAATGTGCAGTAGAATGTGTCATGATTTGGGGGATGTTTTCTGCTGAACGACTTAGGCTTCTTATACAGTTACACGTCAGGGTGAATATAAATGTTTATCAGGACCTCCTTCAGCAACATGCAGTCCCTTTTCAGTAAGCATTTCCCAATCAGACAGCAATTTTCAAGCAAGACAATGCTTCCATCACACTGCAAAATGGGTAAACCAGTTACTTGAAGCTGAAAACACTAAAATACTGGGTTAGAGTCCTGATCAAAACCCGATTGAAAATCTCCAAGAATGGCTATGAAACCCAATACAGTTACCGAACTGTGGAAGAAACCAGAAGAAGAGTGGACCAAGATCACACCAGTGTAGTATGAGAAACTAGTGATGTTCTGCAGCTGCAAATGTGCTAAAGTCATTCAAAGCAAGGGCCTCTATTCATATTTCATACTAATTTCTGACACCTGTAACCCTTCAAAATTTTAGCTGGAATCTTCTTTCATGCTACAGTGGTTACTCTTTTCTAATTTTGATCACTGTGTTTTCCACAAAATAAAAAATTCAGTTAAAAATGCCTTCAAACTGTTAATAGAACAGTGATATACCTATAGCTAACATTCCTTCAAATCTTAAGCTATGAAGATTAACAATATTTCAGAAAAAAAGTCAAGTACTTATAGATTGCTCTCTAATATTGATCTCCATTGTATTTGATGGACTGCAATGAATTAATCTGTATATCCTTTAATTACAGTTGAGATCAAAAGTTTACACTCCCTTTCAGAATCAGCAAAAGGTTAATTTACCAAAATAAGAGGGATCGTACAAAATGGATGTTATTGTTTATTTAGCACTGACCTGAAAAAGATATTTTACATAAAAGATGTTTACATCTGTGGATCATTCAGGTAACAACACAGTATTAAAAATCAAGTGTATGTAAACTTTTGAACAGGGTAATTTTTATAAATTCAACTATTATTTTCTCTTGTGGACTATATGTAAACATCTTTTATGTGAAATATCTTATTCAGGTCAGTACTAAATAAACAATAACATGCATTTTGTATGATCACTCTTATTTTGGTCAAATTAACATTTCACAGATTCTGAAAGTGGGAATATAAACTGTTGACCTCAACTGTATTTCAATTTCAATTATGAATTGATTGACACAATGAATGCCTAGTTACTGGTGTTAATCTGGCACCTAGTGTAACTGGCAGCATTCCTTAAATTTTCACTGAAAAAGTGCTCACAATGG
This sequence comes from Garra rufa, assembly GCF_049309525.1. NCBI lineage: Eukaryota > Metazoa > Chordata > Actinopteri > Cypriniformes > Cyprinidae > Garra > Garra rufa. Next base: position 24,052,110 of record NC_133369.1, read on the forward strand.
TAGGAGAACCATCTAGTTCCTCCTTTATTTAATTTGCTTGTATTTATTTACCTGGTGTATTCCCATCTCCAGTGCACTGGCAGTCTAGTAGGTTGTGTGTGAGGCAGGTGGTATTAGGGTCAAAGCTGAAAAGGTCCCGTAGCTCCTCAGCAGAAAAGCTAATATGCTCAGCTTTCTTAGACGAGTCCACCACTGTCCCAGAAAGCCCCTGTTTACTCACCTGCCTCTGATAAATCTTTTCTTCTATGGAACCTGCACAAGACACATGCACATTACTGCAGATCCAAACTCATGTGAACTCTGTAAACAAATGCTTTTTCCAACCATGATTCATCAATCTGAAAGCCTTCCAAAAATAAGAGTGTGTCTCATCATGTGACATGTGTCATAACATAGAGCTTATTGGCAGAAAAGAAAGCCAGTCAGTTTGTGTGGGCTATAATTGATGAAAAGCTGTGAGATGTTTCAGGTCAAGTACATCTTATTGTACAGTCATAATAAAGAGCTAAATTTATCTATTGACAGACAGGCTGATTATACTCAATTTATGGTTAATTTATAAATGTTTTGGTTACCTGTTGTAAGAAATCTATAGATGTGAACTGTTTTCTTCTGTCCGTCTCGCCACACACGTGCCATGGCCTGATAGATGTACAACAATAATTGTTTAGATCATTTGAGCCTTATAAAACAAGCACGGCAGCAAAACAATCTGATGGTAACACATAAAAGCAAAGCATTCAGACAGATAAAAGACTGCAAGAATTACAACAAATTTAAGTTTTTTCGTATTTACTGCCATCTAGTGGTCTGCATTAAAGGTGCAATTAAGACAAGTATGTGGACTTAAAGAGTGTGGTCTACCGTAATTGCACTGAGCTGCATGTTTTTTTTTTTGTAAAATTTACTATGTGTTTTATTGTTGTTTTGCAGTGTAACAAGTGTAACTGTTTTGACGTCCACTGACCTGTATGTCATTGGCAGGGTTCCAGTCTATATCATACAAAACAAGATGGGAAGCACCAATGAGGTTTAGTCCCACCCCTCCAGCCTTGGAACTGAGTAGCAATAGGAAGTGGGATGAGTGTGGGCTGTTGAAGGAGTCAACAATTCGTTGTCGCTGGGCTACAGGTGTCTGTCCATCAAGTCGACACCATTTATAGCCTATGTGATCACAGACGTCCTGCAGTAAGTCGAGTGTTTGTGTGTAGTTGGACACCAAGACAACCCTATAGAGAGACAGAGAAACAAAAATGGACACAAGTCTCATACCACACGTCAATAAAATGGACATTTTAACTTAGTCCCAACAATGTTTGGATGTTGTTGTTGGTGTCAAACAAGGTTTACTTATATACAATACAATGTAATGTAATGTAATGTAATGTAGTATAAAATAAATTTGTAAATTTTTAGGATAAATTATAATATAATACAAGTAATTTATAATAGTTTAGCACTGTTTTGTGATCTCAAAATTATAATATAATATAATATAATATTTTTTGTAAAACTTTAGGATAAATTATAATACAATACCACAAAATAGACTAAAATCAAACAAAAATCAAAAATATAATATATAATATTGAAAAAGTTTGGATCAATTATAATATAATACCACTAATTTATAGTAGTTGTGTGCACTCAAAATATATAATATATATTTTTGTAGAATTTTTAGATAAACTGTAATATAATACCACATAATGTATCAGTTTAGCACTTTAGCACAGTTTTGTGCACTGAAAATTATAATATAATATGTTATATTTTTGGCAAAATTTTCAGGATACATTAATATATACTACCACATAATATAATAGTTTAGCACTTTAGCACAGTTTTTGTGCACTCAAAAACAAAATATAATATATTTTTTGAAAATGTTTTAGGATAAATTATAATACAATACCACATAATATAATAGTTTAGCACAGTTTTGTGCACTCAAAATTATAATATAATAGAATTAATATAATAGAATAGAATATATTTTTGTAACATTTTAGGATAAATTATAATATAATACCACATAATATAATAGTTTAGCACAGTTTTGTGCACTCAAAAATATAATATAATATTATAAATATAATTTGTTTGCAAAATTTTAGGATAAATTATAATACTACAAAAAAATTATTGTGTAGCACTTTGGCACAGTTTTGACCACTCAAAATTCTAATCATATTAAAAAAAACTTTTTAGAGGTACTTTTTTGTGTGCTTGAGGACTCAATACGCATTATATACCAAAAAATGCAGATGAATATTTTTCTTATCTTAAAAACAAAGTAAACTCAGTAGCAATAGTAGCCCGCTTGTAGTAGACACTGTTTGTAACGTGACCATACTTTGGTGGCACCCATGTAAAGTACGACTTTCACAAAGCCACTGATATGAGTTAAGTGTTCATTTCAAGCATATATCATTTATCCATTTATTTATCAGAATTGTCAATAGAGCTTATCATTTCTTGATGTGAAAACCTTTCAAATGAGACAATATCTGACAGCAGTGTTATATGTGGTACCTGTCTGTGCGATTGACTTGCTGTATTGCTGACAGCAGGTCTGTTAACACTAGAAGTTTCCCAGAGTCTGCAGTGCCAAAGGCACCTGTAGAGTATCCCTCAGGAAAGAGTTCCATCATTCCATCTTCAGACATCTCATCCGACTTTTCCTGAAACAAATAGCACAAAGCATAAATAAAAAGCATCATATATATGATAAGATGATAAGATTTATGATAAGAACATGGCAAGGCAAATTACCAGCACTTATTTTACCTGTAAAGTGTTGTAGAGAAGCCCGGGGTGGTTGCAGAGTTTCTTGAGGGCGTTGATGCATGCGAGGTGTGGGCTATGTGTGTGTGTACTGGCACCAGAGAGGCAGGCTTTGATGGGCCGTGTGGCCAGCAGGACTCCATACAGACGCAGCTGCAGTTCAGTGGGTTTGCAGAATACGGTCCACTCTATCCGCTCGGATAAATACTGATTAATGATCTCCTGAGTGCGCCGTAGTGTAAACACACCTGTCAGACGAAAGAGCTCAGCCGCACGCTCCTCTCCAATGCACCGCTCCTCCTGAAACAGGAAGTTGTGATCAATATTACTCCAGCAAATGGATACAGACAGACATTTTCTGGTAAATTGCTCAAGAATGTTGCAGAGATTTTTTTAATCTATTAATTCTGGATGATCAGTATAGGATATTTAATTGCAAATGCTAAATGCCTTTATTTTTACATTTGCATTCCCTTTGCCATCACTATGCTTAAAACCAATAATAATTGCATATGTTAAAAACTATGGAAAGCCTGTTTGCACCACTGAATAAAAACATTTTAAAAAGATATTTGCGACTTTTTCATCTCACAATTCTGAGTTTATATCTTGGAATAGCAAATTTGACTTTTTTCTCAAAATTGCGAGTTTACTTTGTAATTGTGACTTTTTTTCTCAGAATTGTGCGTTTGTATCTCACAATTCTCACTTTCTTACACACAACTGCAAGATCTTTAATCAGAATTGTGAGATATAAAAAAAAGTCAGAATTGTGGAAAAAAGTCAAAATTACTAGATACAAACCCGCAATTGTGAAAAAAAAAGTAAGAATAGTGAGTTTTTAGCTTGCAATTCTGACTTTATTTATCGCAATTGCGAGTTTATATCCCACTATTCTGACTGTATAATTTACAACTGCAAGTTTATATCTCACAATTCATAGAAAAAAGTCAGAATTGCAAGATGAAAACCCACAATTGAGAGACATCTTTAATATATATAAAATTATATATATGCATGTAAGTATATTTCATATAATATAATAATCACTGAAAAAATGCAAATAGAAAATACTTTTAAAAATTATAAATATTTTATTATTTTGAAAACTTAGATGTTTGATTATATCTTGTTACCTCAGTGCAGGTGGGCTGGCGAGATCTGAGAATAGGATCTTCGTAAATCTTCCTGTAGGCTGCAGATGTTCCCAGAATTCCTGGATTTACAAACTCAACGATGGAATAAAATTCCTGCAAGTCATTCTGCACTGGAGTACCTGTTCAAGTAATAATCACAGTTTTTTAGAATGACATAACATAATACTACTACACTTGTTTGAAAGTATGTTTGTTTGAACCTGTTAATATAAGACGGCGTTCACACGAAAGGGCTGTGAGTGCACCGGACGTTTTGATGTTGCTGTTTTTAAGGCGATGACCCTCGTCACAGATGAGCACTCCAAAATCCAGCTCTTTCAGTTGGTCCACAGAGCGCAGCAGCATCTCGTAACTGATCACCATGACAGAGCAAAGAGGAGAAGACACAAAATCCTCCACACGATGATCCTACCATGACAACATATACTTTTAACTTTCTCTTACTCATCCAACCATCTATTATCTGACACAAACAGCCACACATACACACCTGGTCCACAGTGTAAACACTGATCCTCTCCCTGCCAAGCCACTTGTTGAACTCAGCAGCCCAGTTCTTAACCAAACTTCCGGGACAAACCACAAGTGCTCTCTTCAAGACAGGCCGCCCACCGTAGGGGCCCTGTCTCAGTAGTGTCCACAGAACACAAACACACTGCAGCGTCTTCCCCAGTCCCATCTCATCTGCAAGAATGGCCCCACAGCGGCCAGACAGTCTGCAACACAAACATATATGTGCAAATACATGCATAAACAAAGAAGTGTGAATGTGAGAATATTAAAAGTATAACCAAAAATGCAAGACCTTTGTTCATCTTCGGAACACAAATTATATTTTTGATGAAATCCCAGAGCTTTTTGACCCTGTAAAGACAGCGGCATTACTACCACTTTCAAGGATCAGAAAGTTAGCAGGGACATCATTAAAATAGTCCATGTGCCATCAGTGATTCAACTGTAATATTATGACTATTTTAACAATGTCCTTACTACCCATCTAGGTCTTGAACGTGGTAGTACTGTTGCTGTCTATGCAAGGTCAGAAAGGTCTTGGATTTCATCAAAAATATCTTAATCTGTGTTCTGAAGATGAACGAAGGTCTTATGGGTTTGGAACGACATGAGGGTGAGTAATTAATAACAGAATTTTAACTTTTGGCTGAACTATCCCTTCAAATTAACGGATGAACACTTATTTACCTCATTCCCATTAAACATTCATAAAGGAAGACTACGCCGTCTCTCTGATGTGGCCGAAGATGATTGGTCAAGTGTGGGTCGATGACCACATCCACCAGTGGAGAACCAGATTTATTATACAGCCACTGGTGATCGGTCGTCGGTCGTGGCATCACAAGGGCACCTTGGGACAAACAGTATGGATATGAACAGTTTGGAGTAAAATGTAATAATTTAAATGGATATGAGCTCATTTTAACCACTTTTAATCACCTTCATCTTCATTGTCTTATTTAAATGTAAACATTTTTTAGAAGTACAAATATGACATGTATCATATACTATAAGGACATAAAAGAACATGGATAACTAAAAAATATTTGAAAAAGGCCTGGTTTCACAGACAGGGCTTAGACTAAGCCAGGATTAGGTTTTAGTTCAATTAGGGCATTTAAGTAGCTTTAACAATGTGCCACAGAAATGTGCATCTTGAGACAAAACAATGGCACTGACAAATTTTAAGATTTTTGAGTGTAACTGGCTTTCAGTTAAAACTGCTGAAACTTGCATTTTAGTCCAGGGCTAACTTAAAGAATTAGTTCACCCAAAAATGAAAATTAGCCCATTATTTACTCACCGTCCAGGCATTTAAGGTGTATATGACTTCCTTCTTTCAGATGAATGCAGTCGGAGTTATATTAAAATTATCCTGGCACTTCCAAGCTTTACAATGGCATGGGCTGGTGTTTCTCTTCATCAGTCCAAAACAAGTCCAATAAAGCGCATTCATCCATAATAAAAAGTGCCTCACATGGCTCCAGGGGCACATGTGCAAAGCCAACGTTCTGCATTATCCACCTGGAGCTGCTTCCATTTACGATCAGTTGGCACCAGCTAGATGTTAGTCTGTGTATGATGTATGAACATTTTTCTAAAAAACAATGCTTCCATTCACTACAGGAGACCTTTATTCACCTCCTGTAGCCATGTGAACCACTTTTTAATATGGATGGATGCACTTTATTGGACTTGTTTTGGACTGTTGAAGAGGAACACCCGCCCATGCCATTGTAAAGCTTGGAAGTGCCAGAATAATTTTTAATATAACTCCGATTGCATTCGTCTGAAAGAAGGAAGTCATATACACCTAGGATGCCTGGAGGGTGAGTAAATAATGAGCTAAATTTCATTTTTGGGTGAACTATCCCTTTAAGCCTTGTCTGTGAAACCAGGGGAAAATGTATTAAGTTGAGCATGTGCTATACCTGGTGCGTTCGGTTCATGTCTGGGTTTACAGATTGGTTTCTCAGGTTCAGAATCTGTAAGTGCACCTCCCTTGAGCGCTGGTTTGGTAAAGGATTTGGACACTGGTCGATATACAGGAGCCTTCAAGACCGTTTCTGCAGGAGTCTCAACAGCAGCATCTTGAAAACAACGGCCTTTGGCGTAGTCCTCGTCGGATATGACCCCCATGACCTCGATTTGCTTCCCTCCTACCATAAGAGTCTGTCCCTCAGACAGGCTCTCCAGCTCTGATGCCTTGTAGCCCGAACCTAACAGAAAAGCACTGATTTAAAACAGACATCTAAACATATTACCTCAAAAGTGAAGTAAAGGAAAAATTATGTATTTCAAATACGGAAGATATTTCATTTTTTGTATGATATCACGGCTAATATGAAAAATATTAAATACAATTTTGTGTAAAATTAAAAGTAAAAAAATTAAATCAACCGTTTTAATTTTTCAAAAGTGATTTAGGTACAAGTAAATTGTAGAATAGAATGTACAGTAAAAAAAAAAAAAATTGTTTAAAGACTTTCAAACATTAGGGGCTGGTTGCACAGACGGGGCTTAGACTAAGCCAGGATTAAGCCATAGTTCAATTAGGACATTAAAGTAATTTTTTATAATCATGCCTTAGAAAAAACATTATTGGAGTGCATCTTGAGACAAAACAAGGGCACTAATATATTAGTCTGGGACTAGGCTTAATCCTTGTCTGTGAAACCAGGGGAATACGGCATAAAAAAAAAAGAATTGGGGAAATTAGCAAAGCTTGCACAAATATAAAATATCAAAAGAAAAAAACTCTAGTATTGGCTGATAAACAATATACTTGAACATCCATATATTCAAATATGCATTTATATACAAATCCAGTATTGCCTAAATGAGTGAGAGGCAAACCTCGTCCAATGTCCCGCCCCTCCATGTCTTTGAGGACAACACTGCGCCCCCTGGCAACCAGCACAGCGTCTCCTTCCCAGCGCTTATGCTTCCGTGATGACGCCTTGCACCACATTACACTATAATAACGTGCTTTAAAATGAACAAATAAAAGATCAGCAGTGATATACAACACAGCAACAGCCAAAATCATATACATAGTCTCAATAAACGTATTAGCCTTTATACAGCCACATAAATGCTAATTTAGTGCCTTGTGCTTTTGTTCTGTTACACAAACTACATAAATACCGGTCAGGTGACAAATAGTGGAAAGAAATTAAATAAATATATACACTGCTATGCAGAAGTTTGGGATTATTAATGTTTTTTTTAAGAAGTTTAAGACGTTATGCTCACCAAAGTTTCATTTATTTGATCAAAAAAACAAACAAAAAAAAACCTTAATATTATAAAATTATAATAAATAATTTAAAATAGTGTTTTTTTATATTAATATACTTTAAAATATAATTTATTTCTGTGATGCAAAGCTGAGTTTTTATCAGCCATTACATTCTTTTGGAACCTGTGATACAGGTGTGATGCATTTATTCAAAACAGAAATCTTTTCTAACAATATTAGTCTATACTATCACTTTTAATCAATTTAATGCATCCTTGCTGAATAAAAGTATTCATTTATTTTAAACAAAGAAAGCAAAAAATAAAAATAAAAATACTGACCCCAAACAGCAGCAGTGTATATTGTTACAAAAGATTTCTATTTTAAATAAATGCTGTTCTTTTTCATTTTTATCAAAGAATCTTGAAAAAACTATCACAGGTTCCAAAAAAAAAAAAAAAAAAAAAAAAAAAACAGTTTTCAAAATATTAGAATGATTTCTGAAGGATCAATTGACACTAAAGACTGGAGTAACAATGTTGAAAATTCAGCTTTGCATCACAGGAATAAATTCTATTTTAAATGTATATTAAAATAGAAAACCACTATTTTAAAATCACAATAATATTTCACAATATCAAGTTAATGTATTTTTAATCTTATAAATGCAGCCTTAATGAGCAGAAAAGACTTTAAAAACATAATAAATCTAAAACATCCCAAACGTTTGAACGGCAGTATATATAAATAAACAGTTACATAAATGTCACAATAAAGGGGGAAAAACAAGCAATTTTCATTTTATTTAGACTTATTTATAAATGTATTATACTGTGAATAAACACTGAAAAGAAGTCCACATAAACAGCTTGACTGAATAGGTTCTCATTCATTGCAGTTGCTATGAAACACTTTTGTGTGACCAAAAAAAAAAAAAAGAAAAAAGAAAAAAGGACAAGCTCAAAACACTGAGATTAAGCAATTATGAATTTATTAGCGAATACATACAAAATAAAATCTTTTCTTTTTTTTTAACCAGGCATTCATACATTAAAAACATTCACTCCTGCTACAAACATCAGAAACAATCCTTATACAAATATCATTTGAATACAAAAACAAGAAACAACTGTACAAACAAGTCTGTTCATTTTAATTTAACACATTACTTCCCTTTGCAATAGACTTTCAAGACATGACACCATGCATGTCACATCAACGGCAGTCCTTGTCGTAGCCTGGCCGCCCTCAATTTCTCTACTTTGACCCTTGAACGAAGTAGCTCCTCCTCCAACTGTTGCTTCCTCTTAAGCCCCTCCCTCTTCTCCTCTAGATACAGTCCAAGCTTTCTGTGATTGGCCAGAAGCAGCTCATGCTCCTCTCGCATCATCTGCAGAGCTTCCGCCTCAAAAACCGGATTCTTAAACATTGCCCTCCCCCTGTGATACGCGCTCCTCCTGGGGCCGGGTGCCGACGGCGAGGGTGGCAAGTGTACGGAAGAAGGGCACGGAGAAAGAGATGCCGCGTACACATGGGAGGCCAATTCCTCTTCCTCATCTTCCTCCTCTTCTACTACTTCATTGTCCCTCTCGTTCTGTCCATGGTGGGCCTGACTGTTCGGGGTGGCGATGGTGACAGGTGAACTGTGGGATGTGATCAGGTGGATATCAGGAGGCGGTTTCACATCCTCAGTCTCCACCCTCACAGCCGAAACAGACCCATAGTCCGACAAACTGCTGCCTGGCTGTTCAACTGGAGAATTCCTCTTGAACTGAAGCCTAGCAGAGATACATAAACACATGATTCATTAAGAATCATAATACTGAATGTTAAACATGATTTAGAAAAAAAACGAGAGCTTTGAATGCTCATTTGAACATTTTGGTATATATGTGACCCTGGACCACACATAAAACTGAATATTCAAACCAAACCGTAAGTCGTAGAGACTTGAAACTTGGAGGAATGGTTGTACTCACACCGCCAACATCACCAAGCCTTGCCCCAATCAGCCTAATGGGGGTGCTACAGTGATCCAAATTACATCATTAGCTGCATTTCCATCCACCTATTTTTCTGCGCATTTTGGAATATCGCATAAAAAAATCTCTGGATGGAAACGCCAAAATGCGCATAAATTCTGAAAATGGGCATAAAAAAAACTTATGCGCACAACTGAGTAGGATAAACTTTTTATCCAATAAGGAAAATTGCGCATAAACTACGATGGAAACACTTTTACCGAATAAATTCTTCCATGCGTATTAAAAATATCATGTGACTGCACGATGGAACGGGCTAACTCGACTAACCAGCCGACCCATCTTGTTGCACAGCATCAGAAATTTTGTATTGGTCATTCTGAAATGTTTCCTTCACCAGTTGTGTCACTTGACCACCACATTTAGATTTTTTAATAGTAATAAAAATCATTTAGTTCAGTTAGAGAACAAACAGTGCAATTAAAAACTGAACACAGCTGCTCAACAGTCACATCACAGATCCGCGGCAGGAGTCCGATTTAATTCATCACACGAGGAGTGTGAGCCGAGTGTGGTAAGAAAGACAAGACCTTGGCGAAAGATTTTTGAAACAAAATGCAAAACCGCCTGTTTTAAAAATATTTTGGATTTTAAAAAGGCCTGTTGACTGCTGCCGCTTATCTAAAAGGCGATTTTGGAAGCTCATTGGAAGAACATTCGATTCTTATTCATTCCACCGTGTTTGCTGATTTTCAGTAGGCCTGTTTTTTTTTTTATAATTACACTTTCTGTAAGTTACTTAACAGTTATTTTATTTTTGTTAATAAATTAATAATTCTGTTTAATATAGATTAAGTGAGTTTGTCGTACTCTTTTGTTGTCATCCATTCAATCATTTGACGCCGAATTGCAGCTAATTCGAAAGTAAAAGTAAAATGCTCATGCACGGCATTTACAAGCTATTTTAAAAACGAAGAAAAGCGTGTGAACGTGGGAAAACTTTAACAAACTACCCCCCTCGGTGATACTGGTATTGCCTATGTTGCCACGTCAATTAACCGGTGGGATAATTTCCTTACCGTCACATCCCTACTACAATCCCTTTCCTTTAATTATATTTATATGAAAATGATTATTTTCGGTGACTTATCCTAGTTTTCTTAGTGATATTTAGAGGAAGTTTGTCAGCAAGTGACGATTTTGTTCTCTTTGTCTTGTTGGATGGAAACGCTGCTTTATGCGCAAATGTTTTATGCAATGTTCCAGTTTTGCGCACAAGTTAAATTCGCATTTTTGGATGGAAACATAGCTATTGTTTGTAACTCCTAAACTGTCAGTGGCAGGCAAAGTGCATGCCTCAGATTCTGGTATTCTGGATTTTTTGCAAATCCTACTTCTGTGAACTTGTCCTAGGTTTTTCGCCCGATTGGAACCAAACCAGTGCAGAAAGAGAGTGAATATCAATAATTAAAAAAAAAAAAAAAAAGCCTAACTTTTGAGTCAGCGTTACAAAGGGACGCCAAAACATTCGAAAGGGGCAGGGCCACTTAGTAAAATGCCTAAAAGTCCTGAATGGAATGAGATATCTTTTCCAAACTCATAATACTTATGTAAGAGCTCAAGCTGAGGTCGCAGGACAAAAAACACGGAGCTTGGCCACTTGGAAAAAATGGCTGTACCTATGCAACCATTTGTCCTACCAACATGAAAATCGCTGTGCATGGTCTTGGTCCAAAGTGCCACAAGTGTAAGGACATTTGCATATCTCAAAAAAAAAAACATGTCCGCCATTGGCCGATGAAGTTTAAGCACCTATTAGACAAGATTAACGGAGGCCGGTCGCAACGAAACTCAGTGGGCCTGTTTGACTCATGGGCCCAAAGGTCTGTGAGAAATTTGAAAGAAATCAGCAACTGGGGGGACAATATTGTGCTTTTCAAGGGCGTAAACTATTTTTTCTGCACATACACATGACATTCATCTCATAAGATATAACTCATCATTCTGGACAACTTTGCCTTTAGAATTACTGCTGTCATATGGCAGTGAGGAAAAAAACACTGCAGTACAATTCTTTGGACTCTCCAGGTCAATAATAAAAAAAAACAAACATTAAATTTACCCTTTGAGAAGCTATAACGGGGTCGTTTAGAAAAGGGGCCTGTCCAAAATTACCCAAAATCCAATAAGGCCTAAAGGAAAACTTCATGAAACCTGCACATGTGACAGGTGATTTTAAACAAGCATGCCAAGTTTTAAGGAGATCAGACCACAGCTGGCGCTATAACAGGCATAAACGTTACAAAACATAATATTTTTATGGTAAATTACCTGTATTTGCAAAAAAGGCTTGCTACATAATCTCTTTTTTCAAACATGCTTAAATGCTTAAAAGCACTTGAATCCCACTGCTTGCAGCTATAGTATAAATTTCCTACTGTTAACATGTAAAATAATATTTTGAATAGTAATATGCATTGCTGAGAACTACATTTGGACAATGTTAAAAGCAATATTCTCAATATTTTGATTTTTTTCCACCCTCAGATTCCAGATTTTCAAATAATTGCATCTCGACCAAATATTACCCTATCCTAACAAACCATACATCAATGGAAAGCTTATTGATTCATGTATGAATCTCAATTCAAAAGAATTTACCCTTATGACTGGTTTTGTGGTCCAGGGTCACATATTCTCAGAATAAATGCTGCAACCAAATGAATCAGATCATGTTTATCCACAGCTCTGACAAAAAGAAAAAGACCTGTTGTTTTGTCAACACAACCGAAAGCCTAAGACACGGAGATGCTAGTGGAAAGCAACTCCTCTGGCACATGGCGGCAAACCTGGCATTAACGCAGCATTGGAAATACGGTTAATGACATCCAAATCCCCTCAGCGCTGCAGCTTACCTCTGGCACAGGACAGAGTGAAAGGACAGCGAGCGTGTGACTGCAACGTGTGCTTTGACCGCATATGACACATTAAAACTAGCAAGGGAGATGTTTACATGTCAAAATTGCTGAACTCTAATTGGCTGAGTGGGACAATTAACAAAAAAATCTGAGAAAATGTATGTGAAGATATTAATAGAAGCTGGAATCAATTTTTAAAAGCTAATAATATAATGACCCTGGACCACAAAACCAGTCACAGCAGGTAGCACGGATATGTTTTGTAAATTTCCTGCCATAACGATATCAAAACTTTTTTCAAATTTTTGATTAGTAATATGCATTGCTAAGAACTTTATTTGGACAACTTTACAGGCAATTTTCTCAATATTTAGATTTTTTGCACCCTCAGGTTCCAGATTTTCAAATAGTTGTACCTCAGCCAAATATCGTCCTATCCTTACAAACCATACATCAATTGAAAATAATGGATAAGCTTTCAGGTGATGTATAAATCTCAATTTAAAAAAAATTACCCTTATGACTGGTTTTGTGGTCCAGGGTCACCTATCAACTTCTCAGAGAAGCCAATTAGGCCTCCTGGGAGTTTGTGTCTATGTATTTACTTATTAGTTTAAATTTTCCATTGGGTGATAGTTGTGTTTTTATAATTATGGATGCACCATATGTGCCAGTTTAGTTTTTTTGTCTCATGTGAGTATGTGTACGGTGGTCAATCTCACCTGTGGAGTGTGTTCGGCTCCTTGTCCCCCACATGAAACAGTTGAGGTATCATTTCCATAATGCGCTTGGTTGGCTCCGAGATGCTGCCCCGGTACTCAGGTTGGGCGTGGCTTCGCTGAAGAACTTCCTGCTTGGCACTTTCTTTAAGTCGCTTATAGAGGGTCCGAAGGCCCTGAGCCGTTCTGGGGGGCCTCTCGCCTCCGAAACTATTATAGCGTTCTGCAATGCTGTCCCAGCACCGGTTTTTATCCACAATCACAGCGTGCTTGTTGGTGTGCTCTTCCAGAATGCGTATGTGAGGCTGGACCAGCCGCAGAAGATCCAGTTTCTCAGATAGGGTGAAGTTGGAGGAGCGGGCCTTGCCCACCATGCTGTTAGACATGAATAAGGTAGACATCCTGCCTTTAGGCTAGTCTCAATGCTCTAGGTTTGATCTCCTTCTCCTCTTCTCCCTGTGCTGTGTCTGTCTTTCTCTACTCACTTGTGTGAGCAGGCTGCTGCACTGCTTGTCTCAGTTAAACAACACACACATGCACAAACTGGCTCTCAAGCACACAGACGTAAGAAAAAGAATCAGGCTTAACTAGGCCAGCCTCGATTAGGCCCACGCCTACCCGGGGAGGGCTTTGCTGGAATTCCTTTTAGCTTAAGCTGACGCAGGTTCAGTAAAGCTGCTTAAGCCTGGCCTGACCTACATAACAAACCCGACTACATTAGACTAGAAACACAGCGGAGCTCTTTTATTCCGCTGCAAACAGCGACATGTATTGCATTTTTTATCGTTTTTAAACGTGTTGTTATATTTAAAGCGCGTCAAGTCTGTGTTTTGACAGCAGAGAGCGAGTCTGCGCTACTGTTGAAACGCCTGAGGAAACATTAAACTGACGCTTAACGACTTCGCGCCTGAACAATGTTTTGTGCGTTTTGTGTGAACAGTTTTCAGACACCAGTTGCTATACGTTTCCCAGTCTGGCTGACAAATTCACCACAGCTTACACTCATAGTATAAAGCACCTCTGCCTTGAATCTGTGGCTGTGCAAATCTATGCGCGGCGCGAATACGATCACACACACATAGCGCCTGTCAATCAAACGGTTCGTGTGACCTGATTGGTTAGTTTCACTCAAAGCCGAAGTTGGAGGAGGGGAATAGAGATGCCGCTGTTCTGTTCATCCTGACTACTCGCTGAACCTTGTCTCGGCTAGTTTTACTTAAGGGTTGGTGACAAAGTGTCTCTTTTCTTTCTCAATCATAATCTCTTTCTTAGTTTGTAAGTGTACACTACATTCTAGCAACGTGTGGGATATTATAAAATATCAACGCGATAAGGTTCGCAATAGCATTTAAAACTGACGCATTACTCAAAAAATCACACAAAAACACAAAAAACGAACATTGCTTAGGTTTTAGCATCATTACTTCAGTCACATGATCCTGTTCAGAAGAACAGCATTTATTTGAAATAGAAATCTTTCGAGATATTATAAATGTCTTTATCATCACTTTTGATCAATTTTATGCATTCTTGCAAATAAAAGTATTAATTTCTATAATTTATTTCCAAAAAAAAAAAAATTATACTGACTCCAAGCTTTTGAATGTATGGTGTATAATGTTACAAACGCTTTTTATTTCAGATAAATACTGATCTTTGGATCCTTCTATTCATCAAAGAATCTTGGAAAAAAAGTACTCAACAGTTTTACATTTTGATGATGATAATAATAATAATAATAATAATAATAATAACTATAATAATAATAATAATAATAAATGTTTCTTGATTTCTGAAGGATCATGTGACACTTAAGACTGGAGAAATTATGCTGAAAAGGAATAAATTACATTTTAAAATATATTCATATATATAATATATAACAGAAAACAGTTATTTCAAACAGCAAAAAGCTTTCACAGTATTACTGCGTTTGCTGTATTTTGGATAAAATAAATGCAGGTTTGGTAAGCAGAAGAGACTTCTTTAAAAAAAAAATCTCACTGTTTAAAAACTTTTAACTGTTAGTATAAAATGAAACAAGGCCAAAAAATGACTAATATATCACTTTATTACACAGCTCTCTGGAATACTTGTTCAGCGGTGCCGTCGCCCATGGCAACTGTATATTAGACTGCTAATCAAAATTAATTTTTCTTACATAGTTGTGCTTTTGTTCTCTCTTTGAGTCTCTACAAAAAGGCTGATAAATAGTAACTTAATTAAAACATAAATCAATATTTAATTTCCATCTATTTACTTATTTGGGGAGTAGTGGTGTAATAAAGAGGACAATGCAGTCATTACCGCAAAAATAACACCTATTAGGGTAATACAAGTCTGGGGTTTGTTTTGCGATAATGACTGTCAGGTCAATTAAGTTCTCTGCTTTTTGGATCATGGCTAAATTACAAGAGCCATTTACAGAGCAAATGGTTTCCAAAATCAATGGTTACAAGGAGATAGCACATTAAAAACATAAAAACAGACCATTTGAGATGAGTTGTAACTACAGAGCACCTTTTCAGCAATGTTTATATTGTTGAGTGGCAGTATCTAAAATAAAACTCTACTTTTGAAAAAGTCATCCCTTGAGTCCAAGTCTAATATATGTTTACAACTAATGCATTACAAAGATATTATCCACCTTTTTCTTCAAAGCAGAAGTAAGCCTATGGGTGAGGCTTCTGGCTCATTATCCACTATAACGAAAAGAATAACACCGTGTGGTAAACAGTGAAACTGTTTGCAATTCAAACCAGTGTGTTCATAATTAAGATAATACATTAAAATACTATGTTAAGACACACCAGTTTGCAATATCAAGCAGCAAAACCAGCTGCTGTGTACAGTAAAAAATAGCTGGAGGCAGATGAGACCGGAGACTAGACACATTAAATTGACAAATGGCCCGAGTCTGTTCTTACGGTAAGAAAAGGTGGATACATTTATTTATACACTAAACAGACTGAAAAATCAGTTTAACATTTATTGAGCAATAGATATTTCAATCATCTTTCAATCTTACCGGTAGCTGTGCTGCTGGCTTGCGTGTTTGGCTGTGTTGAGCAGCTGTCCTTATCTGCTGGTTGTTCAGGTTCAGGATAGTCAGGTGAAGACCTGAAGCTGTTTTCCTTACATTCACCGTGAGGAACTGCACTCAGGACCCTCGCTAAAGCCTTACTGCCCACTTTAGCCACTGGTGCATTAGACATGGCTGGAGCATCTGCATTACTCAAACACTTCTGAACCTGCAGGGAGAAATAACTTTAAAAACAATATTCGCAAGGGGGAAAAAAATAACATGCACCTTTAGCCTTCTTCATTCACATTGTTACACATATCTGCATTATTATCATGATAAAGATGAAAACACTTGTAATAACACACACAAAGAACCTGGATAGACAATGAACATTAAGATTATCAATTGCATTTTATGTGATTAAATTATGTACACTACCATTTATTTTTGCTCTTTAAAGAAGTCTCTTCTGCTCACCAAGCCTGCATTTATTTGATCCAAAGTACAGCAAAAACTGTAAAAATTTTTACTAATTAAAAAAAATCTGCTTTCTATTTGAATATATTTTACAATGTCATTTATTTCTGATTTCAAAGCTTATTTTTAGCATCATTACTCCAGTCACATGATCCTTCAGAAATAATTCTAATATTCTGATTTGCTGCTCAAACATGATCAGTGCTGATCAACATTTATTATTATTATGTTGAAAACAGCCGAGTAGACTTTTTCTGAGGTGTCTTTGATGAATAGAAGGTTCAGAAGAACAGCATTTATCTGAAATAGAAATATTTTGTAACATTACAAATGTCTTTGTCTTTAACATCAATTTTAATAAATTTAAAGCATCTTGCTAAATAGAAGTATTAATTTCTATAATTTATTTCCCCCCAAAATAATACTGACTTTAAGCTTCTGAATGGCATAGTGTATAGTGTGACAAGCTTTTTATTTTAGATAAATGCTGATCTTTGTATCTTTCTATTCATCAAAGAATGTTGAAAAAATGTACTCAACTGTTTCAAACATTGATATTTATAATACAAAAATGCATATTAGAATGATTTCTGAAGGATCATGTGACATTGTAGACTGGAGTAATGAAAATTTAGGTTTGATCACAGGAATTAATTACATCTTAATATTTTTCAAATAGAAAAGTTATTTTAAATAGTAAAAATACACTATTTTATATGCTAATATTATACTGTTGGATCAAATAAATGCAGGCTTGGTGAGTAGAAGAGATTTCTTTAAAAAACATTAAAAATCTTACTGTTCAAAAACTTTTGACTGGTAGTGTACAAAATCAGAAACACTGGTCACATAAAATTGGTCACTTTTGACCACATTCACCATTTTGAATTATTTTTTTTGTTTGTGACCTTATTGAGCAGCACATTTCCCAAAGCAGTGGGTGCTGGTGGTGACGGTACTGATGGTTCTGGTTGGGGTGGTCCATCATTTCTTGCAGGCCCCGGTGGCATAAACCTGGGTATCTTAGCAGCATTTCCACGTAGCTGACTCGGAGCTCCAGATCTACGCATCCTGGTAATGAAGACACAAGTTAAGCACCACACAGTAATAAAACCATTAAACATCAAAGGTCAGATTAAAAGGATAAGTTACTTTCTTATGTAGATGACTAAAGGAGAAATTTTATAGTGCGGGGAAATTAAAAATTGCGATTAATCGCATCCAAAATAAAGGTTTTTGTGTACATAATATATGTGTGTACTGTGTATATTTATTATGTATATGTATAGACAAACACATACAGTATGTATTTTGAAAATATTTACATGTATTTATTTATATTCATATAACATTATATAAAAATATATTTAATATATAAACATATCATATTTTTTCTTTAATATTCATGCATGTGAGTGTATTTATATATACACATAATAAATATACACCGTACACATACATAAAACGGTTATTTTGGATGCGATTAATCACGATTAATCATTTCCCAGCACTAAAACAATTCTTTTACTTTTGAGAAAGATATATTTAATATTATATCTTATATTACTACATTGATTTAAATCTCATGAGCCTTAAGTATAACACAAAGTAATGGCACTTAACAAAACAAATAAATAACGGTAATAAATTAGGGTTCCTAGGTAAGTGTTATTGATTCACTGAAAAGAATTGACTCATAAGAGTCATTCAGTCAGGAATCGGACTGCGCTAGTTAGGATGTATATTTGTAATTCACTAAAAATGTAAGAAGTTTATACGGGTTTGGGATGACAAGCATTTGTTAAACAACGACACAAATAAATAACGGTAATAAATTGGGGTTCGTACTTGGTGTTTTATTGATTTACTAAAAAGAACCGACTCATAAGAGTCATTCAGTCAGGAATCGAACTAAGCTAGTCGGCATGTAACGTATATTTGTAATTCATTAAAAATATAAGAAGCTCATACGGGTTTGGGACGACAAGAATGTGTTAAACAGCGACATAAACTTTATTTTTGGGCGAACTATCCCGCGCAAGACATGTAACAAGTATCTGTCGCTGTCTGTAGCTAGACCAAGGTAAACAGACGAAACCTCGTTGGCTGCTGCTAATTCTCAAATAACTTTTCAAACGTACTTGGATTTAATATAATACAAGTACACAGACAGTACCGTTAAACGCTTACCTTTGATTGTGTTTTTCTTTCTCGTCTGTCAAGCACTTTTTATATTTTCAAAAACTCCCTCGAAAAACAGCAAGCTCGAGTCTCCCGCGGAAGTGACGTATCTTCGCCGCGATTGGTCGAAACGCGACGTCACGTAAAGGGGGCGGAATGCAGAAGCTTATGAGCAGCAAAAATCAACAGTAAAGAGAGGAGTGTCAAAGAAACCTGACAGTAAATGTTGACTGTTAAAACTGTATCAAATCCAGCAGAAGTAAATGAAGCAAATTGAGAAGACAACTCTATATTTTGATCCCAGTCAATCATCACATATCAAACAGGCAAGTACCATGTGCAACCTACACGTTATTAACCCTTACTTGTTTTAATTTTAATTCATGTACTTTATACAACAAAGATGACTATACAGCTTTTGTACACAAGTATATTTGACATCAAATGTCTTTTATTCAGTTCAAAATTTAAACAGACATAGATCCTTACAGTCTTTTATTAATTACTGTCATTCATGCCTCAGATTTATATCAACTTGTAGAGATGGGATATAAAATAATTATTAAACATATTTTACAGTACAAATTTTGTTTGTTTTTCATTAGTACTGTACTGGTTTCCCACAACCAATGATACCTTAGTATGTCAGTAAATTGTTAGTCATGGAAAAGACAGTGTAAAATAAATCTTATAAAGTCATAGATGTTTCTATATACAAGATACAACTCTGGAATATTGAATTCACTACTAATTAAACTTTGCAAATATGATTTCTATAAAATAAATAATAAAAAACATTCAAAATCGTGAATGATCGCAAATGTCATAGAGAAATAATAGAAGAGTCATGTAAATTCATTGGTCTGTGTGTGGGAACATTGACTTTTGTAATTTGTTATAAATGGCGCTTGACTCTGATGTTATTTCATTTATTTTATTATCACATGGAACTTCAGTAAGTGTTTTAACTCTTGCATGTGCACACAGATGCATTTCTGGTTGTGTTGTGCCAGTGTTTTATATACTGCTGCATGTCTGAAAGTGAAGCTACGATGTTGCTGTGTGGAAAATAATCCAATCAGAGTGTGGGAAAGCGTAATCCTGTCTAATCCCACCATAGCCATGAAGAACGGAGATCATTCAGGCAGTGAGAGTGTCCAGACACACACAAACATCCTCTCCTTTAGAAACATTTTCACAATTACACAGTATTTCCTCAGCTGTGAATCTGCAACAAATGACAATAAAGATTTATCTGGAATGCCACAGTATATGAAAACGTTAAAATAGAATTAAATGCACAAGCCACATGTTGACACCCTAGAATAGATCAGTTGTTTTTACTCTCACATGGTCAGACAGGTGCAGGAACACATGCACGGGTCACCTGTTACTGTTAAGGGTTTGTTTTTGCGGTTGGGTCTTGCATTTATTGTAGAGATCATCTGATAATTGGTTTTACAAATTAAATGATCAATAACAGTTATAAAAAAATATATACCAATCTCAAACATGCATCTTAAATATGTGACCCTGGACCTCAAAACTTAAAGAAGTAGTTCACTTTCAGAACAAATATTTACAGTTGTAAAGAAATGATGTTTTTTGAAGAAAATATTTCAGGATTTCTCTCCATATAATGGACTTCTATGGTGCCCCGGAGTTTGAATTTCCTAAATGCAGTTTAAATGCAGCTTCAAAGGGCTCTAAGATGTGCATTTGAGGTTAAAAAGTATATAAATTGTAAATGTTTTTAGAAAAATAATCGTTCTGCTACACTGTAAAAAGTTTGCTGTAAATTTTACAGTAACTTACTGGCAGCTGGATGCCAGTAAGTTACTGTAAAAATGTTTACAGTATTAATACTGTAAGTGCATTTACAGTACTAAAAGGTCTTTACTGTAATTTCATTTACAGTATTTTTACTGTAATTTCATTTACATTATTTTTACTGTAATTTAATTTACAGTGTTTTTACTGTATCTTCAATTACAGTATTTTTACTGTATTTTCAATTACAGTATCAGTACTATAGAGTTTGTTTTCATTTATTTTAAACATTTTTTACCTGTAAAAACAATCCAATTAACCTACAGCACTGTAATTCAAGATTTTTACCACCCCAACCCCATAAAAATCACAATAACTCATAAGCATTAGTTCTGATAATATTCTTTTTAATTGTTGAACATTTTCTTTTTAAAAGTACAGAGACTTTGTATCATGGCAAACATACACATACTGAAAAGCAAAAATAAGTAAGTACACTACCAGTCATAAGTTTTTGAACACTAAGATTTTTTTAAAGAATTCTCTTCTGCTTACCAAGCCTGCATTAATTTGATCCAAATTTAATTTATTCCTTTGATCAAAGCTGAATTTTCAGCATCATTACTCGTCTTCAGTATCACATGATCCTTCAGAAATCATTCTAGTATGCTGATAAACATTATTTAATTTTTAGATTTTTCAGGATTCTTTGATGAATAGAAAGATATTATTTAGCAAGGATGATTTAAATTGATCAAAAGTGATAATAAAGACATTCATAATGTTACAAACTATTTCTGTTTCAGATAAATGCTGTTTATCTGAACTTTCTATTCATCAAAGAAACCTGAAAAAAAATGTATTTTAGCATTATAATAATTTCAGCAACATCATAATAATAGTTTTTGAGCAGAAAATCAAATTATTAGAATGATTTCTGAAGGATCATGTGACTGCAGTAATGATGCTAAAAATTAAGGTTTGATCACAGCAATAAATTACATTTTAAAATATATTCAAAAAGAAAACAGTTATTTTAAATAATAAAAATGGTTCAAAAGTGTACTGTGTTTGCTGTACTTTGGATCAAATGAATGCAGGCTTAGTGAGCAGAAGAGACCTTCTTTAAAAACATTTAAAATCTTACTGTTCAAAAGCTTTGTCTGGTAGTGTAAATAAAATAAAATCATACAGTAAAAATGTGTTTGTGTTGTGTTAAATTTTAGTAGTTTTGAGTCAAAGTTGACAAGCTCTCTGATGAGAAACGGCAGAATGGGATTCAGGCTGATGCTTGTTGTTTGCACCCTCTTTCCAGAAGTCCATCTGATCTGTGACTGTCAATGCATTTGCTGCCACAAAGGTTGACTGTCTGAACAAACCTGCAAGCACAAGAAAAACAGTGTTTAAAGAATTTGCCTCAACTGTCAAACTTGGTGCTGTATGCATTTAAAAAAAAAATGATATACTACATACGAACGCAGTAGTAAGAAAAAAAACTGAAGAAACTTTTTCTTGAAATTTTTTATAAAGAATTTTATGAATGGGTCAGTAAGTCACTGATTCTAGGTGTTTAAAAAAGGTAAATTCATTCAGTAATGAAACACTGCTGTGTGCAGAGATGCACAACATGGCTTTGTTAAGAACCGTTTTTACTAAATGGAGCAAAAAGACAATACTTTCTTCATGATTTAAATCACTTAATATTACATTCTTGTTTATTGAATTTTGTTGCCCTGACACTCAAAAGTCTGCCACAGACCATGCTAAATGCTAACCAATCTGTTCATATAAACATTCTAAACGTGTGTTTCCTAGAAAGTCTGTGCATATAATAAGCCTACTATGATTAAAAATCTCTAACTGTTGCTTTACAGTAACAATAATCTAAATTGACAGACGGTAAGATTGCTATTATGAATTTAAAGGTTACAGTAAGTTAAAGATACCTGAAGCAGCTGCATTTTGCTGTTTAAATGCTGGTTTAATAGAAATAATTTTAATGTGCATGCAAACTCAATCTTGATGTGACAAGACATGGTAATAAAAAACATTCCCCGGAAATAAATACCTTTCAAATGTGTACTTTAAATACAACATAACTTGCTTAGGATAAAAGCATCTGAAAAATGCATGAATGTAAATGCAATGTAAAACAAAAATGTTTTGGGTTACCTGATTCTGCATGTCTGTAAAATGGACAGCTGGCTGTATGATGATTCTGCCCCTGATGGTCAGCATCCAGTTAGTGCTTGGAGAAATCTCCTGTAACAGACAGTGTCACAACACCCTTTTAGTGTTACTATAGTTTATGATCAAAAGACAACTACTGTACAGTAATAAAATCTACATTTTTAATAAAATAAACATTTATAATATTTATTAGCAAAACTTGTTATATTAATATATTGCTAGCCCGTTACTCTCTTTAAAAGGTTAACCTGTTCTGCAAGTCAGTGGAGAACAGCAGCCTGTGGCTAATTTGGCTAATTTAGTAACGTTAACATTAACTTAGTTAAATTGATGAAAGGGGAAGCTCACCTGTTGTTTGCACCGCGACGACGGCAATCACCAGAAAAGACTCTAATACACCTCCGATGCAGACGACATGACCACGAGACCACAAACTTGAAAATAAAACACAAAAGATGCAGTTAACCGCGGTGTTCAGTTTTACCTCAGTGTTTCATGTTAGCGCGCTGTTTATGTCACGTCTGTCACTGAAGGGACCGTCTATAAAGTTACATACGACATTCATACACACGTTTCTTACTTAAACATCATTTGAAGAGAATTACCTTGCCAGCTATAAAGAGGCAGCGTTTAAAAGATATTATGCTGCTCTGTGACTAACGTTAAGTTTGTCAACTTCGGCTTACTGACATTATTAGCTTACCAGTTCATTATCGTCGATACTATGGCAGTCATTCACAGAAGAAGATCCAAAATACACCTCCGCGCTCCGACGTTACAGACGACATCCAGACCAGAAACTTGAAAATGACAAGCAAAAGAAGGGCTTGAAAATACAGTTTAAAATCTCCACAGAAACAGTGGTGTTGCTTAACGCACTTTACCTCAGTATTTCACCTCAGTTTGCTGTTAAGCTTGAGTAAGGGCTCGTCAGACGAACTAACTTGCATTAAAGGGCAGCCGAATATACAAACGTGTTTCTCAGTTTAAATAAAGTTTATTTCGACTAATATAGGTCACCTTAATTTACTCACCAGTCCATGTTTTCACCGTTATGGCGGCGCCCCGGCCGCCAGTCAGAAAAAAAAGGCTACCGACATGAAAAACACGATGAATATTGTTAGTTTGCTGTTAACAAGTGAAAACAAATTAAAATTGTTCAGTTTTTCATAAAACAGAAATAATATACTAACCTTTTTGTCGTGTTATTGATGCAACATTTCTCTTTTGTCCTTTTTACCGCCACTTCCTCTCAACAGGAGAAAAAAAAATCTCCCTTGCCATTGGTCAATTTTTCGCGGGCAAGTTCACTACTGTAAACGGATTTACAGTAGTGGAGAATTACAGTAGTGATCATATATTTTCCCATAATCCTTTGCAGTTTACAGTAAAATACTGTATATACATTTTACAGTATCTTACTGTAGATATTACAGTAAAATACTGTTCAAATTACAAAAATCGGTTACAGTGTAGATAAGACCCTTCTTCCTCGGCTGGGATCATTTAGAGCCCTTTGAAGCTGCATTTTGGAAGTTCAAACTCCGGGGCACCATAGAAGTCCATTATATGGAGAGAAATTCTGAAATGTTTTCCTAAAAAATCATAACTTCCTTACGACTGAAGAAGGAAAGACATGAACATCTTGGATGACAAGAGTACATTATCTGTAAATTTTTGTTCTGAAAGTGAACTACTCCTTTAAGTAGCACGGGTATATTTATAGCAATAACCATTGTATGGGTCAAAATTATAGATTTTTCTTTTATGCCAAAAAATCATTAGGATATTAGTAAAGATCATGTTTCATGAAGATATTTTGTAAATTAATTTACTACCATGAATATAACAAAATTTAAGTTGTGACTAGTAAAATGCATTGCTAAGAATATCATTTAGACAACTTTAAAGGTGATTTTCCCAATATTATGATTTTTTTGCACCCTTAGATTACAGATTTTCAAATAGTTGTATCTCGACCCAATATTGTCCTATCCTTACAAACCATACATCAATGGAAATCTTATTTATTCAGATGATGTATAAATCACAATTTCAAAAAAAAAATTACCTTTATGACTGGTTTAGTGGTTCTGAGTTTTGCATTTCTAATTTCTCCATGTTCAGTTTTACCATAGAACCACCAGAAATAATTCCCTTTTGGATGAGTTAATTTGTAGGATATTTGTTTAGTCGATAGATGGTGTGTATTTGCGTGTGGGGTTGCCAGGTGCTCCGGTCTCATTTGATCATAGCATGAGAAAGAGTTTCCCAGAGGGTTTCCCTAAGGGATTTCATCAGGTGTGTGTTGTGTTCCTGCAAATTTGTAACACATTAGATGTTATAGTCTGAGGTACATGTGAGAGCTGCAATCAAAAGGTGCCTTATAAACTGCATGCCAAACAATTCATGGTCCTTAAAGAGTCTGTTTCTCATAGTTTAGTATAAATGAAAATGGCAAACTGACCTCAGATCCCTTGTGAATTTCTACACTTGTAACCCCACCCACTCATGTTTCAGTCCAACAGCTGCCACCTGGCTGTTTCTACAGCAACTGACCAGACCACCTTCAGCAAGCACACCTGAGAGAAGGAGAGAGGGCGAGACAAGATACTACGGAATCTTACAGGTAATTTTTTTTATTTATTTTAAATGTATTTTTAAAATATATATTTCAAAAATATTTCAAGACATTTCTTGGATGTATTATATATTATTTATAATATATTATATAATATGTATTATAATATATATAATATATACTGTCAAGTTTACATATATTATGTTTTAGTTTACACATAGTGGCCTTAAACCTCAGTAAGATTATTTTTTACGTAAAATATATAGTATTGTTAACTTTCATTTTTTTCAAAGGTTTAACACGTTTAGAAAATATCTATTATTTATTTTAATATAAAATAAATAAACCTTTTCCTTAAATTCCTGTTTTAAAAGTTTGACATGTACTGAAAAGATTTACTACAATTAACAGAAAGTTATTTTGATAGTTTAAAATATTAAAAGAAAGGATTTTTTTTGTTTATTTTCTCTTTTTAAACATTTAAGACATTTTAATGTACAAAATATGTAATTTTATGTAGTAATTTATTTTTAGTATAGTTTTGATTTTAAAATTATTGTTTTTAATTGTGTATTTGTTTTTTAATTATATTAATTTAACTTGCAATGACCATGATGCAACTTATTTATATGTAAAGTAACTTTTTTCTTTTTTTTTGCTAGATATCTGTTTTTTGATCATTTTGCTATTTTTAAACCTTTAAGACATTTATTAAATTTATTTTTCTGTATAGTTTGGATTTTAAATTAAATTAGATATTGTTTTTAATTATATTAATTAATTAACTTGCAATGACCATGATGCAACTTGAAATTATTTTATTAAAATTAGAAGCTTTAACACAAATATCTTGCAATGACCGTGATTCTGTATTGTTTTAAAAATTATATAAACATAACTTGCATTTATTGAATTTATTTAGGTAACCAATTCCTGTGGAATATATTTATTTATTTATTTTTGCTAGATGTCTGTTTTTGTTCAATTTCTCTTTTTAAACTTTTAAAACATTTATTTAAAAAAAAATATGAATGTACAAAATATGTAATTTTATTCAGTTGTTTATGTTTGTATAGCTATAAAGTAGGCACATATAGTGGACTTAAATACATTATTTTGTAATATAAAGTGAAGTATTATTGTTAAATTATGAGTTTTAAGCTTCAACACAAATATCTAATTATTTATTTTGCTATAAAGTAGCTTTTTTTGCAAGATGTCTGTTTTTGAAATAAATGTATTAATGTGCAAAATATGTAATCTTAGTATTTTTTGTTTCTGGATCCAGCCAATCATTCCCAAGCGCACTTACCTCTCGAATATTGATGTATTGTTGGATTTTAAAATTTAATTAAATTACATTAGCTATTTTTTCCCATTACATTAATAATGTATGTATTTAGGTACTTTACATCAGTTTGTTCAGTATTGTTTTCTGTGTGTGTGTCGTCTAGGATGGGCTACGATCTAGAACGTTTTGTAGGCTATGTGAACGAGGGTCTGCTGTGCTGTGTGTGTCGAGACGTCTTAGAAGATCCTTTGCAGGCTCCGTGTGAACATGCATTCTGCAGCTCCTGCATTCACGGATGGCTCATCCACCATAACAACTGTCCAGAGGACCGCTTGCCTTTAGACATTACACACCTACGCCCACTGTTCAGGTAACACAGATGCACATACAGTCAAGCCCGAAATTATTCATACCCCTGGCAAATTCTGACTTAAATTTACTTTTATTCAACCAGCAAGTTTTTTTTTGACCGGAAATGACATAGGCTTCTCCCAAAAGATAATAAGACGATGTACAAGAGGCATCAGTGTGAAAAACAATATTTCTCAGCTTTTATTTACATTTGAACAAAAAGTGGCATGTCCAAAATTATTCATACCCTTTGCAAACTGTCACAGTCTATGGGAAAATCCAAAGTTCTATACCATTCCAAATAGTCCAAGCTGTTCTAAAGCATCCTAATTACCCTGATTCATTGGGAACAGCTGTTTTAATCAACTCAACAGGTGAAAAACAGAAGCTCTCTGCTGTTGGTTTGTGGACAGTCATGGCTAAGACAAAGGAGCTCACTGAGGACCTGCGGCTGTGCATTGTGGCTGCTCACAAGTTAGGGCTATAAGACCATATCTAAATGCTTTGAAGTTCCAGCAAAGTATTATTAAAAAATACAAAACGTTCCGCACTGTGAAAAATCTCAGAAGACATGGTCAGAAGTCAAAAGTGACACCTGTGCTGGCCAGGAGGATAGTGAAAGGATCACCACCAAGGCCATCCTGATGAATCTGGGCTCTGCTGGTGGCAACATTTCAAGGCAGACACTTCACCGCTGGGTTCCACGGATGCAGACCAAGGAGGACACCACTTCTCCAGATAAGGCACACAAAAGCCCGCTTGGCCTTTGCGAATGCTCATCTGGACAAAGAAGAAGACTTCTGGTCTACTCTTTTATGGTCAGATGAAACTAAAATTGAATTGTTTGGCCACAATGATGTAGCCTTCATTTGGCATAAAAAAAGAGAAGCCTTCAACCCTAAGAACACCACTGGGTTTAGCTGGTGGACCAGGGAACCTAATCACAGCAAACAGCACCTTGAAAAAGGAGCAATACATCAAAATTCCCAACAACAACATCAGGCAGTCTGCAGGGAAACTTGGCCTTGGGCACCAGTGGACATTTCAGCACGACAACGGCCCAAAACACACAGCAAAAGTGGTGAAGAAATGGTTAGCAGACAAAAACGTTTTGCAGTGGCCCAGCCAGAGTCCTGACTTAAATCCAATTGAGAATCTGTGGAGGGAGTTAAAGATCAGGGTGATGGCAAGGAGACCCTCCAACCTGAAAGAGTTGGAGCTCATCGCTAAAGATGAATGGGCAAAAATACCAGTGGAGACATGCAAAAAGTTGGTCAGCAATTATAGGAAGCGTTTGATTGCTGTTGTTGTGAACTTTTTCTTAGAGACCAGGAGACGATTGGATATCTTGAAGCAGAAGTTTCTCTTTATTGAGTGTATATTTGGACAGAATCACTTAAGATGCCATTCATTTTATTGACTCATCAACAGATGTGTATTGTGTGTTACAGATACATGAGGAATGATTTAGCAAGGCTGCAGGTGAGGTGTGTGTTCCGGCCACAAGGTTGTGAGGTCATATGTGCTCTGGAGTCTGTTCATCGGCATGAGGAACAGTGCGATTATGCTTTGCTGAACTGCAGTAATGCAGGTACGTATATACAAGCAGATATATATATAGCTGTATCTTGGTACTTCCATTTTTCTTTGGCAGGGAGCAGATGGCATATACACAGCAGCTACAGTCCCATTCATACATATACAATACAAGCGCTATTGTAACAGCAGATGAATGAGTGCTGTAGTCACAGATAAAGCATCTAGCCTTGAGTGATCACCTCTTTAATTATTAATGAGGGACCCCCTCAGGCAGCCAATGAGGTGTAACGTTTACCTCAAGGATAAAATAAATTGAGCTGTTTAGTCAGTAAGATAACAGAAGCAGATTCCTGAATTCAGTAAGCTTAACGCAACTAATCCTGGAATTCTTTGTTTGGAGCATAAGTGAGCATTCTGTAATAGTTGCATATGAGTCCCTCAGTTGTCCTCAGTGTGAAAAGATGGCTTACCACAACTAATCCTGGAAATCTTTGTTTGTGTGTGTCCATATGTATATAAATACACAGGTGACGAGTACTTATGTTATCGTTGTGGTAGGTGTACTGTGTTTATGTGTGTTGTGCGACTGCTGTGTCTTTTTCTTCAACAATAAACATTCTGCTTGCTGTGCCAACATTTTCACTGGCAGCGCAAATACTGTACATTTAATTAATTTTATAATTTCATACATTTGATCATTTAATATTTAGATTTATAATAATAAAAATAATTTAATCATTTCATTTAATATTTAAAAAATATATATTTTAAATATATTCTTTTTTTTTCAAATGTTAAATTTTGAACTTTGTTTGTAATAGCTGGACATTATACAGTATTTGTAAAAGTTTAGGGACAGTAAGTTTTTAAGAGCAATTCAGATTTTTTTTATCAAGAATGCATCAAATTGAAAACAATGACATTTGTTACAACAAATTTCTATTTCATTAAGCAGCAAATGTTTTTTTAAGCATCTTAGACTGATTTCTTAAGCATCTTGTGACATTGAAGACGGGAGTAATGATGCTGAAAATTAGCTTTGGCATCGCTGGAACAAGCTGGAGCATTTTGAAATATATTAAAATAGAAATACTTTTGTGATCTAATTGATCTGACCCCAAACTTTTAAACCTTTTTATCAATTAGATGAATTAACATTTGTATTATTTATTAATATTTAGGTTGATCATTTAAAATATTTTTCACATTTATTTAATATTTTAAAAATATAGTGTTTACATTTAATATTTAAAAAAGTATAGTTTTCACATTTTATTTAATATAAAAAAATATATTATTTTTACATGCACTACCAGTCAAAAGTTTTTAAACAGTAGGATTTTTTATATGATTTTTGATATTTTGGATAAGAAGTCGCCTGCTCACCAAAGCCTGCATTTATTTGATCCAAAATACAGCAGTAAGCTGTAAGCTCTATTTCAATTAGCTGTTTTCTATTTGAACGTATTTTAAAATGCAATTTATTCCTTTAATCAAAGCTAAATTTTCAGCATAATTTCTCTAGTCTTTAGTGTCACATGATCCTTCAGAAATCATTCTAATATGGTAATTTGCTGTTAAAGAAACATTTTTATTATTATTATATCATCGATATTTAAAACATTTGAATAATTTTTTCAGGATTCTTTGATGAATAGAAAGATCCAAAGATGAGCATTTATCTGAAATAAAAAGCTTTTATTTTGGGGGGGACAGAAATCAATACTTTTATTTTAGCAAGAATGCCTTAAAATTGATCAAAAGTGATGATAAAGACATTTATAATGTTAAAAAGGATTTCTTTTTCAGATAAATGCAGTTTTTCTGAACTTTTTATTCATCAAAGAAACCTGAAAAAATTCTACAGCTGTCGTCAACATAAGAACAATAATAAATGTTTTTTGAGCAGCAAATCAGAATATTAGAATGATTTCTGAAGGACTGGAGTATTAATGCTAAAATTCAGCTTTAAAATCACTTGAATAAATTACATTTAAAAATGTATTGAAATAGAAAACAGTTATTTTAAATAGTAAAAATATTTCAAAATGTTACTGTTTTTGCTGTTCTTTGGCTTAAATAAATGCAGGCTTGGTGAGCAGAAGAGACATTAAAAAACATTAAAAATCTTATTGTTCAAAAACTTTTGACTGGTAGTGTATATCACTTTTTTTTTAATCAAATCTTAAGTTTATATCCAAATTTTTACAATAATAGCTGGACATTATATAGTTATTACAATTATACAACAAACTCGTACAAATTCATAAATACTTTCGCTGTAAAGTGTTGGCACATGTCAAAACATTACTGATTCATTTGTACTTTTCGACACATTCTTACTGATGCTACCAAATCATTCTCACAATTTCAAGAAATTCTCATTCTCAACTAGATAATTTTTTCTAGGACTGTTCTTATTGATCAGCCCTGCCTGTTAGATACTACTTCAACATTTTTCCTCTGCTATTCGTGCATGAACATTTGCTGTGTGCCAGGATTTTCTCTATTTTTGTTGTTTAATATTCAATTTTTCTTTTGATGGAATTCAGGCTGCCCGGTTCAGGTGTCAAGGCGCTCTCTGGAAGCTCATCTGTGTGTGTGCGAATACAGCAGTAGAGTCTGTGCGAGCGGCTGTGGATACACAATCCTAAACACAGAGGAGGCCCAACACAACTGCGTATCAGAGCTGCGAGCAGAGCTTGACATGCTGAGGTAAAAACATCAGCTCAACTCATACAGACTATGACCATGTAAATGTTTTTAAAGGGGTCATGGGATGCAAAACTCACTTTTACATGTTGTTTGAACATTAATGTGTGTTGGCAGTTTGTGTACACAACCACCCTACAATGATAAAAATCCACCCAGTGGTATTTTTTTAATCTTTAAAAGTAATTTCCCCTTAAAATCAGGTCATTCTCAGCTTCTTGTCGGTGTGATGACACATGACAGAGGCCGCTCCCACGATAGTTGATTGACATGAGCGCCTTACCTTAGACCCGCCCTCACCGAGCTGAAACAGTCCGACTCCGATCGCCATTGTGTCGACTCAGGTGCAGGGGAAGACAATGATGTCTCAGATTGAGCGATTGAGGTGTTCTGTTGTTGGATGTAATAATGAACATAGCAGTCATCATTTACTCCCGACATCTGAGCCACTGAAGACACAGAGGATAATGTTACTCTCGTTTTTAAAAAGAAAAGTGCTGATCCCAATCTACATATGCGTCCATGTTCGTGCGTTTTTTTATGCATCTTTGAAAACGGCCTTTCTTAATAATGTGCTTGTTGGCAAGTTTCGCAGCTAAACGCGGCAAACATTACGGCTCATAATCCCACAGGAGAGAGGGGCGGGGCGAGCAAAGCTCATTTGCATTTAAAGGACCATGCAATAAAATGTATTGATTTTTTGCAGAGCTGATTTTGACAAGGTAAAAGGGTGTTTTTTTACACTAATATTGAGAATTTTTAACCAAAGTATATTATAGACCAGGGATCATCAAATCTGGCCCACGAGATCCATTTTCCTGCAGAGTTTAGCTCTAACCCTAATCAAACACACCTGAGCATGCTAATCAAGGTCTTCAGGATCATTAGTGAATCACAGGTAGGTGAGTTTGATCAGGGTTGGAGCTAAACTCTGCAGCGCATTGGACCTCCAGGGTAAGATTTGAGGAACCCTGTTATAGACTTTTCATTAAGACTCTAAAGAATCATATGAACTTGTGGAAAATGGGCATCCGATGACCCCTTCAAAGGAAACATCGGATGGCCATTTTCCACACGTTGGATTCTTTAGGATCTTCATGAAATATCTGCAACATACTTTGGTTCAAATCTCTTAATGGTCATGTAAAACAACACCTTTTTACCTGGTCAAAAACAGCTCTGTTGAGAGCGAACCGTTTCAGTGCATGGCTCTTTAAATGCTAATGAGCTACTGCTCACCCCACCCCCTCTTCTGTTTTTTTGTGTATTCGGTGGTGCATTACCATTACAAACAAAACTAATCCACTGTGTCCTCAGTGGCTCTGATGTCGGGAGAAAATTAAGACTCTTATGTTCACTTTTACATCCAACTACAAAACACCATTGATTACAAGACTTTGTAAAACTGACTGAGGGCGGAAATATGCTAATACAGGACAGTCAATCAGCAGCTGTGGGCGGGACTTGAGCAATATGACTTCATACTGCTCAGAAAATTAAGACTGTTTGTTTTTTTGAGGATTAAAAAAAAGGAGTGGTTGTCAACACACTACTAAGACACATTTATAAGCAAACATCACGTAAAAGTTGATTTTACATCTGATGTCCCCTTTAACTCTGAAAAAATGCCTGTGCATGTTCGTTATAGGGCAGAATTAGACTGCAAAGTTGAAGAGGTGAGGCATGAAATGGAATCTCGCTTGGATTCCCAAAGACGACACATGGTGCAGAAGGAGAGTCTGCTGAGGAGTGAAGTGGATGAACTGAAGGTATGATATTTTTCACATCAATAGGCTTTTGTGTGTCTAAAAAGTTACTGACTGGTGTGTTTGTGCAAAGGGCCAGCTGTCCCGCGTCATGTCAGACGTCCGCGTTCTGCTGGGTGCTGAGAGAGCACGCAGACAAGAGCTGGAGAGGGCGGAGTTAGAGAAGGCGGAGCTTCTTGAACTTTTAAAAAAGGAGGGGCTTAGACCAGCCACACCCTCTGAAGCAGCTTCACCCCCTGCTGAGGTACAGAGAAAGCTGAGCCCAAGAAGCCTAGCTTTGGACTGCATCAAGAGAAAGAATCGAGAGGTTACAGTCATTTGAGGACTGCTTTTCACGGCAGAAAGGCGAGGAAGAGGGATTCTCAGTAAGAATGCTAATAGAAAACCACTACCTGGAACTCATCATCTGAATGAATGAAGCTCCACCACTGTACTCATCTATGAGATTGGCTGTGTTCTTTAAATTAAACAAATTGTGTAGTTAAAACAAGACCTTTTAGAATTTTAGAGGCTTGTTTTCTCATTTAAAAGACCAAAAGATCCATTGATTAAAACAGTTTTGACAAGGTAGACTGTGGATTCTCTCTAAAAACACACTCGAACATATACTCACAAGAATTTAATCATATTTAACAGTTTTAAAAATGAGAAACACAAAACATGACAATGATATACACAATATCAGCTGATGGTTGCAACAGATACAGCAGATCCACATCCTGATTGGTCCTTTAGAGCCTGACGGCTGAGTCTGCTTTGCTCAAGGCAGCGTTTAACGAGTGAATGAACGGACATGTCGGCCTCGTCCACCTCCGCTGCCACCGCTGTTGAACTTCCCTTGACCACGTCCACCGCCACTTACTCCTCCTCCTACGTTAACTCCACCACCACTCAGCCAGGACAGGCCCGTCCCTCTGCCTCTGGTGGCTCTGTCCCGAGGAGCCAGTCGGTAAGCACCTGAAGAGTTAGGAGAGAGGGGTCAGGAAGTGTTTGTAGGGTGCGCTAAAGAGCTTTTAAAAACATTTCATTCATTAGACAGGTCTTTTTTCATGTTTAATGATGAGAAAGAAGCAATCACTGAGAGACACATCCAGCAGGTGGCACTATCACCTAATATTTTACATTATATAAATAATTAAATTTAAAATAAGGATTCACCAATAAGACTTTGAAATGGCTATAATACATAAAGATATATAATATCTCTCTTACACTTTGCTTCATGTCGTTTTTGATCTGTTCTATCACAATACAGGCAAAAATGGCAAAAAAAAAAAAAAAGTATTATTACTCGTATTATTGAAAACAGCCAAGTAGGATTTTTTCAAGTTCCTTCGATGAATAGAAAGTTCAGAAGAGCAGCATTTATCTATTTTTTACCTAATGATTTTTGGAATTAAAAAAATTACAAGTTTGACCCATACAATGTATTTTTGGGTATTGCTACAAATATACCCATGCCACTTAAGACTGGATTTGTGGTCTAGGGTTACACATATAAAAGGCGTACCTGTAGGTGGCTGTCTGGAGGGTAACGGTCGGGTGAAGTTGCTTTGTCCTCCACGAGGTTCACTGTAAGTCCCTCTGTGAGTGTCAGCTGTCACTGGCGTGCTCCAAGTGGATCCACGTCCACCTTCACGACGAGGGTAGTTACCTAAAACAAACACATCATTTTTTTTATTAATGTGTCATTGATTTTATCAGCCACATATAAAAGGAGTACACAGTATACATGTGCTGAATGAAACATACCAGCAAGCAGAACACTCTTGGGGGCTGGTGGAGTGAAGAAGCGGGTGTGACTCTGAAATCCCCTCCCTCTGGTTCCTCCAGTAAACAAGCCTCTAGTCGGTGGCTTGGCTCCTCCTCCTTTTGGTGGGCGTTTGGGCAGGGCCAGGCCGGTGGGTTGACCCACGTCCTTGAACTCTGCAGCTAGGAAATCATCTACATGCATGGAAGGTGGTCGACTGGTGTTCTGCTTGCGCTGGCGGAAAATGTCATGTGGTCGAGAGAGCTGGCCAAATGCGCCACGACCCCGACCCCTTGGGGCTGCCATGAAATGAGCTCGTTTCGCAGGCTCCACATACTCTGAATTCCCACTGCAATGAAGAAAATGATTTGTAGCCATATAGAGTTCAGACATTCAAGGTAAAGTAGTAATCTCAGACTTCAATGGTAAGCAGACAGCACACTGTGTACCTGGACGTGATGAAGGTCTCATGTTTGTGTTTGCCCAGTCTGAAGCCTTTGGTTGGTTTGCTGTGTCCTGGGGAAGTGGGTTCAGTGAGGAACGAACGCTCTAACTCCGCCTTCAGGTCTAAGTCTGGACAACACTGCTGGGCCAGTGCAACTAGATCTACTTTCACCTGCAACACATACATCAATACATAACCTGAAGAGCAATTCATACTTTTGTAATTTATTATTAATTTAGATTCTACAAAATGTATTGATTCCATAATGAATCTTTTTAAACTTGATTTACCCCATGATTTACTCACCCTCAAGCCATCCTAAGTGTATATGACTCCTCTTTATATAATCTTTAATATAATCTGAGTTATATAAAAAAAAATGCTCTGGCTCTTCCAAGCTTTATAATGGCAGTGAATGGCTTTTGAGATTTTGACGTTCAATAAAGTGAATCTATCATTCATAAAAAGTACTCCACATGTCTCCGGAGGGTTAATAAAGGCCTTCTAAAGCAAATCGATGCATTTGTATAACAAACAAATCCATAATTAAAACTTTGGGAGAGAGTGGCGCTCCAGTGAATGGAGTAGATGTAGCGTAAGCTCTGGTGAGAAGAGACAAACACGGAAGCGCAGTGAAGAGAGCAATTATAAAGAGCCATTATAAAGCCTGGAAGAGCCAGGACATTGTTTAATATAACTCTGATTGTATTCATCTAAAAGAAGAAAGTCATATACACCTACGATAGCTTGAGGGTGCGTTAATCACACGGTAATTTTCATTTTTAGGTGAACTATTTCTTTAAAACCTGCCATAATCTGTTTACATAGCTCTCCAATTGTTTAATTACATATTTCAAATCACAAATATATTTATCATTCTAAACACACATCTCACCATGTCAACTTCCGCTTCCATCTCATCTGGCTGGAATGGAGAGAACCACAGGGCCTTTAGCTGCTCGTCCAGGACATCCGAGAGAACATAAACCGTCCTGAAAATAGATAACCAGTAAGTTGGGGGGGAAAAGGAGAATGTAATATTAGAAGAATTCATTAGAGGCAAAAGTATTCATACCCTTCATTTGTTTTTTACATTTTACGTTGCTGCTTTAGGTTAAACTGCTTTAAATTACCTTTTTTCCACATCAGTCTACACTCCATACACCAAAGGCAAAAAAAGGTTTTTAACATCTTTGCAAAATAACAAAAATAAAAAATTCAATCTGGGACAGTTGAAAGTTAGCTCAAAAAAAAACTGCCTGTAGAGCTCAGAGACAGGATAGGATCAAGCCACACTAGAGCTGTAATCGGGCCTTAAAAGTTAGGCCCGACAAGGCCCGAGCCCGACCGAAACCAGCCCGAGCCCGAGCCGAGCCCGAGACTGACAGCTATTTAAAAGCCCGAACCCGTTTACAGCCCGACATTATTGAAATGTGCGCACGCACACAGCACTTTTGCCTTTTGTCAAGAATGAGTCATTTATACATTTTTAAAGATAATTTATTAATGACTAGGCTATAGGCCACTAGGAAGTTGTAACAAAGAAATGAAATAAGTCCTCTAACATCGTAACATTTCAGTAACGACATCTCGCGCTCAAATAGGCTAAGGCATAACCTACAATATAAATAGACCTACGGGCCTATAAAAAAAAGAGTCTTTCTTAACAAAATAAGTCAAGATAAATTGTAAGTATTTGGGAATAACGACATTAAACAAAAAGTTATATAACATTGAGATTAGACGAACGCAAGAGGGACTTGTCTAAAACAAACGAATGCGGCCGCCTCTCTCCACAATCACCAATTGGAATATAAATAGGCCAACGCGCCAATAAAAATAAGTCTTTCTTAAAATAAATTAAGATACATTCTAAATTAAGATATTAGGTGTCAATAACGAAATTAAGACAAAGGCTCCGCCGTATTTGCTTCGCCACTTCTCTCCACATACCGGTCTCAATGCGACGGTGAACAGTTGAAATAATAAAAGAATAATGCCAACATTAGCCTATATAGCCTACTCTGTTTACTTTATGCATGTAATGCTCAATTGATATTTAGTTATACATTAAAAAAACCTTTACTCACTAATATTAGGCTACTTGTTTGTGTGGAGGAAAATTATTGAATCCACTGTAGATGGCTTCAGCGCGGTCCTGCGCTCACTGATGGTGCGTCCAGCAGCACTAAACACCCTTTCACTGCTGCTGCTACTGGCCGGGATGCATAGTACTGATCTGGCTAATTTTGCAAGTTTTGGGTAGGATGGTTTGTTGATGTTCCACCAGCCAAGAACATCCGTTTCATTTTCCATCACAGCCGTTTCAATGTAGCGAGTGACGAAACGCATCACCTGACCACTCATTTACCGCGCAAGCCCGAGCCCGGCCCGAGCCCGTGTAGAATGCTAAAAATTAAGACCGAACCCGACAGAACCCGTCGGGTCCTGTCGGGTCCCGTCGGGTTCGGGCAAAGATTTACAGCTCTAAGCCACACATCTGGGGAAGAGTTCTGTTACATTGAAGGGTCACAAAAGCATGTAGTCTGTTGCCCTTAATGGAAGAAGTTTGAAACAACCATGACTCTGGAGCTGGCCTGCTGGCCAAACTGAGCAACTGATGGAGAAGGGCCTTAGCTAGAGTGGTGACCAAGAACCTGAGAGACCTACAGAAGAACAAACATCACTGAAACACTCCACCGATATGGGCTTTATGGCAGTGTGGCCAAACTCAATCCTCTCCTCAGTGAACACACAAAAAAAAACTGGTCTGGTCTGATGAACCTCAATTCCAACCATCATGTTTGAAAGAAACCAGGTACTGCTCATCACCTGCAGAGTATTTCAACAGTAAAGTGTGGAGGTCTCATGCTGTGGGGCTGTTTATCAGCGGCAGGTACTGAGGGACTTATCAGAGTAAAAGAAAAGCTCAATGCACCAAAATATTAAGATAGCCTTAATGAAAACCCAGTTCAGAGCATTCAGAACCTCAGACTGGGCAGAAGGTTCACCTTCCAACAGGACAATGACTCTAAGCACACAGCAAGAGTGGCTTATAGACAACTCTGTGAATGTCCTTGAGTGGCCCAGCTACAGCCTGGGGCTGAACCCAAACAAATATTTCTGGAGAAACCTGAAAATGTGTGTCTACCCCCGTCCAAACTGACAGAGCTTGAGAGGTGAAGAGGTTAGGCAAAGAATGGCAGATAATTGCCAAATGCTGATGAGCAAACCTTGTTGCATCATACCCACTTGACTTGAGACTTGAGGCTATAAAGGTGCTTCAGCTAAGTACTGAGTTAAGGGTATGAATACTTATGCAAATGTACTAATTTCAGTTTTTTTTATTTTTAATAAATGTATGAAGACATTTCTGTTTTTGCTTTGTCATTATGGTGTATGGAGTGTAGACTGATGTGAAAAGAAAAGCAGTTTAACCTAAGGCAGCAACATAAAAAAATGAACGGACATGAATACTTTTGCAAGGCACTATACAGTAGTCAACATTCGAAGTGGATCAAAAAAGTTAATCAAAAGTTGTCCTAAGATAAGAACGGGTATTCTTTTTGGTTTTAGGACAAATTTGATGAAAGGTTTTGATCCACTTCGAATGTTGACTACTGTATACCTACATAATGGTTTTCGTTAACTATAAAAACCTGGACACAGACATGATTTCTCGCTGTGTCTGTACTACCTGTGGTTAAACTGTGTCTGAAGGGGCTCTGGCGCAGGTAGAGTAGGCTCAGTTTCAGGCTCTGCATTAGGTGAGGCATCTCCAGAAGCTTCAATAATCTGTCGCAGTCCAGCCACATTCTCGAGCAGAGTCTCCAAAGACTCATCCTCCTTACAGAGCTTCTGCACACATGGGAAAATGAGAGAGTAGGACAAGATTAATACGTGCGTCTCCCTTCATTCAGGTTATAGGGCACAGCTTAATTATGATGTATAACCTAAGCTGCCACATGTACCATGATGTGCTTCTCCAGTTCTGATAACGGATGCTCCCCTGAGTCCTCCTTCCACTGCAGCAGCTGCTTCATGTCGCTTACACTAAGAGCCAAAGAGCGACTGTCTATGTCTTCATCCTGTGTGGAATAAAGAATATGTATTAGCATATACAGTACAAGCATGCATCCAAGCACAAATAAACATACTGATTCTGTTGTCAGCCTACCATAGCTTCACTGTTCAGAATCTGTCTCAAAAAGTCAAACAGGGTTGAAAGGTGCTCGGTTAACTCTTTGCTAAAGGACGTGGTTTCCCTGCGGATCAGAGAGGAGATGGCCAAGCTGTGTTTCTTCAGAGAGCTGCAACACAAACACAAGAACATTAACTACAAATATCATACAAAAAAACATCTTTTATATCACTGTAAATCAGACAAAATGATAACAAAACCATTGAGATACCTTTTCAGGTGATAGAGACCATAGTCGTGCTCAGTGAGAAACATCATGGTTCGCAGACATGTGAGCTGAAGTGTGTAGCTGCTGTGTGTATTTCCCAACACTTCCAGCATCCCGTCACATATGCACATCATCATGTCTCTGGTCGGCAGTGAGTTGGCCAGCTGCTCTGCCTCAGACACCGAGGCTTCTCCCGAGCCGCTCACGACCAGTGAAACATCCTGGTCACACAGTGACTGAAGGATGGAAGCAGTCAATTCAGCATTCTGCTGTGCTGACAATGCGGCGTCTGCAGGTAGGACAAGCATGGCAACCAGCGAGGGAAGAAGGTCTGGCACTTTGTCCTCCACTTTCCCATCACTCCGGCTCTCAGTGCGTGCAGGTCCACCTAGTAGAGTCAACAAGGCTGATTTGCAAGCCCGTTGAGATGCCAGCAAGTCGAGGAGGGCTAGTACCCTTAGCAAGCGTGAGCCAGCTGCCTCCCTAAACAGACAACACACAACAGTCCATATGAGTCTGGAATATACACATCAGTCAAACTAACCCAAGTATTTTAGGCTTAAAAGGTTAGTTCACCCAAAAATAAAAATTCTGTCATTAATTACTCATCCTCATGTCGTTCCAAACCTGCAAGACCGATGTTCATCTTTAGAACACAAATTAAGATATTTTTGATGAAATCCGAGAGCTTTCTGACCCTGCATAGATGGCAAC
The DNA here is from genome assembly GCF_049309525.1 of Garra rufa. Lineage (NCBI taxonomy): Eukaryota > Metazoa > Chordata > Actinopteri > Cypriniformes > Cyprinidae > Garra > Garra rufa. The sequence continues at coordinate 24,092,628 of NC_133369.1, forward strand.
GCAACTGACACGTTCAAGGCCAAGAAAGATAGTAAGGACATCTTTAAAATAGTCCATATGGCATCAGTGGTTCAACCGTAATGTTATGAAGCTATGAGAATGCTTTTAGTGTGCAAAGAAAGCAAAAATAATGACTTTATTCAACAATTTCTTCTCTTCCGTGTCAGTGGTAATTTACATTGCTGTCTATGGAGGGTCAGAAAGCTCTCAAATTTTTTCTTAAAAAATTTTTGTTCCGAAAATGAACGACGGTCTTACGTGTTTGGAACGACATGAGAGTAATTAATGACAGATTTTTCATTTTTGCGTGAACTAACCCTTTTATCAGTTAGCACTAGACCTAATTAACAAAAATATTATGTAATATAATTTAATTTTAATTTTTTTAGGAATTAATTTGAGAATACATAATACATACTACCAGTCAAAAGTTTCTTTTTAATGTTTTTTTTTTTTTTTTTTTTAAGCCTCTTCTGCTCACCAAGCCTGGATTTATTTGATCCAAAGTACAGCAAAAACAGTACAATTTTGAAATATTTTTACTATTTAAAATTACTTTTTTTTTTATTTGAATATATTTTAACAATGTAATTTAGTCCTGTGATTTCAAAGCGGAATTTTCAGCATTATTACCCCAGTTACATGATTCTTCTGAAATCATTCTAATATTTTGATTTGCTGCTCAAAAAACATTTATTATTATTATAATTAGTAGTAGAATTTTTTCAGGTTTCTTTGATGAACAGAAAGTTCAGACAGCATTTAACAGAATTTTAAATGTCTTTATCATCACTTTTGATCAATTTTAAGCTTCCTTGCTAAATAAAAGTATATAAAGTATCAGATAAATGCTGATATTTGGATCTTTTTATTCATCAAAGAGTTCTGAAAAAATGTATTCAGCTGTTTTAAATACTGATAATTGACACTAAAGACTGGAGTAATGATGCTGAAAATTCAGCTTTCATCACAGGAATAAATTACATTTTAATATATATTCAAATAGAAAACAGTTATTTTAAATAGTAAAAATATTTTAAAATGTTACTGTTTTTCCTGTACTTTGGATCAAATAAATGCAGGCTTGGTGAGCAGAAGAGACGGAAAAAAAACATTAAAAATCTTACCATTTAAAAACGTTTGACTGGTAGTGTGTAAGCAATTTTATTCAAATATATAAAATATAAATAATTGTATTTATTTTTATAAGAATTATATTAGAAATGCTTGTGTGTGTTGTGTTTCCATATTTTATGGGGATATTCCATAGGCGTAATGGTTTTTATACTGTACAAACTGTATTTTCTATCGCCCCACACTTAAACCTACCTCTCGCATGAAACTCTTTTCATGTGCATTTTTAGATTTTCAAAAAAAACTGAATTCTGTATGATTTATGAGCTTGTTTTCTTCATGGGGACATAAATAATGTACTTTTGGTCCCCACTGCATGATAAATACCAGGTACCAGGTATGTATATGAATAGAAATATATAACGCTCTTGATATCTTATTAAAACAAATCTCCAAGCTATGAACAAATTGTCCTTAATGTGATGAATAAGTCTTACTGTTGCATTTCCTCCTGCAGCTGCTCCAGCAATGTCCTCATCACCAGAGTCGCAGTAGGCGCAGCAAGATCACAGAGCTGTATGCACACACGGCGGAGCATGGAGAGTAGCGGCGGACAGCTGCTGACACACACACACCTCAGCACTTCCTGTAATACTCGAGCCTGAGCATGTAAGTGCACACTCCACAACTTTCGTGTGTTCATCGCAACACCGATGTCTTGCACGGATAGTGCCTAAGAAAGAAAAAGGAAGATGGAAAGAGTAAATTACAAAAACTATTTTCTAGAAAAATTATGGAAGCATCAATTTGCTGCCTTCGTTTAGAAACCACACTTATATTGTCAAAATATGTATAAAAATTGTCTAGTCAAGCAGCACAGGGGTTTGGATCAGACCTTCTATATGTGGGACACTCAGCAGCAAGCAGCAACATGTACTTGTAGCCGCATATGTGTGTTTAGTACCTGAGTGGTCTGCATGGGCAGAGGCAGAGGAAGCAGTTCTGAGAGCAGACTAAGGCTGCTGTAGATGTGCTCTGGAGCCGCCAGTATAGAGTTCAGCACTTCCTTTAACATCAGAGACCAGCTGTTTCCGGCCACAGTCTCCTCTGAACCTGTCTCCTGTTGGCTAACTGCATGTGTGAATGTTAACAGTATCTCCGTCACGTCTCCCTGGATACGCAGCTCCTCTGCATCCAGGCGCCCGGTTGTTGGGGTGGAACAGAGGATCTTGTGAAGGGCAACACAGACGGAGGGCACACGCACGTCACGAAACTCACAGGTTCCCCCGCACAGCAGCTCTGTCAGCATGGCTCGGATGAGTCTCAGCGAGCAGGCGGCCACCGACAGCATCATGAGTCGCTGCGCCGTGGGGCCCATTGGACCATGTAGTCTCCATGGCAGCAGCAGCAGTGATGTAAGCTTCTGGAGGACTTTAATAAAAGTGTCCATGCCCTCTGCACTGAAGAGGGCTATGATGGCCTGGTTCCACTTTAAGTCTTTCTGCTGACCTGCAGATACACAATGAGTTTGGTCAGGAGACATAAGATAATATTTTTATTAGGGCTGGGTTTTGACACCAATTTCACAATTAAAAGAAGAAAAATTTAGAGATAATGTACTCACCCCCATGTCTGTTCATGTCTGTCTTTCTTTCTTCAGTCGAAAGGAAATTTCAGGATTTCTCTCAATTTAATGGATTTCTATGGTGCCCCTGAGTTTGAACTTCCAAAATGCAGCTTCAAAGGGCTCTAAACGATCACAGCCAAGGAAAGAAGGGTCTTATCTAGCAAAACAATGGGTTATTTTCTAAAAAATTACAATTTATATACTTTTCAACCTCAAATGCTCATCTTGTCTAGCTCGGCAAGACGAGCGTTTGAGATTAAAAAGTATATAAGTTGCAAATGTTTTTAGAAAATAACTGATCGTTTCGCTAGATAAGACCCTTCTTCAGAGCCCTTTGAAGCTGCATTTAAACTGCATTTTGGAAGTTCAAACTCGGGGGCACCATAGAAGTCCATTATATGGAATCCTGAAATGTTTTCCTCAAAAAACACCATTTCTTTATGACTGAAGAAAAAGAAGATATGAACATCTTGGATGACAAGGGGGTGAGTACATTATCTCTAAATTTTTGTTCTGAAAGTGAACTACTCTTTTAATTCAATTCTGATTCAAGCCATATGATATGTGATTCACATGACTAATTTTCTCAAGGAAAAACTAATTCTGTAAAAATACTACATTACTATAAAACTGAAGGTTAAAATGAACTGATTTGTATACAAACGTTTAAATTACACTCAATTACATTTTTTGAAATATGAACATTTAAATGGTGGCTGTCATAAAATCTTGATGGATTTATTCAAATATATATGAAACACTCAAGAACAGTCAAAAAATAGAATTAATATGTTATATGGTTCATATATTTAACAAAATGCTCCACTTTAAAGTTCATCTTTCTAGCCGACTAACAAGTTTATGTCATTGAGTATGTTTTTTTTCTGAGGTAAATGTGATGTTACATGATGTATTGTTTTGACAAGCTGTTATATTGACATCTTTCCGAGGTTGAAACACTGATTGAGCGATTACACAACATAATCAGAATACAGATTTCAGTAAATTGTACTCTTTGTTTTAACATACCTTCGAATGTTCATTCATGTTTATTTTGTTGAAACTGATATTAATTTTGATAAGATGATCAGTTCACGTGCGTTTCGTGTTGGCACTTCTCTTGAACTGAGATGCTACAGCGATGTCACTCCACATTAAACAGCACCAAAACAGCATTTATTATTGGAATATTGTACAAAAATTGACAGAATTTGAAATCCGAGACTGTGTTTCACATCAAATGTAACAAAGCACAAAGCTTATTGCAATTTACTGGATGGCAGGTGCGCTACAATGTTTCGTCTATTAACTGAACTAGATTAGACTAATCAATTCTTGGGATTTAAGAACTGATATACACTACCAGTCAAAAGTTTTTGAACAGTAAGATTTTTAATGTTTTTTTAAAGAAGTCTCTTCTGCTCACCAAGCCTGCATTTATTTGATCCAAAGTACAGCAAAAACAGTAATTTTTTAAAATATTTTTACTTTTTAAAATAACTATTTTCTATTTGAATATATTTTAAAATGTCATTTATTCCTGTGATTTCAACTTTTTTCGCATCACGATCCTTCAGAAATCATTCTAATATTCTGATTTGCTCCTTAAAAAAAAACATTATGTTAAAAACAGCCGAGTAGAATTTTTTCAGATTTCTTCGATGAATAGAAAGTTTAGAAGAACAGCATTTATCTGAAATCGGCATATTAGAATGATTTCTGAAGGATCATGTAACACTGAAAAACGGAGAAATTATGCTGAAAATGTAGCTTTGATCACAGGAATAAATGACATTTTAAAATATATTCAAATAGACAAGTTATTTTAAATAGTGAAAACATTAAAAATCTTACTGTGGAAAAACTTTTGACTGGTAGTGTGGTAACAATTACAAACGAGAAATCAATATTTTTACCCAGCCCTAATTTTCATTGTTACCGGTAATCAAGTTTTTAGTAGTCAATTCCAGTGCTAATTGAAACAATTTGACATAATGCAGAAAAGCAAATACTGAACATTTCACTAAATGTAAATATTTATTATTCATTTATTTAAATATTTTTAAATAGCATTAAGTATTTCTCAAAACAGAGAAAAAAACAGGTTTTATAATACAAGAAATTATTATATGTAAATAAATAAATAAAGAACCAAGAAATACATTAGCAAGAAAAAGAAATAAATGTTAGATTTATCATGTAAATGTAATTTTAGCAACATAAGATTAATTTTAGCAACATAAGACAGTGAGTAATGTTAGGCGCATTTATACAGCAAAGGTTAACACACAAATCATATATTTTGAGATTAAACTTGTTTTCGTCCTTTTTTTTTTTGTTTGTCTGTTTAGTATCTGGTTAAGCGAAAGTAAAAAGTAAGGCATACAGTATGTTTGCATGTACCTGGCACAGTGGTTGGAGGGCAGGCAATGTGGCACAACACTCTAAGAGCAGTTACAAGACCCACCCCATCTGCTGTCATCAAGTTCTCCAGATTCTGACAAAAGAAACAGCAAAACTTAGATGCTACACCACATTTAATAAAACATTAAGTCTTTATCACGGTGTGACACAATCCTATGAAAATAGCATTTGAGCATATGAGTGAAGGTTTGTTTTATAGCTAACTGAAAAAGATCAAAGTGGGTTCTTATTCTTGTTAAAACTTGAATCATCTGTGCCTTAATGTCTTGATCAATGTCTAACATAAAATAGGCACACATGTTGTAACTCATCCTCTATACTGTTAAAACCCCTAAAATGCTATGAAATGTAGTTATGTTGTTGATAACCTCACCTGCTTTATGTAGTCAATAAGCATAGGAATGCCACTGATATCAAAATGTAACTTTTCAAGTGGCTCCAACCACTTAGACAGCTCTGAAAAACACATTATAGAAGTCAGCTGTGAAAGTGAAAGCACTTAGATTTCCAAAAATAATAAAAGTGTTTGGTGGGCTGCAGAAGAGTAGCAAGCTCACCTTGAAGCTTGGCATTGTTTTCATCAGCTTTGCAAACAGTAAGTAGTGGAGTGGCATAGTGCTCCATCATCCGGAGATCACCTGACGTCTGAATTACAAGCAGTGCAAGCATACAGGCATAGTTATATGTTACAGACTTCCTTGCTTTGCCTTCCCTGAGAGAGAGAGAGAGAGAGAGAGAGAGAGAGAGGAAGTTAGGAAGCTAGAACTAAACGTTAGAACTAAACGTTTAAAAATAGACAGTAATTTTAACTAAAAATGACTATGGAGTGCCTCAGGGTTCTGTATATGGCCCATTAGCATTTACTAACAACCCATTTATGTGTCCACAGGAAATATTTAACACAAATTTATTTTAGATCACAAATACTCTCTGACAGACCAAACATTTTTACAACCCTGTATATATACAACAGGTTTATTTATATGTTCTTACCCTTGCCCCTCTTTGGCATGGAACTCAATCAGGTTGACCAGACAGCTGAGGTTATTTTCCAAGCTAAAAGCGTGTGCAACAGCATTTCGGCCTGTGGTGCTAAAGCTAATGAGATATAAGCTGTGAAGGGTTGCCAGAACATCTGGATTATCGCCATCTTCAAGCTCTGCCCCACTCAGCTCAGCAACACCCTGTAGTGCATGTAAAGTCTGCATAAGCCAGACCCAAAAACCATCGTCCATCGACCCTTCTCCACCTGCAGGAGCATCATCACCTTCACCCTCTGAAAGGGGAGTCAGAGGAACCAAGTGAGTGGGTGGGGTCAGGTGAGTAAGGGGTGTGAGGAGACGAAGAAGCAAATTGATGGTTTCATGTTGGCTGAGGAGGAAGAGGAGACCCTGCTGGGACTGTGACAGGAAACGCATCAGTTCTCTGACAGCCTGCAGGACTCCGATGTGGGCACATGTAGCTGGATACGACAGGACAACTGCCAGGGATTCCAGAAGGTGACAAGCATGCATGTATCTGTAAAAATAAATAAATAAATAAATAAATAATTAAAGAGATACATATTTGAACAAAAAGGGTAAATAATATACATTACCATTCAAAAGTTTGGGATCAGTAACGTTTTTATATTTATTATTATTACTTTTTAAGAAGTCTTTTGTGCTCACCAAGGCTGTTTATTTGATTTAAAATAACCGTTTTTGGTTTTAATATACTTTAAAATATAATTTATTCCTGTGATGCAAAGATGTATTTTCACCATCATTACTCCAGTCTTCAGTGTCACATGATCCTTCAGAAATCATTGTAATATGCTGATCATTCTCAATGTTGGAAACTGTTGTGCCGCTTAATATTTTTTTGGAACCTGTGATACTTTTTTCTTTGATTCTCTAATGAATAAAATGTTAAAAAGAACAGCATTTATTCAAAATACAAAAATCTTCACTATCATTTTTTTTTATCCATTTAGGTCATCCATGCTAAATACAAGTATTAATTTCTTTTAAAAGAATGAAAGAAAAAAATGTACTGACCACAAACTTTTGAATAGCATATTGTAACACAAAATTATGTTTTAAATAAACACTGTTTTTTTTTTTTTTTTTTTTTTTTACTTTTTATTATTTAAGGACCCTGAAAAAAATCCCATAAAATATTAAGCAGCACAAGCACAACTGTTTCAAACACTGATTATAAATCAGCATATTAAAATTATTTCTGAAGTATCATATGACACTGAATACTGGAGTAATGATGCTGAAAATTCAGCTTTGCTTCACAGGAATAAATTATATTTTAAAATATATTAAAAGACAAAACCATTATTTTAAATTGAGAATTAAAAAAAAAAGAATAGCATTTATTATAACAATGACAATGTAACAATGAAAGTCTTTACTATAACTTTTGATCAATTTAACAAAAGAAAAAAATACTGACCCCAAAATGTTGAACAGTAGTGTGTATTGTTACAAAACATTTCTATTTTAAATAAATGTTATTTATTATTCCTTAAAGAATCCTAAAAAAAAGTATCACATGTTCAAAAATATTTGATCAGTGCAACAGTTTCCAACAATAAATCAGCATATTAAAAGGATTTCTGAAGGATCGTGTGACACTGACGACTGAAGTAATGATGCTGAAAATTCAGCTTTGTATCACAGGGATAAATTATATTTTAAAATATATTACAATAGAAAACCATTATTTTAAATTGCAATAATATTTCACAATGTTACAGTTTTTCAGCATTTTTGATCAAATAAATGCAGCCTTGATGAGCAGAAAAATCTTTTTATTAAATTACTGATCCCAAACTTTTGAACAGCAGTGTAGCTGGCACATTAAAAAATATATATTAAAAATGATTATATTTAAAATTAATATTAATTAATATTGACCATAAATAATCAGAACCAGTCATTTTCATCATGAATGAGTTTTGTAGCTAAACGGTCCTGACCTGTACAGTGTTGGATAGGGATCATCTCGCTCTGGTGGCCCAGTGATCCGGGCACTTGTGGGAAAAGCTTTCCCAGGAGGCTGTACCATACAGTGAGGTGCTGTCTCCAGCAGGTGGAGCAGCTCCTCCAGGAGACCTTGCAGCCTTTCCAGGTCACCTTCTGACAAAGAGGCAGATTCCAGCAAGGTATCAATGTCCATTGGGCTTTCCCGCTCTACCTCCAGGGTTTCCCTCTCTCTCTCATCTCCTTCCCTCTCAGTGCTTTCTCGGTCTCTCTCTCCGGCTTCCCTCTCGCTCTCGCTACCCTCTCGCTCACCCACCTCCCCTACTGTGGGATGGCGCTCAGCCCAAACGCTGGCTGTCCTCTGCAGGTCATTCAAAACCTCATAAAAATGTCCCTTATGTAAAATGGCTGCGCCTGCTGTTGCGACACGCACGGTCTGGTCCAATAGAAACAGATCCAACAAGCGCTGGTACCCGCTCTTTCCATCATTGTCATGGTGACGGTCTCTAAGCAGGGCTTCGATACCCTGCGGCTCGCTGATGATGCTGTCGAGGGAACGCAGCACGTTGAGTTTCAGAGTGGATGAAACGTGTTCTGCAAACAGCAAGCCTAGGAGGCTGCCAACAATCCCTTTCTCCAGCAGATTCTGCACAGCCTGGGCACCACAGTCGGCCAAGGTAGAGGCCAGTTTGGTTCCTGCCTTGAGCTGGCGTAAGTTCAGCGCTATGGGCTGTGCCAGGGCAAAGTCCAAATTGAGAGCTTCACAGCTCCAGTCGACCAACTGCTTCAACTTCTCACTCAGCCCATTAGGGTCCTTAATAGACATGAAGCTCAGCCCTTTTATTAAAAAGGAAGGTATCTCCTCTAAGGCAGTTACCCAGCCTGCCCCTCGCTCTGCTCCCTGCCCCTCCCCCCAGGCTTCCAGCAGTTCTGAGAGTTTTGCCGCAGACTCCACCCACAAGGAGCTTGAGTCCTGGGTGTCTACGGTTTTGAGGCGTTTTTGCTCTGCTTCGTAACGTGTGAGGTGGGGCGGCGTGAAGTGCTGGAGGGGTCGGAGTTCACGCTCGTACGGATCGTACTGAACCGTCGGTAGCGATGCAAGGTCCTCAGGTGTATAGTCCAGGTCAAAGGCAGGCAGCTTGAAAGCCCCGCTTTCCAAATCCTCCTCGTCACTGGATATCTGCTCATATCCATCATCACCTGTGCATAAAAACAAAACAGTTCACACAAAGAAAACAGAACATCTGATACATTGCTATTGGCTCAGGTAATCTAGCAAGTTCAGTCTTGACCGCAAATTCTGTTATGTTTAATTAAGTTGGGCGTCTCAGCAAATCAGTGAGTATAAACAAGACTAAATTGGTTCTTCTGAATGTCACTGAACTCTGAAGCCAAACTTTTCTTTAGGGGCTAATATTTGTAACTGTTCAGCCTATATTTTTATATACAGCGAGGAAAAATTATTTGATCCCCTGCTGATTTTGTACGTTTGCCCACTGACAAAGAAATGATCAGTCTATAATTTTAATGGTAGGTTTATTTGAATATTGAGAGACAGAACAACAACAAAAAAAATCCAGAAAAACACATTTCAAAAAAGTTATAAATTGATTTGCATTTTAATGAGTGAAATAAGTATTTGACCCACTATCAATCAGCAAGATTTCTGGCTCCCAGGTGTCTTTTATACATGTAAGGAATGCTCCTAATCTGAGCTTGTTACCTGTATTAAAGACACCTGTCCACAGAAGCAATCAATCAGATTCCAAACTCTCCACCATGGCCAAGACCAAAGAGCTGTCCAAGGATGTCAGGGACAAGACTATAGACCTACACAAGGCTGGAATGAGCTACAAGACCATCGCCAGCTTGGTGAGAAGGTGACAACAGTCGGTGCGATTATTTGCAAATGCAAGAAATACAAAATAACTGTCAATCTCCCTCGGTCTGGGGCTCCATGCAAGATCTCACCTCGTGGAGTTTCAATGATCATGAGAACAGTGAGGAATCAGCCCAGAAATACACTGGTCTTGTCAATGATCTCAAGGCAGCTGGGACCATAGTCACCAAGAAAACAATTGGTGACACACTACGCCGTGAAGGACTGAAATCCTACAGTGCACGCAAGGTCCACCTGCTTAGGAATGCACATGTACAGGCCTGTCTGAATGATTCAGAGGAGAACTGGGTGAAAGTGTTGTAGTCAGATGAGACCAAAATCAAGCTCTTTGGCATTAACTCAACTCGCCGTGTTTGGAGGAGGAGGAATGCTGCCTATGACCCCAAGAACACCATCCCCGTCGTCAAACATGGAAGTGGAAACATTATGCTTTGAGGGTGTTTTTCTACAAAGGGGACAGGACTGCACCACATCAAAGGGACAATGGACAGGGCCATGTACCATCAGGGCCAGGGCATTGAAAATGGGTTGTGGATTGGTATTCCAGCATGACAATGACCCAAAAACACACGGCCAAGTCAACAAAGGAGTGGCTCAAAAAGAAGCACATTAAGGTCCTGGAGTGGCCTAGCCAGTTTTCAGACCTTAATCCCATAGAAAATCTGTGGAGGGAGCTGAAGGTTCGAGATGCCAAACATCAGCCTCAAAACCTTAATGACTTAGAAAGGATCTGCAAAGTAGAGTGGAACAAAATCCATCCTGAGATGTGTGCAAACATGGTGGCCAACTACAAGAAACGTCTGACCTCTGTGATTGCCAACAAGGGTTTTGCCACCAAGTACTAAGTCATGTTTTGCGAAGGGGTCAAATACTTATTTCACTCATTAAAATGCAAATCTTTTTTGAAATGCGTTTTTCTGGATTTTTTTGTTATCTTGTCTCTCACTGTTAAAATAAACCTACCATTAAAACTTACTATTTATTTATTTGTAACCGTTTACCCTATGAGAGCATATATATATATTTATTTGTAACCGTGTAGCCTATGAGAGCTATATATATATATATATATATATGCACGAGTCAAACGAGCACAGAAACAGCTCCTCAATTGCACACATGAAGGCATTGGCGCAAGCTGTAGCCTGTATCATTTTGTATCAAAATGCAAAATAAACCATGTGTACGCAATGTCGTGGTTAGTTAAGTCAGGAAGCTACCAAAGGGCAATTAAAGCTGCCATAAAACTGCGCATGCATGTAATATTTGTTATATGAATTACATTGAAGAGCATGTCTGTGAAATTGTTTTTAGAACTGTCCTGGAGCAGCCCAGCACTGTTTCCATCACCTAACACACCCAATTCAACTCGTCAGTTCTTTAGTAGGGCTTTAAGACCTAAGGTGGGTCAGAAAAGGTAAAGAGAGTTGAGAGGAATGCGTGTCAGATCTGTGTCACGTTCAGCAGCATCTGCTCTAAGCAGGCAAATAATCGAGAAAAAAAAAAAACTAAGAAAAAAAGGAAATCAATAACTTTTATAGCATTTAAGTATTCATCTATATTTAATTTAGAATTTAGTGTTTGATAACTTTATTCAGTTTCTGTATATTTCTGCTGAAGGGCACAGGTAGCTACATATGACCTTTATTATAAAGGGTTTATGTAAAAATAGTTTTAAATTCACTAAAATTAGAAGTTATTTTTTTAAAGTCAAATAAATGTTAAAATTGATAGCTCTTAATTAATTGTAATGTTGAATGGCTACAGCCAATGGTTAAATATTAGGGGGAAAAACAAGCATATAAAAGTATATTTAAAATTTTAAATTTTAGGTGGAATTAATCGCAATTAATTTCAGAAAAAATGTGTGATTAATTAGTTAATTTTTTTTTATCAATTAACAGCATTAGAATTTATATCAATTTTTTTTTCTATAAATACACCACAAGTCTATGGGAAAACACAATATTTACACATTTATATTTAATAAGTTAAAAAAGTAAAATATTTTTAGTTTTTTTTCCCCTGATTTCATTTAGGGAGTATTTTTTGACCTCACACGTGAAATATCTAGGTAATATTTCCCAAAAGCACCTGGTTTATTCACCCTCACAACACTGCAGCTTCTCACCTTCTCCATCTTCATCCGTCACCTCATCATCCACTTCATCTTCTTCGTCATTTTCATCAGCTTCACTTCCCTCAGACTGCACATCCTCATCCTCCTCATCATCAGCTGGACCCTCGTCGTCCTCCTGCTCTGCGTCTGAGTAATTCTCATCAGCAGGAAGAGACCCTCGCTCAGGTGAGACAGGCTCCAGGAAATCATCACCCTGTTCTGTGTTCTCCACCTTTACAGGACCTGAAGCAAAGACAACACAAAAACCTTTTCAGTCTAAGAAAATGCAATAAAAATGCTAAATAATATATAGTTAAAAAATTGGGATTATTTAAACCTGGAAAAATATTGTGGCAGACAATTAAAATTTTTTAATTAAACACTGCTCTCAAATTATTATGCTGCTAATATAAGCGACCCTGGAAAAAGCAGTCTTAAGCAGCACAGGTATATAGCAATAGTCAAAAATACATAGTATGAGTCAAAATTATCTATTTTTCTTTTATGCCAAAACTCATTATGATATTATGTGAAAATCATGTTCTAGATATTTAGTAGATATTTAGTAAATGTCCTACCATAAATATATCAAAATGTAATTGATTAGTAATATGCATTGCTAAGAACTTCATTTGGACAACTTTAAAGGCGACTTTCTCTATATTTTGATTTTTTTGCACCCTCAGATTCCAGAATCAACAAACCATACATGAATGAAAAGCTTATTTATTCAGCTTTCAGATGATGTATACATCTCAGTTTAAAAAAAATTACCCTTATGATTAAGATTGTGGTCCATTGTCACATATTATTTTTATACATTTTATATATATATATATATATATATATATATATATATATATATATATATATATATATATATATATATATATATATATATATATATATATATATATATATATATATATATATATATATATATATATATATACACATATATATACATACACATACATTTAAATTCAATTAGAACTCAAAACTCAAATGTATATAATACTTAAACATTTCCACACAGACATACATTGACCAGGCGCAGGCAATGCCTCCTCATCATCATCGTCTGGAGGTGGTGGTCCTGGTGGGGTCCGTGGCCCTCTAGGTTGTGGTCTTGGTGGGCTGCCATTAAACTGTTCTTCATTCTCCCACTCTGCAAAATTTGTACACACTTGTGTTTAATGTGAGTAATTGTATTGCATGGTAATGATGTATATATCACAATATAGTTATTTTTGCTTTAAATAAGGTCTTTATAATATCAAAATGTCAGATTCCATAGATATTTCATAATACTTGTCACCAGTGTCAATATCACAAAAAACTAATACTAAAAAAACCCTCAAGCTCAATTAAGACAAGTAAACAGTCAACGATTAAATAAAAATAAGAAAATAATTATAAGCAATAGGACTAAAAAATTTATTCAAGAGCAGTGAGAGATTTTCTTTTATTGTTTAATTAACATGAATAACAGACAGCAGGAATATTAGACTGCTGTCACTTTAAGAGCTGCCCGGATCAAATCTCTCAAACAGCGCATATATATAGCGAAATGAGTAATGAGTTCTCTTTGGCTGCTGATTGTGTTTCAATGGCTTGAAAACTCTACCTTTGGACAAACTTCTACCAGGCAATCATGTCCAAGGGTATATCGCCCACCCTTATTTTACATAACATTACATTATATATTTGTGTATATAATGTTTTTGCTAACCAGGCTTAATGATTCTCTTGGATCCCAGCTGCTGCTGTTGGGGTAGAGGGGGTGGAGGAGGTGGCGGAGAGTCCCGCTCATGGCTGTGGGGGCGCTCAGCTGTGCCATATACTGCCAGTGTCAGGCATGTATACCATCCACGCAGGACCAACCCATCTGTGTTTACCTTCAATTCAAGACAAAATGTAAATTAGGACACGGTCTCAGACTGTAGAAGGGAGGAGCAAAAAAAACTTGCTCTAAAAAACAAATGAAGGATGATTTGTTTACAAGGCACGTGAGTGCAGGAGCTGACAGCTTTAGTCATTGCAGAGGCATGTGCAAATACATTGTGGATTTGGAAAAATGCTTTTCAAGTACCCATCGAGCCGAGGAAAGCTGCCGTCAGCAGTTTTGCAGAAACCACAAACATATTGGCGCGTGTTCGCGAGTTTTACACAGGAAATTTGATGCTGGGCTGTAATGAGGGGGTCTCTTACCTTTCCATTAGGCCTGAAGATGATTGATTTGTTCTCATCGTACTCGAGGCTAGTGTGAAACAAACACCAACATCAGTGATTTGAACAATCAAAAGAGTGCATCTATTCAGCTATAGATTTGTGAGGCTGCATACTGTATTTCTCGCTAAGCCTGTCCAACACAGGTGTGCATCTGTGTGTATGTGTGAGTTTATTTAGTACCTGCCCAGCCTGTCAAACACCGGAGCGTTGGGTTTGGACACATTGTTGAAGAACAGGTCCAACTGGAATGCGTGAGGGGCTGTTTCACTGAAGATACACATGAAGGGGCATTGTAACCGTCAAAACCAAACCTGAAACCCCTATTTGCCATTGGCAGCTATTTTTTGTCTATTCAAACTTCCTGTAAATAAAAATTATTTTAAAAACGCATCTTTTTTAGTACGGATTTATTGTCATATATTCAATCATTTTGTGAAAGAATGAAAAATGGTATTATAGTATGTCCTATAAAAACAAATTTCCCTTTTCTCTCATTGTTCTCTTAACAGGTATGGAGAAAAGTAGGATGAAGGATGAGATCATGGGAAAAGCTGAGAGTGGTCAGAGAATAAGGGGTGTGGTGGATCTGTTTTTAAAGAAGGAACAATAGCAACCACAGAAACCTTTTCCAATTTCCTCAAATGTCCTCCAGCCATTTTACTTTTGAGGATACCACAGTATTACTCATGTCCTATTGTACAACACAGAAGCACTGGGACAGTTTGTACACACTGTAAACATAGTAAAAGCGCTGTTAACTGTCATAATATGTGTCGTAAAAATTAGGGATGTGCAAAATGACATCTTTTCAAATTTCAAGACTAAGTAGTCTAAATATGATATACAAACTCATAGGGCCCTATGAAATCCATTACTTTTTTTTTCAACAGTGTTCATACAAATACAGTAAAATATATTTCCAAAACTTTTTTTGAATTTCAAGGACTTCAATCAGAGATCTCACTTATCGAACATTGTGTTCTATTTCAAATGTGAAAAAAGAGAAATAGATAAACAAAAGTATACTAATAAAAAAATGGCAAATTATTACTACTAAAGCATTAAAGTACTAAAAACTATTTTTACTTTTACTATAGTAATAGCATGGTTAATTTTCTTAAGACAATTGTATGTATATATACTTTCTTTTGTTTTTATAACTACTGCCTTAATGTTTTTAAATTTTTTACTTTTTAAAAAAAATCTGAATTGTTTTTGTGAAATCGCTTCAAAATCCTAATCTGAAACAAATGATTTGCAAACCCACATTGAAATCCTGATCTGAATCGAATGATTTGCACTCCGCTCTCCAAAGTTCCAAACTATAGCATAAAATCAAATGATCAAATTAGAATCAAAGAGTGAATAATTTTGCAACGCAATGGTTTAACTGATTCTGAGTTTCAAAAAGCTCAGTTTTACCCATCACTACGTGCTTTTTAAAATCGTTACAAGCAATGTCAAAATACGAAACTGAATGAATTTAATCTTTTAATTTGATTTGGTTTTTGCTAGTGAATCGAAATGAATGATCGAGTAACGAGTTTGAATCAATCAGAGTGGTTCCAGCGTAAATTATTCAACTGATTCGGTTTGTCTGCTGGCGTAGCTCAATTGTTTTCTGACATTAACTGAAATAAGCGATAAAGTGTGACCTTTTTTTGAACTGTGTGAATTGTGCGTGAGAAGATACGCATTTATTGACAAAATTAAGCACTTATTTCTTAGATATATTGTCTTTCAATAACATTGCGATTTTGAAGTGTTTTCCAGCCCTTAAATTTCAAATTCAAGTACTTTAAGCACCTTATATGAACCCTGTACTAAATGCAATTTTTTCCCATTTTAATAATTCTGGATTCCATTTTTTCTGTTTTCTTTTTACTTTTTTTTTTTGGTCTAATTAATTGAAATCATGAAACATACACAATTTAAAAGCAACTTATTACAAATAAAAAACAATTTTTAAGGCCCTTTGAGTTTTATTTATTTTTCTCAAATTCAGTTTTATTTTTTTCATCAATTTTTTGGATTACATTTTAATAGTTTAATGGTTGTTTTATTATTATTTTTCTCTTCAGAAATACTGTGTTGTGTATTTACATTTTTCTGGTAAATAAATTCTGGTATATCCTTTAAAAATAATAAATTAATAACAATTGTATTAGTAATAGTAGTAACAGTATCATTACATTAAGTAATATATTTCTGTCACAGTTTCTTCAAATTAAACAAAAATTTTATTTTGACGGGTTGCTGAGAAGACTTTGAAGTTTATGTTTGTATGTGATATGACGATAGTTTTTGCTCACAAGAAAAATGTTTGTGTTCATGTACTCATATATTGAGGCTGAAAACATGCAGGACTCATATTAAAAATTGTATTTTGCAACTTAATGTTCACAGACATGAATAAAGTGTACTGACCTAGTTTTGATTTATTCATCCAAAATTCAGCAAATTCCATGATATTTCCTCGTTATGCAGTAAATTACATTTTTATGACTGGATTCTGCGCTTCCATTTGCATTTTCTGTATAGCGGAAATCATAGGGTCCTACAGCGTGATTTGTAAAAGATTTTTGTGTGTTTTTTTTTTTTAAAGAAATTAATATTTTTACTCAGCCAGGCTGCATTAAATGCACTGAAGACCAGTGAACCATCCTAACCCAAGAATGATCATATAATGTGAATGGCACAGACCAAAAAGTAGTGCCTATGTAGAGGGATTCAGTAGCAGTTGTGTGATTCTGTATAGACCATTTGTTTTCTTGCTGTACTTTTAGACTAGAGTGTGTGTGAGTGTGTTTTCTCACCCAAATGCTCTGCTGTCAGGCAGGTTGCTGTGTGCTTTGATGCCAGGGGGAATGACTCGCACTTCTGTGATCAAGACACCGTAAGGAAACCGCACAACGTCCACATTTGTCAACTAGTAAGAAGCCAGACACAGAAAAATGTTATGAAGCTTATTTATAAAGACAAGGATAAATTTTATCACTGAGAAATCTGGCCAGTGTATCTGACAGTCTAAGACACACCCTGACTGAGCAGCCAACCAGAAAAACAGTCCGGCTTATTCATCTGTTAAAGTCTTGGAATTAGGATTCCTATGGTTCAAGGTAAAACACAAAAGCATTCTCCGAAATTCTTATTGAATCTAAAAATGGTCGAACCGTGTATACAGTCGTGGCCAAAAGTTTTGAGAATGACACAAATAATAGTTTTCACAAAGTTTGCTGCTAAACTGCTTTTAGATCTTTGTTTCAGTTGTTTCTGTGATGTACTGAAATATAATTACAAGCACTTCATAAGTTTCAAAGGCTTTTATCGACAATTACATGACATTTATGCAAAGAGTCAGTGTTTGCAGTGTTGGCCCTTCTTTTTCAGGACCTCTGCAATTCGACTGGGCATGCTCTCAATCAACTTCTGGGCCAAATCCTGACTGATAGCAACCCATTCTTTCATAATCACTTCTTGGAGTTTGTCAGAATTAGTGGGTTTTTGTTTGTCCACCCGCCTCTTGAGGATTGACCACAAGTTCTCAATGGGATTAAGATCTGGGGAGTTTCCAGGCCATGGACCCAAAATTTCAACGTTTTGTTCCCCGAGCCACTTAGTTATCACTTTTGCCTTATGGCACGGTTCTCCATCGTGCTGGAAAATGCATTGTTCTTCACCAAACTGTTGTTGGATTGTTGGAAGAAGTTGCTGTTGGAGGGTGTTTTGGTACCATTCTTTATTCATGGCTGTGTTTTCGGGCAAAATTGTGAGTGAGCCCACTCCCTTGGATGAGAAGCAACCCCACACATGAATGGTCTCAGGATGCTTTACTGTTGGCATGACACAGGACTGATGGTAGCGCTCACCTTTTCTTCTCCGGACAAGCCTTTTTCCAGATGCCCCAAACAATCGGAAAGAGGCTTCATCGGAGAATATGACTTTGCCCCAGTCCTCAGCAGTCCATTCGCCATACTTTTTGCAGAAGACCAATCTGTCCCTGATGTTTTTTTTGGAGAGCAGTGGCTTCTTTGCTGCCCTTCTTGACACCAGGCCATCTTCCAAAAGTCTTGGCCTCACTGTGCGTGCAGATGCGCTCACACCTGCCTGCTGCCATTCCTGAGTAAGCTCTGCACTGGCGGCACTCCGATCCCGCAGCTGAATCCTCTTTAGGAGACGATCCTGGCGCTTGCAGGACTTTCTTGGACGCCCTGAAGCCTTCTTAACAAGAATTGAACCTCTTTCCTTGAAGTTCTTGATGATCTTATAAATTGTTGATTTAGGTGCAATCTTAGTAGCCACAATATCCTTGCCTGTGAAGCCATTTTTATGCAACGCAATGATGGCTGCACGCGTTTCTTTGCAGGTCACCATGGTTAACAATGGAAGAACAATGATTTCAAGCATCACCCTCCTTTTAACATGTAAAGTCTGCCATTCTAACCCAATCAGCCTGACATAATGATCTCCAGCCTTGTGCTCGTCAACATTCTCACCTGAGTTAACAAGACGATTACTGAAATGATCTCAGCAGGTCTTTTAATGACAGCAATGAAATGCAGTTTATTTTCGGGATTAAGTTAATTTTCATGGCAAAGAAGGACTATGCAATTCATCTGATCACTCTTCATAACATTCTGGAGTATATGCAAATTGCTATTATAAAAACTTAAGCAGCATCTTTTCCAATTTCCAATATTTATATAATTCTCAAAACTTTTGGCCACGACTGTACAGTCCTTTCCTCAACAAACTGTCATAGGGCAACAGGCCTGTCCAACCTGTTTCTAAAGAGCTGTTGGAATACACCTGTGGGGTGGCAGATCACTGCAACAATACAAAAGCACCAATCAACCGCATACACACATACACACCCTAACAAGACAAATTCCAGGACAGGAGATCTGTTTCCAGGCTTCACTAACAGGATACTACGTGAAACACTGGAGCAAGGAGAAATTGCATGTAAAAAGATTATCAGATAAAGGCTTATATTAAAAAAAAAAAAAAAACACTTACACATAAAAATCACAAATGCCTCTCAACCGAAAATCTCTAAAATAAAACAACAGCACAGAATCTGAGATTTTTATGTCTTATGTTACTCTTTATTTTCAACTTGAGTGATTGATTAGTTAGCAATCTGATATTTTTGCATAAAAATACCATATTCCGGCCTAGGATCAGGCCGATTTTGATTGATTGTTTTGTTTTTAATGAACTTGTTTTGTTTCTGTGAGACTTACAGTATATTATGATATGCTGTAGTTCAAAACAGTTGTGAGGTCAGACTCTCTGTGAAAATGTGATTATTGAAAGCAATTTAAGATTATTTTAAATTCATGCCAAGTAATCAGTTAAGAACTCAAAATGAGCTTTACTTAGTTACTCAATTCTGTTTTGCAATGTTGTAAGCTTACGAGGCTGTATCAATCATAAGTTGAGCACACTAATTTAGACAGGTGAATGGAACAGATGTGCTATTAAAATTTAGTCATGTTTACAAGTTTCTACTTGCTCTGTTGGGATAAATATGATGCTTAGAGGACTTTCAAAAAATAAAGCTGATGAAACAGAAGTGATTGATCATTAAACACACAGCAGAAACTGACTAATATAAGACATTTAGCATTACATCACTTCCTCACCAATAGATCCTCTGTAGTAAATGGGTGCTATCAGAATGAGAGTAATACCTAATCACAATAATACACCAGTAATACACATGACTCACGTTCATCAATTAATATCTCGTGAAATGAAAAGCTGCGTGTTTGTAATACACAAATCCATCCAGGCATTTTGAATTTAAATCATTGCTTCTGGCCAAAGTCCATAATAAAATCCATAATAAAACTTCCTCCAGGAAAAAAAAAGTCCATCTCCTGTTGTCCTCTCACATCAAAATCCACTTTAGAACCGCTTGTAAATGTTGCTTGATCTGTGCATATTGTTCACCTGATTCAGAAGAAACATCCTTTTCACTGAAGCAAGCATTATTATGGGTGGACATATTTTAGTGTACTTTAGTGGAGAGCAACAACTTAAAGTTTAAAAAGTTTTATTGATGAATCTGTTAATTACAAACATGTAGCTTTTCACTTAACTGGAGTTGCAAGGATAACTTGTGGATTATTGTGATGCTTTTATCAGCAGTTTCTCATTCTGCACAACTCTCATTCTGGTGGCACCCATTAACTGGTGAGCAAGTGATCTAATCCTAAATTTCTTCTAATCTGATTCAATGAAGATAAAACTCATCTACAAAGAGGATTTTATTTTTTAAAGGAACACTCCACTTTTTTTGGAAATAGGCTCATTCTCCAAACTCCCCCTGAGTTAATAAGTTGATTTTTACCGTTTTGAAATCCATTCAGCCGTTCTGCGATATCACTTTTAGCATAGCTTAGCATCGATCATTGAATCCTATTAGACCAATAGCTTTGCGTTCAAAAATGACCAACAAGTTTCGATATTTTTCTATTTTAGCCTATTTCCAAAAAAAGTGGAGTGTTCCTTTAAGAAAACCATTTCTTTCACAGAGAATTTATACAGAATAGAGTGTTCACGACGCATCATCAATCGTCCATACTGGCGGCACTGAATGTAAACAATACCACTGATCTGAACAAAACATATTTTTGCTGATTATTGCTGCTAAAAATGATTAGTGTCATGTTTTGAGCTGTATTCATTGGTCAGACCAGGAAAAACATTTGGAGTACTACTGACAAAAGTTATAACAAATCTAGTAGAGGAGTGAAAAAACAAATCTGAGGAACAAAATGTGTTTGTAGCTGGCCAAACTAAACCAAGTTTTTCCAGGCAAGAATTTTGACAAAGTTTTGTGTTTGTTCTTATCATTTCCAGTTAGGTAGGTGAAGTATTAGGCTACTACCTTCATTAATTCTGCTGGTACAGATTTTTACCACCTATTAACTTAAGTTTGTCAGAATATTGCACCCTTTCCTGCTTACTGAAGTCCTTCTCTATATGATTTAGCAGCTTCCACTAGTTTTTCCGTGGTTTAGACGACATAAATTAGCAGAACAATGTATTCAGTAGTACATTAACCATGCAACCCATGCTGTTGTTTACATTTGAGTCTCACCAGTATGGCCGCGCATCTGGGTAACGGACCAAATCGTGACAAATGCAAACCCTCTATAATCAGATACTCAGAACAAAACATTCAAACAACCACTGCTGTTAAATAAGAGCTGAAATAGATACAATTCAAATACTGAGCTCTGGCTAAACTATTCCCCTAGCTACTTCTGTAAAGGTCTATAGATAACAGACAGATGTCCTTGTTTACATGCACATGCGCTGCTGTCAGATAACTTAAACATGAACTATGAGCTCATCTGAGTACCGTAACGGCACAAGCACTGGCTAATACCGCTACAACAATATGTGAACAAGCTATTGTTAAATAAACAAATGGTGTATCAGAGTACATTCTGCTTGTTAATAGCACCTACACATACCCTGTCAACAACAACAATATAGCCACGAGCTTGCTTGCTCTGGGGAACAACTTAAACGTAATACAATACAGACAGGCTTGCTCTGCAAAACAACGTCTATAGTCGGTTAACGTAATTGAATTAAATGAAGAATAACGGGTGTTATTATTAAAATGTAAATTCTATCTGTGTTGAATTGAGTTTGTATGAATTGCTGTGCTAATTAGCACGCTAACTAACTGTTCACAGCGCTCAATGCGCTATTACAATGGAAACTTTGAGAACGAGGGGAAAATATTTTCATATAATTTAGACTTTAGTCTCTGTAGCATGCGGTTAAAAGACACGGATGAAAATGGAAAACTTCGCACGTTTACCTCTGCACTTTGATGCTTGAACGTATCTAAAAAGAGCAGCTCCATTGCAGAATCCCCCGCCATCTTTCTTGGTCAACATTAGAACTTCCGGTAAAGGAAACACTTCCGGAGATGAAAGAGTACGTCAGTGTCGGTTGTGTAGTAGGAGCAGTAGGTTTTAGAAATTGTAAAAATGGCTTAAATCTCCTGTCTTTTCCCCCTTTTCTTGTATGTATTGCAAAAGCATTGAGAACAGAATAATACCTACAAAAATATAATAATACGTTTCAGAGTTATTAATTAATATTACTCAGCATTTAAAAAAAAACATATACAAAATTTCCTCAACATTTTTTGTTTTGTTTTGTTTTACACATGTACCTTTTCTGGATTCATTTAAGATATCACTCTTTAATAAACCCTTTTAACAGTACATTATTACAAAAAACTGGAAATTTGAGTGAATAATGACAGAAAGAGAAAAGACAAAGAAAGTCCAGTGCTGTTGAAAATAGGCAGAAAAAAGGGGTAGGGAAAATGTGACTCTGGACCACAAAACAGTCTTAAGTAGCATGTGTATATTTGTAGCAATAGGCAAAAATACATTGTGTGTGTCAAAATTATCGATTTTTCTTTTATGCCAAAAGTCAGTAGGACATTAAGTATCATGTTCCATGAAGATATTTTGTAAATTTTCTACCATAAATATATAAAAACATATTTTTTTATTAGTAACATGCATTGCTTAGAACTTCATTTGGAAATTTTAAAGTATTTTTAATTTTATTTATTTAAAAAAAAGAGTCCAAAAACAGGTGCTAAGAAAGTCAAAAACCATTGTTAAAGGGTAATAAATCACTTTAAATTGAAATAAATATTTGAAGGCCCTTAGTGATTTGCATGTTGTAACATTAACAGACTCAGGTCACAGCACTGATGGAGGTGCAAGAGGTGGTTGAGCAAGAGTTGTTTACATAAATACTTTCTGTTTATGACATAAAGCACTGAGGTTTGTTGATCGATCAACTGAAGTGAACAAATATGTGACCCTGGACCACAAAACCAGTATATTTGTAGCAATAGCCAAAAATACATACTATGGGTCAAAATTATAGATTTTTCTTTTATGTCAAAAATCATTAGGAAATTAAGTAAAGATCATGTTACATTAAGATTTTTTGTAAAATTCCTACTGTAAACCTATCAAAATGTAATTTTTGATTAAGAACTTGATTAAGAACTTGTTAAGAACTTAATTTGGACAACTTTAAAGGTGATTTTCTCAGTATTTTGATTTTTTTGCACCCTTAGATTCCAGATTTTCAAATAGATGTATCTCGGCCAAATATTGACCTATCCTAACAAACTATACATCAATAGAAAGCTTATTTATTGAGCTTTCATATGATGTATTTTATGTATTAGTTTTGTAAAATGTAACCTTATGACTGGTTTTATGGTCCAGGGTCACATATGTGGTTATCAACAAGAAGGGGGTCCCATTTAAACAACACATTTTTGCGTATGTTATTGGAAATTTTTTTTATGTCATTTCCTGCAGTGCCTGTGATGGCCATACTAACATATGTAGGCCTGCACTCAAGGTGTGTTTACCTGTGCCTTATAACTGTTGACACATTGACTTATAACGTGGTTATATAATGGTTCAAATACATTTTAAGTCTAAGGATTTGTTTAGTCTGGCTAACATAGTTAAATAGTAGGCTACAATATTACAACCACTGTGAAAGGCCTTGCGTCATTTTTACACATTATGTCCTGTTCGCGTTTGACGGCAAGCGAGCAGGTGTTAACGCTAGGTTATTTTATTAGTAGACTGTGTAAACGTGCAATAAACAGATCCTGAATTCCCTCACATCATGTAGAACAAGCGCGTTTTCGGCGTTCCATGCCACGTCCTTGTTTCTCAGCAGCGGTAGGAGGGCTTTCTTTTGGGCAGGTATCTATTACCTGTGTCACGTGGGCGGTGGCCAGGTAGGGCGCACACAAAACCAGCGCGATCCAAGCAGCCATTGCGGAGCAGAGCCAAGGGTTTCGGACTTGTTTGCATCGATTCTCACGCAATTAAAAGGCCAAGGGATACATCAAGGCGAGTCCGAACCCGGCACTGATCTGTCCGTAGGTGTGGGGTCACTGGGCTCTTCGGTTTTCTGTCACCTGGAGTTGATCTCTAGGGTTTTGCTTTTGCTATCGGGGTGAGGTGACAATAGTTTTTTTTCCCTTTTTAAAAATGACGGTTAATCCAGATTATCTGGTGCTTTTATTCACCACCACATCTGGCGCAAGTGGGGACCTATTGGGATCAGACGAGAAGGAAATTGTACAGTTGGTTTGGCAAGTTGTGGATTTAGAGACTAAAAAGGTAATTTCATATTTCCCATGATAGTGTGTATGCGTTGGTGTGTGCGCGTTTTTGTGTGTAGTGGGCTAATTCTGTTGGAGGTTAGAGAAAGAAAGTGAGAGTGAATTTTACGTTAATATGGGCTTCAGATTTTTTGAAAGACAAAATTAAGTCTAAGGACAAACATTAAAATTAGTTTGTTTGTTTACTTTCATATATCCATTAATCTATTATCTATATATCTATTTGTGTGTATACGTGCGTTTGTGTGTGTACTGTATAGTAATTCTGTCAGAGATGAGAGTAATAATGTTTAAACAAAATTACAAAGTCAAATCTTAGGCTTTATCAATCCAAATTTAAATCTATCAACGTTTCCACTGCTATTTATCAATTCATACATCCATTTATTTATTTGCCTATGTAAATATTTATGTTGAAAGTGAGCATTCCTCTGCTTTCTACATTTAGGCTGGTCAGGTAAATGAATTGCTAGTCAAACCGGATCACATTGAGCTCTCTGAGGAGTGTCAGGAGGTGAGTGGACTCACCGAGGAGGCCTTGACAGACGCTGAACCGCTTGAGGAAGCCATCGAACAGGTAATCATTCTCATATTCTCATAGAAT
Organism: Garra rufa; assembly: GCF_049309525.1. Classification (NCBI taxonomy): domain Eukaryota; kingdom Metazoa; phylum Chordata; class Actinopteri; order Cypriniformes; family Cyprinidae; genus Garra; species Garra rufa. The sequence goes on from NC_133369.1 coordinate 24,117,793, forward strand.
CTGTTCTGACAGGTGGTATTTATCTTTTAGTGTGTTTGGTTCAAAATACATAAGAATAGATCCTTTTAAAGAACAGATCAACTTTATTTTCTAAACCCCCTTGAGGGAGAGTCTGCCTATACACCATTTAGCTGCATGTCTTTACACACTATTAAACACATTATTTAACATCTTGTGAATGGATGTTTGCGCAAGCAGCCTTGTGGGTATGTATTAATTGCCACATGAATGTGCGTGCATGTGTGTGCAGTTGAATCAGAGGTTATGTGCAGAAGTGGACGCAGGTGCAGAGAACACCTTCTACCTCTGTACAGATGGACAGCTGCACATTCGTCAAGTCCTCCATCCCGAGGCTTCCAGCAAGGTATTAAAAACTACTGCGACTAATAAGCGATATTTCTGAAAATGTCTACTTTTAGCTCATTTTCTTAACCGCTTGCTTTTGTGCTTTTCAGAATATTTTGCTGCCGGAGTGTTTCTTCTCGTTCTTTGACCTGCGGAAAGAGTTCAAGAAGAAATTCCCATCGGAAGGGGAACTGAAAGACTTGAATCTTCAGGTCATGGCTGACTGTATCCTTAAAAACATGTCAAATATGATCTTTCGTGTATTTTTTTTACTTAGTACTAAGTGGATGAGATACAGGCTAATACTCTATAATAACACATATTAGTTGATAATTCTCTGACAACCAGTGTGAGGAAGTTGTGTTTGAGTGTGTATGTGAGAGAAACACAGGCAACAGGGTGTTGGCTGCAGAATCCCAAGGTTTTGAAATGCAAATAGACTCACAATAGTGTGGGCTCAATTGAGCCAGCAAGAGAAAGCCAAGAGTGTTTAGCCAACAAGCTTAACCTGCCACACCTACGCTGTAACGTCTTAATGCCTACACACACACACACAGAGTCAAACACACAAGGCAATAGCACAGCCCTCTGCACAGTAAGAAAGGTTAATCGAAAGTCATTCTGTCCCTCCATGTTTCTATTGTGTGTTTATGGAAGGCTGCT
>NC_133369.1:24119300-24144875 GCF_049309525.1 Garra rufa
ATATATATATATATATATATATATATATATATATATATATATATATATATATATATATATATATATATATTTATATATATATATATATATATATATATATATATATATATATATATATATATATATATATATATATATATATATATATATATATATATATATATATATATATATATATATATATATATATATATATATATATATATATATATATATATATATATATATATTAATAAAATGGAATCCAGAAAATTTATGGAAAACACAGAATTCGGTAAACATAAAATTTAATTTGAGAAAAATATATATATATTACATAGGACCTTAAAATTAATAATTTTTAATAAATTGCTGCTAAATTATGTAAGTTTAATTATTTCAATTAAATCAGCCATTAGAAAAATTAAAAAGGGAAAAAAATAATCTAGAAAAATTTAAATGAAATAAAATAGAAGAATTTGGCAAAAAATAAAACTGATTTCATAGGGTCCTAAACATAATTACCTAATCATTAGACTACAACAAGGAATGTAATATACATAATAAATATTTTTTTTATAAAGATTAATTAATTTATTCTTTTTTATGCCTGTATAATGTAAACGCAGAGTTGTTTTGCTATCAAAATGATTGCGGATTTATTTTCATCATAGCGTTTAGTTATTAATTTAAGAATGAATGCAAAACTTAATTTACCTATGAACTAATTATGAAAAAATATGATTAATAATAAAATATATCGGTCAAATAATTATAAATCTATCTCTATTAAAGTACAGACAGATTGGACCAGTCATTGCAAAGATTTAGGGTGTGTTCACAATTGTCATGTTTGGCTGGTGCGATTGCTCTTGTTAGTGCGGTGAGTAAGTGTGAACGCTGACATCCGAACCTGAAAAGATGGATCTCAGTCTGCTTCCAAATGAAATCTGGTGCGGTTCGAAGTAAATATGAACGCAACATGAACCAAATACTTCTAAACGAACCAAAAAACGAAATTAATGACAAGATGCGACGCTATGCAGCATGATTTCATGATTTTTTGTGTCCAAAACAAAATGAGCAGAGGGCAAACTTGGAGCAACGAGAAGGTAAAGTGCCTTTTATAAGCTCTTTGTGAGTTTGCAGGTGGTGAAAATAAAATCCTATACACGCAACAATGAGCGCGCTTAGTCCAGTAGACGGCATTAGGTGTAGTCGACTTAAAGCGGTTTAAGTCAAACGCACCTTTTCCTTTTGTTTGTAGTGTTTGGTGAGTTTCATCACGAAATATAAATCATTCAGCCTGACCAATCAGGTTGTGAACTTCTCACTATGCCTTTAGGTTCGCTGTCAAAAATGCCAGTGTGAACACTAAGCAGACCAGGACCAAATGTATAATTTTCCTTTTTGGGTCGGACCAATTGAACCAAACTAACTGAACTACTAAGTGTGAACACACCCTTAATTAATAGTAGAACAGGTGATTACATGATAAACATTAAACAATCAAATATAATGAAACTGTTGAAAACCAACCTGCTGTGGATTTTCTATGCTAACCCTTAAGTGATAGTTGGACTTGCTCAAACAGGAAGTGCATGGATTCATAGACCTAATCTGGTTCCAACAAATAAAAACTAAACACAGAGTAGGCAAGTTGTCTCCACATATTAGGGCATTTGAGGATACAGACACACCAAACGTGTGTTTGCATGGTGGCAAACAGTATCAGCACCTTCAGGTAGAGCACAGTTCATCTATCATCTCCACACCTGGAGCTATAAACAGGCAGAAGTCTTTTTGATAATGTTCATTGGCAGTCATGTAACTCCAGCATTTGTGTGTCAGGTACTGAACAGATACTCATCGGCCCCATTGATTTCCGTGGCTCCATCCCCCATCCTGTCCGTTGTGCCACCCCCCACATTCGTGCCCCCAACGGCAGCAGTGACAGGTGTGCGGGACTGCGTGAGATTGAGGGGTTTGCCATACGATGCCACCATCCAGGACATATTGGTTTTCCTGGGGGAATACACCGCTGATATCAAGCCACATGGAGTGCATATGGTGCTTAACCAGCAGGTATGGCTATATAAATATATATACTTTTGAACTGCAGCACTCATTTTAAGTTCATCCAATAAAATAAACACACCTATGCAGTTCTGAATGTGTTCTGTCAGGGAGTTTTCCATCTTTGGCTCAACAGCTCCATAAAAAGGGGGTGATTAATCACAGCTTCTGTCAGGACTTGTGTTTCTTCATTCTTTTACGATGTGTTGCTGTCATGCCTTGGTCCTTATAATATCTCAAAGCACACTGAAGGGAAATGGTGCATTAAAACAGGATAGACAATACAAACGTGGTCTATTTATCACATTTCTAAGATGAAACTATAAAAGGCTTATTTGCGTATTTTCAGCTAGACACAAAAAAGAATTTAATGATTCTAATTCATCTTAATGTTTCACTTAAAGATTCTTTAACAGTAGTATTCAAAAGTTTTTTATCTTATATGCTTACCAAGGCTGCATTTATTAATTAAAATGCGGTAAAAACAGCAATATTTTGAAATACTGTTACAATTTAAAAATGACTTTTTTATTTGAATGTATTTAGAAACATACTTTATTCCTTTGATCACAAAGCAATGATGATTTGGTGCTCAAGAAACATTTCTTATGATTATCAGTGTTGTAAAACAGGTGTGCTGCTTAATTTTTTTGTGGAAGATGATAAGGATGATGAAGATGTGAAAGTTTAAAGGAACAGAATTTGTTTAACGTAAAATATGTACCTGTGAGAGTCGAAAAAGTGCATCCCTGCTGAAAAAAGTATCTTACCAACCCCAAATGGATGGATGGTAGTGTAGTACTTTTAAAGAATAAATATTTTTGGGGAAAGTTATTTAATTGCCAGATGTTGATATGATTTAAAACAATACAAAGGTATTTTTATGCAGTCTAATTATCATATTAAATTAATTATATTAAACAACAACACACACAAAAAATGCAGTAATAAATGTAATACATTTATTTTTTATAAAATCTTTTATAGGGACATATAAAAGATATATCTTTAAAGGGACAGGTCACCCAAAAATGAAAATTCGGTCATTAATTACTCACCCTCATGTTGTTCCAAACCTGTAAGACCGTTGTTCATCTTCAGAACACAAATTAAGATATTTTGATAAAATTGTAGTTGATTGTAGTTGTATAGCGTTATGTATTTCTGTTGTTCATTCAGGTATTAAACTGTAGAACAAATGGACTGTTTCACACTGTATGCTTTTGATTAAAATAAAAAACCCATAAGACTCATTTGTTTAGAACAGGGTTCCAGTATTTTTTGAAACCTAAGGATAACTTAAAAATTCCTCATTATGAATAAGAATCAGTTTTATGTTCTGAACCCTACTGTTAAACATGGCATCTTAAAAAGGACCTATTATGCCAAATCTACTTTAACATGGTGTTTAAACATAAATGTGTATTGGCAGTGTGTGAACACAACCACTGTACATTATCAGAGTATTTTAATTGATTAGCGCCTCGCTGGTGAAATTAGTTTGCACTGCGACCTCTGTAACATTGTGCTGTTTTGTCCCACTTTCAGTGTAATTGTCTTCACATATTTACAACTGAACACTGGTTCTCTTGCTCTCAATCACGTAGCTTCTACCAACTGTTTATTGCTGTAGGTATGCAAAGCAGAGATGTATATGCTATCCTCTCTTCCACAGATGGGCGGGGATATGCAGCTCATTTGCATTTAAAGTGATACACACCACTTTTGTAGACATGCCCCAAAAACATTTTCCTGATGTTATAATAAATGATCTGTGAGGTATCACGCTGACACAATCTGGGAACCAATATTACATCTTGTAAACAGGGGCATAATTGGTGCCTTTTAACCCTGGCATGAGTTTTGAAAAAAACAAAAAACAAACTTTCGTTAAAGGGGTCATCGGACTCTTTAAGGACTTAATGAAAAATCTATAACATACTTTGGTTCAAATTTCTCAAATTTAGTGTAAAACAACACTCTTTTTTTAGGGTCGAGCGATGTCGACCAATTTGGCATCGTAGATGTCTAATGTGAAACATCGCGAAATGGTTGTTGTTAAATAATTAATTCATAACGAATTAATTAATTGTAGCCTACCGTTTCCACCAGTGCTTAATTTGAGCCGGATTTTTAAAGATCCGGCATTAACAAGTGCATTAGATCGTGACAGTGCGTGCGTGCATACGAGACAGAGCAAGCGCGGGTTTATATAGATGTATTTAGAGGATGTGTGTTGGTCCTTAAAGGTTGTATCAGCGATTTCTAGCCTGAAACATAAAGTGTCAAATTCAGCTGACCTTTCATCACGATCCGCTCGCTGCCTGCCCCATAAATTGTCTGTGAAAAAACCGCGTCTCTCTGGTCAGCCTAGGGTTGACAGCCTGTTGTGGACTTTCCTACTGGTGCAGGGATGTGAGGGAGGCGGAGCGAAAGTCCACAACACCAAACCCCTGACGCTGATTGGTTGGAACACTGTTTGTTTATCTGTGGAAAGGTTGGTAGTGCCGATTGTTTTTTTGGCATATCTCGGACCCTAGGCTGACCAGAGAGACGCGGTTTTTTCACAGACAATTTATGGGGCAGGCAGCGAGCGGATCGTGAAGAAAGGTCAGCTGAAATTGACACTTTATGTTTTAGGCTAGAAATCGCTGATACAACCTTTAACATATTTTCGACCAGTCAGCTTTAAGTTCAAAATGGCTCTCATTGATTGCTTACTGCTTAACCCACTCTCTCCAAACGCATTTAATGAGCAGCGGAATGACTAGACAGAAAATGTAATATCAGAAATAATACCAAATCAAGCGAAATATTATTATGTATTAACATTATATACACTATAAACATAGCTATAAGTTAGTTACCCTGACTCCAAAATGAATCATCTAAATGTAACGGTATTCAGAACAGAACAGGAATGAAACAAAATATATAAAGTTAAGAATCCAAAACAAAGCGAAACTAAAAATAGCAGGCGTTGGGCTATCGTACCTCTGTAATTCGGCACAAATCCATGTGTTTCCATATTCCCAATGCATTTGAATGATAAACTGTTATTTATAATGTATACTAGGCTTTGTATTGTACGTTTGTACTTTGATGGGAAAAAAAATATATTCTCTTGTTTTTTGTTCCAAGCTCGGTTCGTTATGGTAAAACCATGAAAAAGGCATATTTGGTGTAGTTTATTTAATCTAATTTAATTAAAATTATTTTGAATTTTTTTCTACTGTTTTTGTATGCCTCATTTATTAATGTAAACGAACTAGTTCATGTAATTCGTTTGGAGTTCACTGTTATATATATTGTGATCGCTAACAACTTCCTTGTTATTATTTCCTCATAATAATAATAATACAATAAGTAAAGATGCGGAAATTGAAAGCATGCATTTCACCTGGCTATATAGTGTGATTCAGTGTGTGTTTTTCGCGAGCGGGTTGCTGCTGCGGCGATGGACGATGGCATCGTCTATCGACCCAACCCTACTTTTTTTACCTTGTCAAAAACAGCTCTGTTCACAGAGAGTTGTTGCGGTGCATGTCCCTTTAAATGCTAATGAGCTCTGCTTACCCCACCCCTCTCTGCTGTGGAGTGATGAGCGGTTCTCTCTAAAACGGTGAACTTTAGCTGTGGAACTTGCTAACTAGCACATTATTAAGAAAGGCGATTTGCAAAGATTCATTTAAAAAACCCTTATACTAACTTCTTCTGTAGGTGAAGCTGGATCACAAATGATTTGTATTTGTATTTGTACGAACATAGACGCATTTAGGTAGATCATGAGGCGCATTCCCTTTAAAACCAAAGTAAACCTTTGTGTCTACAGTGGCTCAGATGTTGTTGGTAAATGATGTCTGCTATGTTCATCGCTCAATCGCTCAGTCAGAGATTCTTGTCTACTCCTGGCGCCGAAACAATGGCGGACAGTTTATAGCTCACTCAGGGCAGGTCTAAAGTAAAACGCCGGTGTCAATCAGCAATCGTGGGAGCAGCCTTGGACTGTGTGACATCACACAGCCAAGAATCTGAGAATGGCTTGATTTGAAAAAGGGGTTATTATTTCTAGGGATTTAAAAAAAAAACACTGGGTGGATTTTTATCATTATAGGGTGGTTGTGTACACACACTGCCAATACATGTTTATGTTAAGTGTGCTTGTTTCATTATTTGAGTTTATGAAATCAGCATTTGTTTGTGTGTTCGATCAGGGTCGTCCATCGGGTGATGCGTTTATCCAGATGCGTTCCGCTGACCGGGCGTTCATGGCTGCCCAGCACTGCCACAAGCGCAGCATGAAGGAGCGTTACGTGGAGGTGTTTGCGTGCTCCGCTCAGGAGATGAACATCGTACTGATGGGGGGAACGCTCAACAGGAGCGGCCTCTCGCCGCCGCCATGTAAGTTACGACGTAAGTGCCGCTGGGCTCTGGGGCTGCTTCTCTCAGCTGTGTGTGCGGGTAGGTGGCGCTTCACGCCTTCCTGTTTTTTCCCCTTTCTTTCATTCATTCACTTATTCACTCATGGTGGGTGTCCTGTCCAGTTTCCTGCTCAGGCAGGAATGGGCATCAGGAGCAGTAGGAATCTGGTTTGGTGAAATGTTTTTTTATTTTTATTTAATCCAGATGTTCTTTTCAACAGCAGGGGAATGGAGGGCTTGTGATTTGGGGTGATTTAGTGCAATCTTTCTAAATCTAAATGTGCACAAAATTGAATCCACATCATAATGTCACCATTGCACGTTGATTTGTCATTGATTTAGTGTAGATTTCTTTCTTTCTTCGGTTGTAGATAGTCCTAACAACCAACAGCGGCACGTAAAAGCCTCAGCACGCCACAGGTTGAGTTCGGTTGAAGGCATTTGAACGCCTGTGGCTGTGTACTGATTTGTGTTGAAGGGTGGAGGAACATACCTGACTTGTAGCTAAATTACACTGTCAGATATTGACAGTTTTGGGTTAAGGTCTGCTGCATGCTTTGAGTATGAGATTTTAATAGAAATATTTATTCTACTAAACTGGTATTTTTCCAACTCAGTAAGCAAAATATTTTGGATTTCGACTTAATATAACAAGACACATAGCGTTCACATGATAGATGAGATTTGTAATTGTACCTGCAGCGTTAACTGTGCAAATTGTCTGCAAGACAACTCATTTATACACAGGTTCATAATGTGACAGATTGTATTTGGGGTGGGCTTTTGAGGTGGCTACTGCTGGTGGCTACACTGTTGATTTGCACTACATTGTTCATTGTTTGTTTAATGGGAAGACTGCATGAGCCTCTGATGATAAACAATGAACAGGACTTGAAAGGGATGTAAAGGTGTAAAGCCCTCTTTGTAACTGGCTTAGGTTCAGTCAGGACCACACCCTGTAATTAGCTGGTGAAAATACTTTGACTAATGACTAGTTTTTATATTATTAGTAATCATGTTAAATCAACATTTTGTGATGTCACATTTATTCATTTTAGTCCACTTTCTCACTAAACTGGTGTACACAAAGTTTTGCCAACAAAAGTTTGACAATTGTATGCCAGTTTAGTGAGAATAAAATGGAATAAAACCAGTCTTAAGTAGCACATGTATATTTGTAGCAATAGCCAAAAGTACACTGTATGGGTCAAAATGATCAATTTTTCTTTTATGCCAAAAATCATTAGGATATTAAGTAAAGATCATGTTCCATGAAGATATTTTGTTAATTTCCTACTGTAAATATATCAAAACTTAATTTCTGTATTTTAATTAGTAATATGCATTGCTAAGAACTTCATTTGGACAATGTTAAAGGTGATTTTCTCAGTATTTAGATTTTTTTTTTTACTCTCTGATTCTAGTTTATTAAATAGTTGATCTTGGCCAAATATTGTCCTATCCTAACAAACCATACATCAATGGGAAGCTTATTTATCCAGCTTTTTTCAGTATAAACAAATACAAAAGTGACACTTATGACTGGTTTTGTGGTCCAGCTTCACAATTCTGAAAATTATTTTAGTTCAGTTTATTCTCACTCAAATAGCATAAAGCTGTGGTTCTCAACCTTTTTGACTCTGCTTTTCCATCACAGTAAATGAAAACCCACCCCCTGCCCAACATATGAGAGAAAATATTTTCAGTATTTCCACTGTAATTATGACAAAGCTTTTTTTAAACACCTCTTTAAGAAAAAACTGGAAGACTTAACAATAGCTACTGAAAGAACAGCAAAAAATAGAGAGTAGAAACAAATAATCGCATGCAAAATAAAATTTTCTTTACCTAATATATGTGTGTACTGTGTATATTAAGTATTAACATGTTAATAATTAGTATACACGGTACACACACATATATTCTATCAAAGCACAAACTTTTATTTTGCTTACGATTAATCGTTTGACGGCCCTAATTTCAGTTTATCGGTCTTGATTTCACTTGTTAATAGCAGTTTAATTTAGAGTTAGATTATTAATTTATTTATTTTAAGATGGTTTTGGTGTTTTTGCCTTTATTGTGATAATATTGACAATATTTAGACAAAAAGTAAAGTGGGACAGAGAGAGGGGGACAGGATTGGGAAAGGTCCGTGAGCTAGGACTTGAAGCTCACTAGGTTATTGGCGCAGTCAGATTTCTGTAATATATTTAAAAATCTATTATTTACATTATTTCAAGTCATCCTGTGGGCCCTTTGGAAATTTGCTGAGGTACCCTAACTGGCCCTGCCCCCCTGGTTGAGAACCACTGGCACAAATGTTGCATTCAAGTGAACAAAATCAAATCAGTTCGGTTTATCAGTGTTCAACTTTCAGCTCCATTCTATAGTTATATAGTTTCCACACTATAGTTGCATTATTTCAACATTTGTTCTTCTAAAAACATTGTTAGTGCATTTTTAATATCTTGCAGCGTTACTTTTTCTAATCAAATTTTCATCATCCACATGTTTTATAAAAAATCACTTTAATCATCACCTTTGTGCATATTTTTAATCTCCATTGTCAATGACAGAATCCAAAAAATAATAATAATAATAATTTCAAAAACTAATTTAATGCTATATTCACATATGGTTGCCAGAACTGGAAGCTTCAAGGCTGTTTTTTCACGCGATAATTCCTCAATATCCCACCTCCCCCATTTCAGGTTTGTCCCCTCCATCATACGCATTTCCTCATGGGACAGCTGTTCTTCCTGCCGGAGCGGTCCTTCCTGCGGGAGCAGTGCTACCTGTGGAGCCAGCAGCTATCTACCCCTCCCAGTTCCTGTTGAGTCCCCGACCCCTGGCACCAACGACAGCCTTCTACCCTGCTAGTAACCCATTGTACATGAACTACACCACCTATTATCCTAGGTAAGAGTTATATACACATATACACATGTGCAGTCTAAGAGCAATAATTAGCTGCAGTTTCATTCACAGAAGATGAGGAATAGATGATTGCATATAATTTATCTTTGATCTTTTGACGTGTCTAATAGGGCACAAACTAATAATTTAGTTTGTGCCCTAAATTTAGGTAATTTAGGTAGCAGTGAAGCTGTATAAATCATTCCAAAGCACTATGCCATAATGCTTTGTGTGCAGTTTAGTTGCTGGAAATGATACAAACGGCGTCTAAAGTAGTGGTTGAAAGGAAAAAAAAGAATTAACGAATGTCAATTGGAATTTATAATTGCACTTGATCCAAGAAACAAGCACTGTAGTCTTTATTTACTTGGCTATATTTAAAGTTCACTTGAATTTGTTCTAGATCATTAGTTGTGATGCCTTGCGAACCTGTCTGAACCGGTTCCTTAGGAGGAGCTAGTTATGTCACTTTTATATGATGTCAGGATACTCACCGTTAGCTGTCTTATGTTTACTGAGAGGTTTAACAAAATGTGAATATTTATGTACAACCTTTGTTGTGTTTGAGGGTGTGCTGTGGGCTTTTTTGATGAGCTGCTCAAATGAAACTCTAAAAGCTGAACGCAATGACTTTGTCTCTAAGAAGGACTTGCACAACCAGGACTGGGTGTGTTTACAAGGGTAACACTGAACAGTGAGTGTCACACCCAGGTTCTTTAACACAGCTATAATGTGCGTTTTAACGCACTTCATAGTGGAAGAACTGGTTGAGGTACTGAGTGTGTACGTGGGATTTAAGGACAGAAATATGATTATCTTGCTTTAGGCAGACTACATAGAACCTAGAGAAGATCTATAGAGTAAACTGTCACTCCAACACGATGACGTTTTGACATATTTAGCTTCTTTGTTTTAGTTTTTCATAAATGTGTTTATTCCATGTATGTTTTCATACTAACAGCCCACCTGGCTCCCCCCCTAACATCAGCTACTTCCCTACTGGCCACACCCCTTCAGCAGGCTCGGTCCTCTCAGCCCCGCACGCAGCACTGATACGAATGCAAGGCCACGCCCCTTCCCACGCTTACAACAGTGGAGTTAAAGAAATTCTCAGCATGGTACATGGATATCAGGTGAGTTGAAAACACACCTATGACTATATTAGAATATCAGTGTGAGTTCAGAAAGGGACAGGAATTTCTTTCTAATGCCATTTCTCCGATTATTTTAGTTCACATCCTACCAAATAGCGAGTAACTAAATTATTTACAGTTCACTGCTGGCCTCTGCTGAATTGAAATGTATTGACAGGCAGCTTCACGATGTTATTGAGCGCCACTGGTCCAAATACAAGTCCTAGTTTGTTCCACATCAGAAACCCAGTGTGTGTGTGTGTGTGTGTGTGTTTAAAGGCAGGGCAGGGCTGGATTGTAGGGAACATTAAGGTGTGTCTTTTGCCCCGCGGTGCTCAGCATTGAAGATTTAGATGCTTTAGTGGGTTTGAGTAACAGGACCGCATAGTTGCATTGTCACACCCCCTCGATGAGCTAAACAGGTTTCTCTGGTCTAAATTCCCTCACAGACAGACACACACACACACACCGAGCTAAGGTGCGGTACATTTGCCTGCTCTAACTTGACTACTGGTTTTCCGCTCCATTGCTGTAGAAACCCAGTGTTAGTTTTGTAGATCAGGCAAAAGACATTGTCATACATAAATAATTATGCACACAATGAATACTTTCATATTGCACAAACCTGCTTTTATTTTACAAAAGTTTTTGAACGGTGAGATTTTTAATGTTTTTTAAAAAGTCACCAAGCCTACATTTATTTGATCCAAAGTACAGCAAAAACAGACCTATTTTTACTATTTAAAATAACTGCTTTCTATTTGAATATATTTTAAAATGTCATTTATTCCTGTGATTTCAAAGCTAATTTCTAGCATCATTACTCCAGTCATATGATCCTTCAGAAATATTCTAATATTCTGATTTGCTGCTCAAAAAAACATTTATTATTATGTCGAAAACTGGTAAGTAGAATTTTTATTGGTTTATTGATGAATACAAAGTTCAGAAGAACTGCATTTGTCTGAAATATACATTTTTTGCAACGTTATAAATGACTTTACCATCACTTTTGATCAATTGAAAGCATCCTTGCTAAATAAATTGATTAATTTCTATAATTTCTTTGATGCATTATACACAAAATTGTACTATAGTGTATCCTGTTACAAAAGCTTCAGATAAATGCTGATCTATGGATCAGCATTTACTCAACTGTTTTAAATACTGATAATAATTAATAATAATAATTAATAATAATAAATGTTTCTTGAACAGCAAATCAGCATAATAGAATGATTTCTGAAGGAATATGTAACACTGAAGACTGGAATAAAGATGCTGCAAATGTAGCTTTGATCACAAAAATAAATTACAGTTTAAAATATATTCAAATAGTAAACAGTTATTTTAAATAGTAAAAATATTTCAAAATTGTACCGTTTTCATTGTATTTTAGATCAAATAAATGCAGGCTTGGTGGGCAGAAGAGACTTCTTTAAAGTCCTTAAACATGAAAAATCTACTGTTCAAAAACTTTTGACTGGTAGTTTATATATAATAATATGTGTTAAAATAAATGCCTTTATGTATATAAATCATACATTCAAATGTTTCATTATTATTATAATTAAATGTGTATATTGTATAGTAATCATATTATAGATAACAATTTAAAAAACATTTGAAGAAATATGCGTGTATTGATCGAAGGCATGTCCCATTTTGGTTTTTGCATCAAAATTAACTGACATTAACTGAATATAAGTTATCTTATATTCTATATATAGGAGTATATAGGAGTTATAAAAAGCATATTAAATGCAAATAAAATGTCTACTGTAATGTTTCAAATTAACAAAATGTCAAAATATGGGTGATAATGTTCCATCACCATTAAATGTAACAAATATTTATGTAAAAATGAAACAATGTGCCTGATAAGATGTTTTTGGTACATTAATTATTGTTACGCTGAAAGACATTTTAGCGGGTGTCTTTTGTAATTAGATCAAGGTAATTATGTATGATTCATTTCAGGAAAAAAATAAATAATTGTTTTTCTGAGCAAAAAATAAATATCATACATTTTTCCATAATTTACAGAAGACACCCATTAAAATATCATTCAGTATAACAATCTTGTCAGGCAAATTTACAACAAAAATCAATTTATGACATTAAAAGACGAGTTACTTATTTTGTTGCTCCAGTTAGTTGTAACTCCATATTTTTAAAATGTGCCACTATCCTAAGTTTTGCCCATTTGTCAGTAAGAATTTTTACAAATATTGTGTATTCTATAAATATTGTGCTACACTGAATGACAATGCAACATTATTTCAACCGTATTTTGACATTTTATTCTCCAAAAACTTATTTTAAACCTTAAAAGTAGACTTTACTTGCATTTAATGTGCTTTCTATAGACCTGAAATCACTTTTGTAAATTTCTTATGACGTGGACATCTTAACGTCTTTGACCCATGATTAAACTATGCTACAAAGATAACTACAATACATTTTGTTTGTTTTTTTAATTAATAAAAAGAATAAACTTGGGTGTGTCATGGTAAAAATAAATAAAAAGAATAAAGTAGGGTGTGTCAGTTCCTCCGTAACATTCTTGCTTTGAGTTAAGGAAGTGAAGGGTTTTACCCAGATATTGTAAGTGTGTTTAAAATATATTTTGCTAAATTAAAACCGCAGTAATTTTTGCTATAGTATGTACTTGATATGCATTATACACTAAATATTCGACACCACAGGGGTGAAACGTTCTATTAGGCTGCCTAATGGGCTAATGAAGCCATTCTAAAAACAGCTGTGACTCCTGTCTTGCACACCCACAATGTGCGTCTTTCCCATGCAGGCTGTACATTCGCCTCAGGCACTTTGCTAGTTAGTCAGTAGGAGGGCTGTCACTCATTTGAGGTGGGACTTATTACAAATAATGAGGCATAAGCATGTGTTTCTTGAGTAAATGTAATTTATTTCTGTCTCCATTTAGCCTGGCAACAGCGACGCTTTGGTAACCCTCCCCTCCATGCTGTCGGCCAAGCAGCCTATTGGAGACCAGACCGTAGGAGGCGGAGCCTATCTTGACTTGCAGTTGCTTTAAGCCAATCTACTGACGAGGCCACGCCCCTGTGGTGGATTCAACAAACCCCTCAATACAAAGCAGTTTATGCCATTTATGCTATTTATATAAGAATTTTAAAAAGAATTATATGTATTTTGACTTTTTAATGTATATTGCACATTGTTTTTTTTATCCATTAGAGTTAATATTCTACTCTTGAGGTTTGTCGCGTGAGTTTGTGAGTTGTATGTTTGTGTTCATGCACATGCAGTGATGTTCACTCAGGAAATAGCTTCTCAAACCAGGGTCTCAACATCAAACGTGCCGAATTCAGAGGCTGATACCGTAAATTTAAGCCAAAGGATCAGAAAAAAGTGTGTCTGTGTGTATGTATGTGTGTGTGTGTGTGTGTGTGTGTGTGTGTGTGTGTCAGTGCCTCCCTGTTGATGTGACTCTACCGTGAGTATGTGTAAATACGTAGAGACATTCTCAAGCCTCTTTTTTTTTCTTTGAAGGTTTTAATTGCATGAAGTTCATAGAGCTAGCTGTTATAATATGTTTACAAGATTCGCCAAATTCGTACACCACGCACAGTGTAGTTCGTGGATGTCTGCAACTTGTAGTTTTTCTAAGTCATTTCGCCAAAAATAGCTAACAAACAAATCAGGAACAACTTCTGTGCTTTATATCTGTGTCATGCTTAAGTAAAAGCTGTATTGGCCGTACCAATCAATGTACAAAATACTAAATGTGCTTGTTGATGTGTGCATGTGTAGTAGATGTAACCAACTAATGAATGTTTGTTTGTGTGTGTGTGTGTGTGTGTGTGTGTGTGTGTGTTTAACCAAAAGTCAATGCATGTGTGTTTATTTACTGCACTCAGAGAGTGTTTCGGGCCTGCTGTAATGCACACAGGTGTATTTTCACCCATTGTCTGTGTATTAAGGAGAGTGTGCATCTGCTGGAATGTGAACAGGTTTATTGTTACCTGCAGCTGTATCCCATCTGTACCCTCCTGTTTGTTTATGCCATTGTGCCTCATTTATTATACTCTGTGCTTTTTTAAAAAAAATACTAGGAGTAATTTGCATGTTTAGGCTTTTATGAGCAGTAGGAGTAAAGTGTATGCCAGTGAAATAGTCAGTGTGATTTATTTGTACTAGTACCCACACATGCCAGCAGGCAGTAGTTGAGCAAAAGCACTACTCGTTCATGTTACCGATCTGTTACCGTCATATTTGTAATTGGTAAACATATGTAGAAAAGAGAAATCAAGAATTTGGCTGTTTGGAGAAAGTATTATTTTATTTTGATATTTTATAATAACTTAAAATAAAGGAAATTTAACAACGGGATTGAGTGACTGACTCACTACGTGCGTATTTACATGTCCACACCTAAAAAAGTGAGAAGTGGTCGAGCTACATTAAATAGATTTCTGTAAGTGTGGTCATATCAAAATAATATTAACACTGGAGGTGCTCTCCTTTATGACAATCAAGTTGTAAACAAGAAAATAAAAAGTTTACATTTCATTTTGTCGCTCCTGATCTCAAAGGCAAACCTGAAATGCATATTTAATGCCCTCTAGTGGGCAACGTTAACATCAAAACACGATCTTTTCTCAACGCACTTCCGGAAATGTCTTGTCTGTTTTTATATTACAAGAGAGTTAAAGCAGGTTGTTGTATAAAACTGCAGTTTCGTATGAAAATGTGTATAGGGATAGCGTAAAATTTTTCACAAAATATATATTAGAAACCTTTAATTTCGCAAGACATTTAAGCACATGTTCAGAATAGCATACTTTCTTGCATACTGCGCAATATACGCTCTAGACTGTCTAAAAATAGTATATGATGCAGTAGAATATACAGTATGTCACATAAGGGCATATTTTAAATGGTAGTATGCTAAATAATTACCTCATTATGCTTTAAGGTTACGTGGTGCTAATTACTTCAGAAATAAACATGTATTTTAATCCAATTTTCAAAAATGTTCATAATATGTAAACATCATTTAAGCTGTTCAGTTAAGTAATTAATAAAAACTGAGATGTTCAAGTTCACAAGTCACATTTGAGAACACATTGCATTGTGGGATATAGTATCCCAGGCAGTGTGTTTTGCTGCATACTATCTACAGTTGAGGTCAAAAGTTTACATCCCCTTTTCAGAATATGCAAAATGTTAATTATTTTACCAAGATAGGAGGGATCATACAAAATGCTTATTATTTGTTTATTTAGTACTGACCTGAATAAGATATTTCACATAAAGGATGTTTACATAAAGTCCATGAGAAAATAATAGTTGAATTTATAAAAATTACCCCGTTCAAAAGTTTACATCCCCTTGTTTCTTAATACTGTATTGTTACCTGAATGATCCACAGCTGTTTTGTTTTTTCATGAACAATAGTTGTTCATGAGTCCCTTGTTTGACCTGAACAGTTAAACTCTCTGCTGTTCTTGAGAAAAATCCTTCAGGTCACACTAATTCTTTGGTTGTCCAGCATTTTTGTCTATTTGAACCCTTTCCAACAATGATTGTAGGATTTTACAATCCTTCTTTTCACACTATCGCAACTATTACAGAATTTTCAAATGCTCACTGATGCTCCAGAAGGAAACACGATACATTAATTTGAATATCAGGGTAAATTTAACTTACTTTGGGAAACATGTAATTACTTTCTGTAGCCTCTGAAGGGCAAAACTAAATGAAAAAATATGACTGTTCAAAAGTTTTCACCCTCAGCTCTTAATGCATCGCTTTTCCTTCTGGAGCATCAGTGAGCGTTTTAACCTTCTGTAATAGCGGCATATGAGTCCCTCAGTTGTCCTCAGTGTGGAAAGATGGATCTCAAAATCATACAGTAATTGTTGGAAAGGGTTCAAATACACAAAAATGCTGGAAAACCAAAGAATTTGTGGGACCTGAAGGATTTTTCTAAAAAAAAACAGCAGGCAGTTAAACTGTTCAGGGACTCATGAACAACTATCACTAAACAAAAAACAAAGCTGTGGATCATTCAGGTAACAACACAGTATTAAGAACAAGGGGGTGTAAACTTTTGAATGGAGTCATTTTTATAAATTCAATTCAATGTAAACATCTTTTATGTGAAATATCTTCTTCAGGTCAGTACTAAATCAACAATAACATGCATCTTGTATGATCCCCCTTATTTTTGTAAAATAATTAACATTTTGCAGATTCTGAAAGGGGGATGTAAACTTTTGACCTCAACTGTATTTTAAGCTGTACAAACCAGCTAATTTCGCTGCTTGATATTGCAGATTGGTGTGTCTTACCATATTGTTTTAAGGTATTATCTTAATGATGAACACACTGGTTTGTAGTACAAACAGTTTAACCGTTTACTTTAGGTGAACTGGAAGTCTCAGCCATAGGCTTACTTCCACATTAAAGAATAAGGTGGATACTATACATTTCTGCTAATGTGGAAGGTCATTCTATTAATTAGCATACTGTGCACAGTATACATACTGCATACTACAAAAATAGTATGTGTAGTATAGTAGTATTCTATTCCGAACATAACCAAATACAGTAGGTCTATACACTGACAGCTTTAAGCGAATCCTGACTCCCGCTTGACTTCAGGAAACCATAGACAGATTATAAAACATTGGGAAAATAAGTATAAAGAATTGTTAAAAGTTAACCAGTAGTTTATACAGCGCCAGTGCCATGCTTTGAACAGAAAAAGCGTAGAAATGTAGAAATGTTGCTGTTACCGCTTGAAATACTGCTGTGTGGTATTAGCATCATGCTAAAACAGCTCTTATAGCATAGAGGTTTGTTCGGGTTCTTATACTGTGTAACAGTGATATTAGTGCATTGAGTTAAGGGCTGTTTTGTTTGTGTAGGTTTTTGTAGTCTGTCAGCAGTTGTGTTGTGTGTTGTCTCAGAGTTCTGTCATTAACAGAGCCCTCAGCAGTTTCTCTCTCTCCATCCGCAGGTCTTCAGAGCTTCACACATATGAAGACAGACGGATGAACAGAAAGAACAATTAGAGAAAAACATCAAGACCCACGTCAACAGATGGAAAGATAATGGAGAAACAGGCATAACAAAAGAAAGATAAGAAAGAAGGAATAAGAGGCAGGCAGATACATAGTAGGAAAATATATCTCCTTATATCTTAAAGGAGAAGTTAACTTCCAGAAAAAAGATTTCCTGATAATTCACTCACCCCCATGTCTTTCAAGATGTTTTTGTTTTTCTTTATTCAGTCACAAAGAAATTAAGGTTTTTGTGGAAAACATTTCAGGATTTTTCTCCATATTGGACTTCAAAGGGGATCAATAGGTTAAAGGTCTAAATTGCACTTTCAATGCAGCTCAAAGGGCTCTACACGATCCCAGCCAAGGAATAAGGGTGTTTTTCTTAAAAAAATAAAAATGTATATACTTTTTAACTACATGCTCGTCTTGCACCAGCCTGACCTTGCGCATTACGTAGTCACGTTGGAAAGGTCACACGCGACGTAGGCAGAAGTGCAGACCCAGTGTTTATAAAGTGAACGTGTAAAGTACAAAAATTACAGATTGTTTTACTACAGTCAAGCCCAAAGTTATTAATACCCCTGGCAAATTCTGACTTAAAGTTACTTTTATTCAACTAGCAAGTTTTTTTTGACCGGAAATGACACATGCTTCTCCCAAAAGATAATAAGATGATGTACAAGAGGCATCATTGTGGAATTTTTTTTTTCTTAGCTTTTATTTACATTTGAACAAAAAGTGGCATGTCCAAAATTATTCATACCCTTGGCAAACTGTCACAGTCTATGAAAAAATCCAAAGTTCTATACCATTCCAAATAGTCCAAGCTGTTCTAAAGCATCCTAATTACTCTGATTCATTGAGAACAGCTGTTTTAATCAACTCAACAGGTGAAAAACAGAAGCTCTCTGCTGTTGGTTTGTGGACAGTCATGGCTAAGACAAAGGAGCTCACTGAGGACCTGCGGCTGCGCATTGTGGCTGCTCACAAGTCAGGAAAGGGCTATAAGACCATATCTAAATGTTTTGAAGTTACAGTGGCTACAGTGCAAAGTATTATTAAAAAATACAAGACGTTCCGCACTGTGAAAAATCTCAGAGGACGTGGTCGGAAGTCAAAAGTGACACCTGTGCTGGCCAGGAGGATAGTGAGAGAGGTAAAAAAGAATCCAAGGATCACAACCAAGGCCATCCTGATGAATCTGGGCTCTGCTGGTGGCAACATCTCAAGGCAGACAGTCCAACGGACACTGCACACCGCTGGGTTACACGGACGCAGACCAAGGAGGACACCACTTCTTCAGATAAGGCACACAAAAGTCCGCTTGGCCCTTGCAAATGCTCATCTGGACAAAGAAGACTTCTGATCTTCTGTTTTATGGTCAGATGAAACAAAAATGTAATTGTTTGGCCACAATGATGTAGCCTTTATTTGGTGTAAAAAAGGAGAAGCCTTCAACCCTAAAATCATCATCCCCACTGTCAAACATGGTGGTGGGAATCTAATGATTTGGGTTTTTTTTTTTTCAGCTGGTGGACCAGGGAACCTAATCACAGTAAACGGCACCATGAAAAAGGAGCAATACATCAAAATTCCCAACAACAACATCAGGCAGTCTGCAGAGGAACTTGGCCTTGTGCACCAGTGGACATTTCAGCATGACAACGACCCAAAACACACAGCAAAAGTGGTGGTTAGCAGACAAAACATTAATGTTTTGCAGTGGCCCAGCCAGAGTCCTGACTTAAATCTAATTGAGAATCTGTGGAGGGAGCTAAAGATCAGGGTGATGGCAAGGAGACCCTCCAACCTGAAAGAGTTGGAGCTCATCGCTAAAGATGAATGGGCAAAAATACCAGTGGAGACATGCAAAAAGCTGGTTAGCAATTATAGGAAGCGTTTGATTGCTGTAATAGCCAAAAAAAATGCTTTTCTATTGATTATTGAGGAAGGTATGAATAATTTTGGACATGCCACTTTTTGTTCAAATGTAAATAAAAAATGAGTAATATTTTTTTCCACAATGATGCCTCTTGTACATCGTCTTATTATCTTTTGGGAGAAGTCTGTGTCATTTCCGGTCCAAAAAAAACTTGCTGGTTGAATAAAAGTAACTTTAAGCCAGAATTTGCCAGGGGTATTAATTTCGGGCTTGACTGTAGGTAAGACCTTTATTCCTCAGCTGGGATCGTGTAGAGCCCTTTGAAGCTGCATTGAAAGTGCAATTTGGACCTTCAACCCATTGGCTACCACAGAAATCTACTATATGGAGAAAAATCCTAGAATGTTTTCTCAAAAACCTTAATTTCTTTGTGACTGAAGAAAGAAAGTCATGAAAATTTTGGATGACATGGGGGTGAGTAAATGATCAGGCTATTCTGGAAGTGAACTTCTGCTTTACTGGAATTATTCAAGGTTTTGGAAAGGGCCTGACTGTGGACCCACAAGGATAGTAATTAGGAAAACAAATTATAAATCATACAGAATTAAACTTTTTGAAAATCTAAAAATGCAGAAAGTTTTCTGTAAGGGGTAGAGTTAGGATAAGGGTATAAAAAAACAATTTGTACAGTATAAAAATCATTACATCTAAAGTAAGTTCCCATAACACATGAAAAGCAGTGTGTGTGTGTGTGTGTGTGTGTGTGTTTGTATGTTACCTTTCTGTATGTGCAGCATATGGCAGCAGATGAGGTACTGGACTTGGAAAGAACAGTGGAGAGCTGTCACGTTCTAAACGTGGAGTATCCTTCTGCTATGAAGAGAATAACAAAACATAACAAAGGTTATAGTATCTCCAGGGATTAAACAAACCAAAAAAAAAATGACTATTATACTGTTTAGTTATGCTGCGTTCCATGCAGGTTTTTGAGCCTGTAAATCACTACTTCAAGACTCACGACTTTGTAGCGTTCCAGGCAAGTCACGCCAAACTCCCTGAGCGCATTTATTATTATTGTATATTAATTTGATTGCAACGTTATATTGTCCTAAAGCCTATTTTTTCCACAGTGTACCACTTGCAAAAACACCGCACCCGTAGGGGCTGACATTGTTGTTTTCGGGCTATGTGACGCCAGAACTCGGAACTGGGAGTACATCGATCTAGTACGAGTTTAAGGGTGGGAAGTCACGGGTTTGACTGCCTCCACTGCACTTTCACGGGTAGAAGGTTGGAAAAACACGGGTAACGGGTTGCCTGGAACGCGGCATTATACTGCTAAAATAACTGAAGTGGCTGACACCGGAAGCTTGGCGCATTTAAGTTACTCATTTAGGTGCATACCAGGTCGCGGAGGGAGATGGAGCGCGGGACCGGGAGAACAGCGCGCTACCGCGTGAACAGTAGGACGCGAATATGCTTCATTGCTACCAGGCTACAACTGGAAATGCTAAATGAGGTAATGCTAAAGGTAACCAATTTAAAACGTTTTTTGACCGAGTAACACTCTAAATCGAGACGGATTTTGTCTACTGGATTAGAACATACTTTAATGTACTGACAAACAAACTGACAATATATTTTCCCCTTTATGCTTCGTAATTGAACAAAACAAGCATACATGTAACATTATACAAACATGTACTACACTAATCTTTTATGGAATTGGATGCCTTTTAAGATTTGTACTGTCATTAAAGGGATTGTTAGGACATTGTTAAAATAGTCCATGTGACATCAGTGGTTTAACCTTAATTTGACTTTTTGTGTGCAAAGGAAACAAAAATGATGAGTTCATTCAACAATTTCTTCTCTTCTGTGTCAGTTTTGGTAAATCAAAGACTGACACAGAAGAGAAGAAATTGTTGAATAAAGTCATTATTTTTGGATTTGATAAAAAATACCTCTGTTTTGATGATGAACAAAGGTCTTATGGCTTTGGAACAACATGAGGGTGAGTAATTAATGACAGAAAAAAACTTTAACTTAAAAGGACTTAATTTCCTCTGGGGAACACAAAAGAACATATTTTGAAAAATGTCTGGTTCCCGATGTTCTTTAAAAACATATTTTGTGTGTGCGTGTTTAGTTAAAAAAAAGGAAGTCATCCATATTTGGAACAACATGAGGATGAGTCAATGATGACAGGATTTTCATTTTGAGTGTACTATCCCTTCACAGGTGCACTAGTTAATTCTTTTCTTCATTGTAAGTTCCCCTGTCTCCCTGAAATTGGATATTTGTTATTGGATATTTTCTCTTGTGGAATAAATTAATCAAGTCAGACTGTGAATAGAGCCTTTCTACAAAGGCTTGAGTCATTAAAAACATTTTGATTAAAAAATAAATTTTGATTGCATCTCGAAGGAGGGGGCAGAGTAAATCTTACCGGTGGGTATATTGGTGGCTGGACCTGTTTGTCCAAAGAGCTGTTTGAGGAAGATTTTCCCATACTGCACTGGGAGGAGATGGCTGCAAGTGCCTCAGGGAGGTCATCTTCATCACTGTGGTTACTATAGGACAAATAAAATAGATCAAGAGAGGACTCAGTGTTAAATCTAAAAGACTCCAGAAGAAATACACCGTCTTCCGCCTAGTGACTCACAAGCTGAACTGTCTGACAAGCCGTTTACGCCGGTCCACTCTGGGCTTCTCTATATTCAGACTGCTTGAGCCTGAATCCTGCGAGGAGCTGGGATACCTGAGATAGAAGTCCTAAGTCAGTGAATGTAACACATATACACAGACACTTGATGGTTTGTGATGCTCGAAAACCATTTGAGACATGTTCCAACTTCCACAGTTGGTACATGCTGTTCTCACCTGTCAGTTTGGTCTCCACTTGAAGAGTTCCCCTTTGAGGTTCCACTATCGCTTTGGGTGGCGCGCTACAGTAGGAGAGAGCAGAGCACAAGCTATGCATCATCTCACTGCTACTGTCACATGCCCTCATTCTGTAACCTCAATATTTGTGCTTTATAAACTGTTATAATTATCCTGTGTATAGTTTTACAGTACTTGACATTTTTTCCAAAATCCAGCTAAGAAGGTACAGTTGAGGTAAAAAGTTTACATACACCTTGCAGAATCTGCAAAATGTAAGTTATTTGACCAAAATAAGAGGGATCATACAAAATGCATACTATATTTTTTATATTTCACATAAAAGACGCTTACATATAGTCCAGAAGAGAAAATAACAGTTACGTTTTTAAAAATTACCCCATTGAAAAGTTTACATACGCTTGATTCTTAATACTGTGTTGTTACCTGAATGATCCACAGCTTTTTTGTTTGTTTGTGTTGAACAGTTGAACTGTCTGCTGTTCTTCAGAAAAATCCTTCAGGTCACACATTTTTTGTGTTTTCAGCCTTTTTGTGTATTTGAACCCAACAATGACTGTATGATTTTAGATCCATCTTTTCACACTGAGGACAACTGAGGGACTCATATGCAACCATTACAGAAGGTTCATGCATTAAGAGCCGGGGGGTGAAAACATTTTGAATTTGAAGATCAGGGTAAATTTAACATTTTGTCTTCTAGGCAACATGTAACTATCTTCTGTAGCCTCTGAAGGGCAGTACTAAATGAAAAAATATGATATTTAGGTAAAATAAGAAAAATATACACATCTCCATTCTGTTCAAAAGTTTTCAAACCCTGGCTCTTAATGGATTGTTTTTCCTTCTGGAGCATCAGTGAGCGTTTGAACCTTCTGTAATAGTTGCATATGAGTCCCTCAGTTGTCCTCAGTGTGAAAAGATGGATCTCAAAATCATACAGTCATTGTTGGAAAGGGTTCAAATACACAAAAATGCTGGAAAACCATGAATTTGTGGGACCTGAAGGATTTTTTTCTGAAGAACAGCAGGCAGTTTAACTGTTCCAGACAAACAACGGACTCATGAACAACTATCACTGAACAAAAAAACTCAGCTGTGGATCATTCAGGTAACAACACAGTATTAAGAATCAATTGGGGGTGTAAACTTTTGAACGGGTTCATTTTTTATAAATTCAACTATTATTTTCCCTTGTGGACTATATGTAAACATCTTTTATGTGAAATATCTGATTCAGGTCAGTACAATAACATGCATTTCGTATGATCCATCATATGTTTGTGAAATAATTAACATTTTGCTGATTCTGAAAGGGGGAGGTAAATTTTACAGTAGACCTAATCAAGCTGGTTAAAGTAGGCATGAAATGAAAATTCACTTTCTTACAATTGACTGAAAACTTCCATTCAGATCTGCCTTCATCCAGTTAATAGAATTAAGTCCCTGCACTACATAACTTTTTCCCAAAATTATTACAGTCGGATGTACGTCACTCATTAGAAAGATCAGTTTCATTTCAACTTTAAACTTTACCACCTTTAGCTGGAATGACCTCTTTTTTCAGGTACTTTAGATGCAGATATATAAATAGATAAATTAGCTTTGCATCAGCTTTTATGAACAGAGTGTCACGTTCATGCAGTCTATCAGTGTGAGCAGTTACTTTAGAGATGTTACTCTTCAGCTGTTCCTGTAAAACCGCAGGGGAGGAAGGAAGACTTTTCTCAGAAAGTGGTTTTTCCTCTGCCTGTAGTTACAGAGGGAATTGAATACTTATTCATATGGCATAAAACAGCCATAAAAATATCTATTTCTAAAAATAAATATTTCTGTTTGTTCCAGGTGGCTGTGATCTCCATAACTTACCATGTCTATGTTGATGTGGAGGGCCGGCCAGGCTGCAGGTTCTGTTTCTAGCTGGTTCTGCAGAGCTCGATCCAACTCATCCGGGAGCCCAGGAGACACGACCCAAGCTTCTGATGTAAACAAATCAAATCACATCAGCATACATACTCAGAATTTTTCAAGTTAGTTTCACTCGAATTTGATTGGCATAGTGGCATTCCCAGAGTCCAATAGATCAGGATAGCAGCATATTTCATTTATGACAGGAATAAAAAAAATAAGGCTGTGAGCACAAATAAGTACTGTGTTCAATGGATTGTATTATTGTTTGACAACATGCCAGTTGTTCAGCTCATTAAATGTCTTCCCAAAAACAATTTGGTAGATGATAACTCTATAAAGGTCTTAAAAGTTGTGACTTTTGAAAATGACATGTAAGAGCTTTATACAGTGCATGCAATTATAAAGAGGCGTTCACACCAGGTTTACTGCAACAATAACAATACAGGGAGTGCAGAATTATTAGGCAAGTTGATATTCTTGTCATATTTTTTTCCCAAGCACATTTGAATAATTCCAAACCACATCAATCTTAATAACTACTATTCATTTTGTATTTAATTATTTATAATTGTTATAAAATTGTCCATGAAGGCTGGAAGTGAAAAACTCCTTATTTTCAGGTGTGCAGAATTATTAGGCACATTTTCTTTTACAGATAAAATGAGCCAAAAAAGAGATTTACCTCAGACTGAAAAGTCAAAAACTATTAAATGCCCATGAGAAGGATGCAATACTAATGTAATACTGCAATTTGCAAAGTTAAGGCATGACCACCGGACAGAAAAACGCTTGTTGCATCTGCATTGTCAGAAAAAACAGGTGGAGGAGAAAAGATGCATGTTAATTGCAAAAAAAGTAAGAATTAATGTTAAGAATCAGATATGAAACCATCAGGAACCATTTAGTCTCCAGTGCCACCGTTTTCCAGAACTGCAACCTACCTTGAGTCTCCAGAAGTGCAATGTGTCAGGTTCTCAGAGACTTTGCTTGGGCAAAAAATCCTAAAAAATGACCCTCAATTAATAAGAATAACATTCTGAAGTATTGTCAAATACATAGAGATGGTTTTTTTCTAGGCTTTATAGACAGATGAGTTGAGAGTGACTCTTGAAGGACCAGCACCACATTCTCTTGTAGCACTCTTTCAAAAATATATTTTCCAGAATCTGGGAGTAAGTTTTAAGAGTTTATTTTGGTCCCTCTCTGCAAGACAGACATTTCAGGATAGGAGATGGACTAAAACTGAAGTCCCAAAACTTACTGCCAGATTCTGGAGGATAAACTTGAAAGAG
>NC_133369.1:24145375-24309701 GCF_049309525.1 Garra rufa
TACTGCCAGATTCTGGAGGATAAACTTGAAAGAGTGCTACAAGAGGATGTGGTGCTGGTCCTTCAAGAGTCACTCTCA
The DNA here is from genome assembly GCF_049309525.1 of Garra rufa. Lineage (NCBI taxonomy): Eukaryota > Metazoa > Chordata > Actinopteri > Cypriniformes > Cyprinidae > Garra > Garra rufa. The sequence continues at coordinate 24,145,454 of NC_133369.1, forward strand.
ACTCATCTGTCTATAAAGCCTAGAAAAAAACCATCTCTATGTATTTGACAATACTTCAGAATGTTATTCTTATTAATTGAGGGTCATTTTTTAGGATTTTTTGCCCAAGCAAAGTCTCTGAGAACCTGACACATTGCACTTCTGGAGACTCAAGGTAGGTTGCAGTTCTGGAAAACGGTGGCACTGGAGACTAAATGGTTCCTGATGGTTTCATATCTGATTCTTAACATTAATTCTTACTTTTTTTGCAATTAACATGCATCTTTTCTCCTCCACCTGTTTGTTCTGACAATGCAGATGCAACAAGCGTTTTTCTGTCCGGTGGTCATGCCTTAACTTTGCAAATTGCAGTATTGCACTAGTATTGCATCCTTCTCATGGGCATTTAATAGTTTTTAACTTTTCAGTCTGAGGTAAATCTCTTTTTTGGCTCATTTTATCTGTAAAAGAAAATGTGCCTAATAATTCTGCACACCTGAATATAAGGAGTTTTTCACTTCCAGCCTTCATGGACAATTATATATCAATTATAAATAATTAAATACAAAATGAATAGTAGTTATTAAGATTGATGTGGTTTGGAATTATTCAAATGTGCTTGGGAAAAAAATATGACAAGAATATCAACTTGCCTAATAATTCTGCACTCCCTGTAAAGTTTTAAAAGATGTTCTAATTCTATGAGAATAAGAAGTCCACACCACAACTATGACAACACAGAGGAAGAATCACTTTCAGAACCATGTTTTCCAGCTGATAAATAATAAAAACATCAACAGCTAATCAGAATTGAGAAAGTGTTAAGGCCCTATCACACCTAGAACAATAACTACACTATTAGCATCAATACCAATAGATGTGCCTGTTGACAGCAACTTTGCTCAAAAGGTATCATCGCCCTAAGGCTGATAACATACAGGGCAACTTTTTGAGCAATTGCTTGATAATGCACGGGGCAACTTTTTGGCAATCTTGCTAAATGATGTTTTTTAGGCACTTTCCCATTGAGAATGGGCAATGAATTTCTTTTGAAATGCTTTAGACCAGTCCCTCAGGCCCTGTGTCTCAAAAAGTTTTGAATGCTTATAAGTTGTAAATGTGAATTTTGTCGTTGTTTTGGAGCACACTAGCTTATAAATAATCTTCATGGTCACATGATGATATAAAACGACAGGTCTACCGGGCAAAAAGTGTAGTTTTTAAAATATATTTAAACTTCTTATTTTAACATAAAAGTTCTTTAAAGTTGTGTTTTAGGCTGTAATGCTTTGGCACAGTATCTGTCAAACAATCTAAAACTAGAAAGCACAATATGGCTTAATCTCTTCATCAAGCCTGTTATCGTTGCGCATTTCAAAGTGAAGCGCACACTTCGTTCAGGCGATCAGCTCGTGATCCAGTGTTTTCCGTGCCTCAGAATGGCTCAGTTCACAGTGAATGCAGTAAACACGTTTATTGCATGTGCTGTGAGTTTAGCGCATGTTTGGGTAAGCAACGGCCACCAGTTACGCTTTATTTTCACAGCAGATGATTACAGCATTTTACTAGATTTGTAGGGAAAATACTGTCATCATCTGGCAAATTTTCATTTTTTTTACCCCAAGTCTTCATTTGTCTTTTTTTTTTAATATATTGCAATAATTATCGTGTCGTGGACTTCATAATGAGATATTATCATATTGTGAGATTTTGATATTGTTACGTCCCTAATCTTAAGGCTAACATATTCAACTAAAAACTTCAATTTTAATTTAAAATACTATTTTTTCTTTCTGAAAATGGCTTGAATGATATTGGTGCTCTGTGCTTAGAGCCTATTCTCCTAGAATCAGAACAAATATAAAAAATTTATCATTATCCACCTTATTCTTCAAAGCTGAAGTAAGACTTCCGGTTCATTAGCTGCTATAAAATGTTTTCACAACGCGCCATCAATCTGCCATATTGGCAGCACTGAACGTAAACAATGCCACTGAACTGAACAAAACTTGCAAATTTAGCTGATTATTGCCACTGAAAATAGTCAATTATTGGCATGTTTTGGGCTGTACCAATTGGTCAAACCAGGAAAAACATTTGGAGTACTATAGACTGCCAAAAGTTATAACAAATCAAGGAGAAAAATGCAAAAAAATGTCTGAGGAACAAAAGGCGTTTGTGGTTGGCCAAACTGAACCAAGATTTCCAAGGCAAGTTTGTGCTTATCATTTCTGGTCAGGTAGGTGAAATATTAGACTAATATCTTAATTAATACTGCTCTACGTATCTTTACCACCTGTTAACTTTAGTTTGTCAAAATATTGCACATGTTTTACACTAAACAATACTTTTGGATTAAACTATTTTTACACCAAAAAATGCTGTTTTATAAGAGAAGTCACTGACTTTTTGCGACAGGTGGGATTTAATTTAAGGCACTTCGCATTCATTTCTTTTGTATCCGTAAACGGCAATTGAGTGTCGCACAACTCTGAACTGAAATTCAGTGATGTCAAGGCTGTAATACAATTGATTTTCAAGGGACATGTGATCCAAGTTGAACGTAATTCAGACCCTCTCATCTCCCAATAGTAAGAAAATCTCTGGCGCAAACCTTCTACCCACCTTTTTTTTTTCCAATGCCAAAAAAAATATAGTTTCCAAATATAGTCCGGCTATGTGTAACCCACTTCCAGCCCAAATAACCTTGAATTTGGTTGCATGTCATTTTTTTAGCAAAATAACTAGTTAGATGTATGATATTCCATCCTGTAAGCAAACTCAGCAGCGTTTACAAGGTTTTATGGTTTAATTTTTTTTAATTGATGACTAGTCTAATATTGGGATATGTTTATTACGTCTATTAAATTTTCACTGACAGCCCAAATACAAACTTGTATTAGCCTAGACGTCTGGACTGTGTTTTCACGGCTAATAGACATCTTTTAGATCAAAAATTGCTTGCTGGGAAGCCTGTGGGTGAGACTTCTGGTTCATTATCTGCTATAAGGAAATAGCACCAATTTGCAGTATCAAGCAGCAAGACATGAGCATAAGACATAAAATTTACAAATGGCTCTGCCCGCTCTTACAAGAAGAAGAAGGTGTAAAGAGAAATAGCAAGAAGAATAACAACATGCAGTAAAAGGTAAAACTGTTTACACTACAAACCACCGTGTTCATATTTATGATAATAAATAAATAATATGGTAAGACACACCTACCTGCTTAATAAATCAAAACAAGCTGTTTTATACAGCTAAAAATAGCTGGATGTGGATGAGACTGGAAGCCAGACCCATGAAATTTACAAATGGCCACGCCCGCTCGTACAGGAAAAATAAGATGGATAGTTATGGTTTTTAAAACGACAGACAGCACTTCTATGCTATTGTCCGTTGGTGTGGATGCTAATATAATTATTGTGATCAGTGTTGCCAGATCGGGTTGACGATTTCCAGCCCAAAAGCTCACCAAAACCCGCCCACTTCAACAAAAACCAGCCCAAATTTTAACTGCCAAAATAATGAGAATTTTATTGCCATGTCAAGGTTGATAAGGACCATTTTTATCTCTTTGAAAAAAGAATGACAAAATAAAATAAAGATAAATAAATTTCACAGGAATATGGATCAAAACAGTTCGAAAATATGCGCAAAATGTCCAAAAATCTTTTCAAAGTGGCAATTAACCGATGACTTTAACCCTTGGAAAAACACATGCATCATTTTCAATGTCCACAGTTAAAATATGCTCATTTCTGTGCAAAAAGTGCACAATAAAGTGATGAGAAACAAATGTAATGTAGCTGGCATTTACGTTCATGCACACACCCACGTTTTCTTATTTCAGTTACAATTATATTTAGAAGTCTTCTATTCATCTCTCACCACATGTAATCCACGTTGTGAGATTTGGGTCACTTAGACTTTTTATCGTGTAACTTATATTTAGGCCACTTTGCCATCGCAATTACTTAAAATTAATAAATGAATAAGCTTCATATTCAAAATCTTGCCCGTTATAGCGCCAAAACCCCGTCACATCTCACTAACGTTAAAGACGTAAATTGATTGACAGGTCTCTGTTAAACTAAACCAGTAAGGGTTGCGTTAAGCAAAAATGAGTTGATGACTGCACTACACATTATATTACTGTGATACTTTGAGCTCGAAGGTAATTAAAATAACAATGACTAATGATAAAAGCGAAGAAAAAAGCAGCTGATTGGGCGGCTTTTATTTTTTTAAAGCAGCCCAAATTTTGTCTACCCGCCCAATGCGTTATTCTCTGGTCCAAGCCGATCAAAAGAAGCCCAAAACCCGCCCAATCTGGCAACACTGATTGTGATAGTCAACACTTTTTGTGCGACTCCCATCTACAGGTTAAATCGACACGCCTACAGGTGGCGACAAGTGAGCCAGGTTGCCAGGTTTTCACAAGAAATTCATTCTCCATGCTGAGCAAAAATAAACATGCCCGTAATATGTAAGAAAATTAATATAATCTATTGATTGTAGCACCTATGTCAAGTCAAGTAGCTATAGTCAGACTCAGGACTCACTAGGTTTAGCTGTTGTGAGGCACAGTGCTTCCTGTTTTTCGAATCCATGGTGATGATAGCAGCGATGAATCTTTCCAGAAAGAGGAGCCTCGTTCTCCTCCACACTAAACCTCCGGGTGTCTGCAGTGCTCAAAGGGAAGCTATAAAACAACGCACAACAGTGACAAAGTGTACAATGCTACATACGACAGCTCCACATTATGTTTGCTCTGTATGACGTAAAGATTGAGAAAACAAAAGAGGTGCTCAAGTTCATTCATTCTTGTGTACACACCCACCCACACATGCAGCAGAGTGGCATATGTCATGTTTATTGATCCATATACATTCACAACACAATTAGCACCAATGCAAACCTGAGCTGGTACTTATCTATTGATTTATTTTCAAGTAGCATGTTTATGAATAACCAGGGTAAAAATGACAGGCAGAAACATGCACACAGCTTTCTAATATAATAACAGAGTGCTTATGAAAGTGATTTTAATGGATGGAGCAAAAACAACAACAACCGTTTATGCAAATGGTGTTATTAAACAGAAAATGGAACGGTGTGAATGTTAATACAAAAATGAGAAGCAAATGTCATGGGTTTACATAATCAATAACATTGAGTCGATTAGTGTAAACAACACATTTATTAAGGCAGGTCTCATTGCAGCAGTCCATAATCATTAAAAACCCAGTCCCTTGCTGATTGAACAGATTTCAATGGCCAAGCAAGAAGGTTTCTACCTTAACACTTCAGCAAATATGTAATGATCATTAGCACTTATAGAACAGCTGTCACGAGTACTTTCAAGGTGAATTTAAATTATAGAAAAAGAAGGGTTTGTAAACAGTGAGGTGCTTGGCATGATATTATATAAGTAAACTTTGAAACATAATCTATGAATTAAAATGATAAAATAGGCTATAATCTAGAACAATGCTCAGTCTCAGTCTGGCTTCTGAAGGTTCTTGCACACTTTAACAACTTGGTAAGATCGATCTCATGTGTTAGAGCCGCATTCGAACGAAACTGAGCAACCTTGCTATAGAATATACAGCCACAACAGCAGCAGTTTAATTTGCTAGTTCTAAATTTTATCGTAATTCATGCAAAACTCTAAAAGCTATCAACATGCGGATTGTCAGAGTCAAACGTCAAGATCTGCATATGCTGAATATGTTTTTGTCATTTCAGGATGCGGACAAGTCACATGATGGATGATCACAAGCAACGGATGACTCCTGCAGGTGTGATGATGCAGATGGATGACAAGGCTGTGAGTGGATGCGAGCATTCGGCGGTCTCTTTTGCTAAGGTGAGCAGCTCATCGAAACACTCTTTCACATGCTCACAGCGCAGTCATAACTTTGTCTCTGTGCACGATTGACACACTCCTGCCACTCAAACTGCTCTCACCAAACCCACCACTGCTCGCAGGGGGTCTGTCCACATTGGAGGGTCTAAATCAGACACATATGCACATGCAGGTGAAACACAGATGAGATCAGCCAACATTTTGTGTTTTTAAACAGAAACTGAAAGATTGGCAGAGGATTTATCTTTCAGTTTCAGTAGATAAAAAATGTATACCTGTGTGGTGGTGGAATGTGTCCCATTTCCATTGGCTGTATGTATAGGGGAGGGGTTAGACTAGGCGGATGTGATCTTTGCCAAGGTTCCTGTGCAATTGGAATGTTGTGCTTGTACTTGAGGGAAACAGAAAAAATGTGATTCGTTAGTGAAGTCTCTTGCTAGTTACTTCAGCATTAAGAACAAAAATTTCCTCATAATTCCCCATCATTTTCTCACCCCTGTGTCTTTCAAGATGTTCATGTCTTTCTTTCTTCAATCACAAAGAAATTAGGTTTTTTGAGGAAAACATTCCAGGATTTTTCTCCATATAGTGGAATTCGGTGGGGATCAATGGGTTGAAGGTCCAAACTGCAGTTTCAATGCAGCTTGAAAGCCTCTACATGATCCCAGCCGAGGAATAAGGGTCTTATCTAGTAAAAAGATCTGTTGTTTTCTTAGAAAAATGTATATTTATGTACCTTTTAACCACAAATGCTCCTTGTACATCCCTGCGACTTCACACGTTACGTGTTCAAAAAGGTAGGGTAGGGTGAAAAACTGCTTTAACTTTTTTTTTTTGTAAAGGGGTCATAGATGAAAAAGGGTTTAAGCATAAAAACTATAAGTGTAATACTGCTTTAAATTGTTGTTTTTACCAAACAAATATTAAAAAGTTTTCTGTTTAGTTTAATTGCATTTTTGTTTTTGTTTTTTGAGCAAAACAATTTATATCATACATTTTTCCCTAATTTACAGAAGACACCCACTAACATGTCATTTAGTGTAACTGTCTTGTCAGGCATATTACAACAAAAATCAATTTATGACATATTAAAAGAGAAATTACTTTCACCCTAAATACTAATTGGATCTAATTCTACATTTGTAAAACATTTGGCACTATCCTAGGTTTTATCCATTTGTCAGTAAGAATTTTTTACTCATTTAAAACACAATAAAATGTAATATGCTCCATTATTCTTTTTATATATTTTAATATTTACAAATCAGAATAAGCATGCTGTTTGAATTTATACATAAATATTGTGTTACACTGAATGACAACGTAACATTATTTCTACTAAATTTTGACATTTTATTTTCCAATAACTTAAAACCTTAAAAGTAGACACTTTACTTACATTTAATGTGCTTTCTATGGACATAAAATCACTTTTGTAAATTTCTTTTGACGTGGACATCTTAACGTCTTTGACCCAAAGGGCGTTTGACTTTCTTTGCATGTACTTCTGCCTGAGTTCAAGCTAGTGCAAAATAAGCATTTGAGGTTAAAAAGTCTTTATTTTTCATAGAAATGACAATCGTTTTGCTAGATAAGACCCTTATTCCTCGGCTGGGGTCGTGTGGAGCCCTTTGAAGCTGCATTACAACTGCATTTTGGACCTTCAACCCTTTGACCACCAATAAAGTCCACTATATGGAGAAAAATCCTGGAATGTTTTCTTCAAAAACCTTAATTTTTCTTTCGACTGAAGAAAGACATGAACATCTTAGATGACATGGGGGTGAATAAATGATCATGAATTATTATTTATTCTGGAAATGAACTTCTCTTTTAAGAACTGAGTCAGCTAAGCATCAGAGTATGTAAAAACACCAAAAAAAAAAAATAATTATCATGCTTTGCTCATAAGATTTTTTTTTCAGAATGTTATTTGGAGATTAAAATGAGTCACAAGGCTCCGGTTTTCTACAAAACCCCTAAAGGGACATGATGATGGAAGAAAACTGTGATGTAAGGAAAAATGGTATTTAAACCAAGTATTGTGAAAAGTGTTCTCTTGCAAAAAAACCTTTGCATTTGCTTGGAAATTGGGATTTTTTTTTTTTTGTTTGTTTGTTAAAAACTATAACTATTGTTATAAGCAAATATAACCTTTTCTTCCATCATATATTAGTTTTCACATTTTTTGGAAAGGGCCCCCAAATATAATGTTTGCCTTGGGAAGGACCCTTAAAACTTCCCTTAAAGATAATATTCTAGCACTTTTTCACAAGAAATACACTGCCGTTCAAAAGTTTAAGATTAGCAAGACTTGTAATGTTTTTTTAAAGAAGTCTCTCACTCTAATCAAACCATTTATTTAAATTTTTACAATATATAATAATGGTTCCTATTTTAATATACTTTAAAAAATATAATTTATTCCTGTGATGCAAAGCTGAATTTTCATCAGCAATTATTAACAAATATTCTTTTTTTTGGGGAACTATGATACTTTTTTTCAGAATTCTTTGATGAATAAAAAGTTATAAAGAACAGAATTAATTCAAAATATACATCTTTTCTATCACTTTTTATCAATTTAACCTTGCTGATATCCTGATAAAAATAAAGTAAAAATGTACTGATCCCAAACTTTTAAACACTACTGTATATTGTTAGAAAAGATTTCTATTTTAAATAAATGCAGTCATTATTAACTTTTTAGTCAAAGAATCCGGAAAAAATAACTCGCAATTGTGAGTTTGTATCACGCAATTTTGAGAAAAAAAACCCCTCAGAATTGTGAGATAACAAGTCACAATAACCTTTAAAAAAATTGTATTCCATAATGCAGCCTTGATGAGTATAAGAAACTTCTTTGAAAACATTTAACTTTTAAACAGCAGTGTATTTCGTAATAAATACAGAGAATTGTGACTTCGTGAATTGTGATTTCCTACTGTTATAAAATAAAATAGTCTTATATAAAACTAAATGAAATGGTAAAAATATAATTTTATAAAAACATATTCAATTAATATTTAGGCAGCCCTAATGGCCTTAAGACACCAGTCAAAAATCCCTGATGTAGCAGCTACATCCTCATGTATTTCTTCCTAAAATAATGATGTAAAGTATGAAGGATATTGAAAGAGTACCGGTGTTAAGCTTGGCTCAGGGCTGGTCTGTGCACTACAGAATAAAGAGAAAATCTTTCATTACATAATCACAACCAGTAGAAACAGAATAATTTTTTTATTACTCATTTTCATTACTCAAACACAGCAAATAAAGAGGCATTTAAAAAGCATGTTTTTATATCTGAGTGCTCATAATTGTGTTTGTTTAGCTTTACCTTAGATGTGGGTGTTTTGCTGGAGTTATATCTGTGGAAGACAAATTTGATGTGCTACTTGTATTAAAAGCAGCATTTAAAGGCTTTAAGATTAATACATGCAGGACAAACAGACATTAAGCATATCAGAAATGCATTAGGTTGATTATTATTAGACTTACTCTTGACCATAGACTGGGCCCGTGATGGATATCTTTTACTCGGTCTTCGCTCAAAAGTGCTTGCTCTTCTGACTTTACCACTATGTGTGGCCTGATATTCAGTCCTTCCACTGTAAAAAACAAAAACAAATAACATGACACTTAAAAATTGTTACGGTTTATGTTGGCAGAATCGACACACGTGTACGTACAATACGTACCTGAATCTAAAGCGTGAGCCGATGCGTGTGAAGTCACTGCGGTTGCTCTTGTTGTGGGTTGGCTGTCGGAGCCGGAAGAAGGCATGTCTCTCGACCGCACACTTCCATAAGTGCTTACACTCCCGAGAACTCGAAAGCTGAAACACAAATGTGTGCTCCTGCTCTCGGCCCTGCACATAAATATACAGGCACTTAAGTTTTAGAGCACTTCAAAATATAGCTTTTCCAAATTATTATTATTATTTTTAATGTTCAACTATTGTATAGGTTAAGCTAAATACTTAATTGTTCTCCCACATTGAAATATATTAAGCCAAATTAAAATGTATTGTACAAGTATGACATCACAGCAATAGTGATTATTTGACCAGCTTATCAAACAAGGCTGAAGGCCCCCGATAAGTGAGTGCAATCTTGCATGTATGTATAACTTACCTTCTCATCATCTTCCACTACTACTAATGTCAGACGGTTCTTCCTGAAGTCAAGACGGGTTATTTTAGGCCTGAATGGAAACATTTACATACAGAATGTTAAGATGGAAAATATCAGCCATGACTTAAGAGTCAAATCCTAGCATTGTTCAGAACAACTGGAGTGTATCTGTGAATCTCACCAAAAGAAGAGACCAATTTTGCTGGATCCCTCAAAAACAAGGATTCCGGTTGGTGTGAGTCCCAGAGCATATTCTCCTCCATCCCGTCCCTGCATATCAGGATACAATACTTTTACACAGCAGTCTCACACCATCTCAAAAGTATATTACACAGGTTTTACATTTTAACAGGTATAATGTATACACTACCGTTCAAAAGGGTAGGATATTATTTGTTTATAAATATTTTGTTTGGACAATTCTTGGACTATATTTGATAAAAATACTGTAAAACAGTAAAATTGTGAAATAATATTACAATTTACAAACAGCTGTTTACTAATTTAATATATTTCACAATGTAATTATTATTATCTATGTTAAAACAGTTTAACTTGATATTTGTGTGAAATCTGTGATACATTATTTGTAGGATTCTTTGATGAATAGAAAGTTGAAAAGAAGAGCATGTATTGGGAATAGAAACTGTCACTTTTGATCAATTTAATCCATCCATGCTGAAGTTTTAATTTCTTAGATTTTTTTCTTACCAAAAACATTTAAATCACACCTATACCTATGAAATCAGAGCTTTCGCCACCGAATAAACAACAAAAAAGGTAATTGTGACTTTTTATCTCACATTTCTGACTTTTTTCTCAGAATTGTGTAATACAAAATGGCAATTCTGACTTTTTTTCGGAATTGTGAGATATAAACTCAGTCAGAACTGCATGACGCAAACTCACCATTCTGACTTAAGAATTACATTTTTATTTCGAAATTGTGACCTTTTCTCAGAATTGACTTTATTTCTCAGAATTGCGAGAAACTCGAAAAAACAAAATTGCGAGTTTATATCTCACAATTCAGAGGAAAAAAGTGTAAGATGAAACTCGCAATTGTGAAAAAAGTCAGAATTGTGAGATATAAACTTACGATTCTGAGAACATATCAGTCTTTTTCCCTCAAAATTGGACTTTATAACTCTCAATTGCCAGTTTGTATCTCACAATTCTGAGAAAAACAAATATGTAAGATACAAACTTGCATTTGCGAGAAAAAAAGTCTATCTCTTTATATATTTATGATACGCAATTCTGACTTTACAACTCGCAATTCCAAGTTTTTATCATGTAATTTAGAGAAAGTCAGAATTGCGAGTTTATATCTCACAATTCTGAGAAAAAAGTCAGAATTCAGAAATATAAACTCACAACTGTGCAAAAAAAGGCAGAATTTCGAGATACAAACTTGCATTTGTGAGAAGAAAGTTTGTTATTAATTATTAGTTTGTATCATGCAATTCTGACTTTATAACTCGCCATAGTAAGTTTACATCGTGTAATTTTTGGAAAAAAAAGTCAGAATTGCGAGTTTATATCTCACGATTCTGAGAAAAAAAATCTGAATTTCAAGAATAAAATTCATATAAACTCACAATTGTAAAAAAAAAAAAAAAAAAGAGTCAGAATTGCGAGAAAGAAACTCACATTTGCAAGGAAAAAAGTCAGAATTCTGAGAAAAAACAACAAGAAATTGCATGTTTTTATCTTGCAATTCTTTTTCTTGCATGTATGCGTTTGTATCACAGTTCTGACTTTATAACTCGCCATTGCAAGTTTACACCATGTAATTTTCGGGGGAAAAATATCAGAATTGCTCATTTATATTCCACAATTCTGACTTTATAACTTGCAACTGCGAAATTAAATCTGATCAGGGGAATTGGGAATTTATCAATTATCAATTTTGTGGAAACAAGTCAGAATTGTGAGATAAAAAGGTGCAATAAGTTAACCTTTAAATTCTTTTTTCAGTGGCAGAAACGGGCTTCCATAGTACCTCCTGATATCACAGCTTTTAAGAGCTGATGCATTAAATTGATGGATGAACAGGTGGATAATATTACTTCTACTAATGCTATTTTAAGGATCAATTCAGCTGCTGTGTAGTGGAATATCACTGCTGTTGTGAAGGAATAAACACAGCATTTAAGAAAGTATAATAATGATATAGAATGATGTAATGGAGATATTATGGGGTCTAATATTGTCTTTGTGAAGTACAGTCTTATTATACAGCTCCTGTTATAGGAGATAATTCTCCTTTTGTGAAGGTACAACAGGGTGTAGATAAAAATAAATGAAACCAAGAATTTGAATAAACTGCAGTCCTTGAAATCCAAGTACTGGAAGGATGTAAATGAACTAAAGGGAGTAAACTGACCTTCACAAAGTGCATGTCCACTCCGTACATCTCCAGCCACTTGCACTTGTTCAGGAAATTCAGCTCAGCTTGAGAAGGAATCATTCCCCTGTAGAGAGACATACTGGTGAAACTCATGAGCTGTAATGAACACCATAACTCATCATTCAAGTCTTTGTCCAGCGCCCCTGTCATTTCATGGCCAGACTACAGCAACTCCCTCTTGCACAGCCTGACAGCATTTGCCATATGTCCCATCAAGCGCATCCAAAGTTTTGCTGCACTTGTTATTAATCCTCTCACATTATACTTCTGCTCTGTGCCCAAATCTCTACATTGGCAGACAGAATCTGCAAGAATTCAATTCAAACCATTATTTCTCTCTTGCACTGTCTATTTCAACCCCCAGGTCTATAAACTTTCAAAATTTCTCATTTTATTTCCAGGATCAACAAACAATCCAGACCCATTTAAACAAATGCAACAGTTTATCTGTGGGAACCAATCTGCAGCGGAGCACGTACTTGTACAGTAGCACGCTGACTTTGATGATTGCTCTTAAAAAAGGGTCAAATGCAGAGCTGAGGATTTAATTAAAACCACAGGGAGAGCGAGTTTTCAGCTCATGTTAAATGCACGTAAACAGTTCAAGTGAGATTATCACTAGCAAATGAAAGTGTCCAAATCTAATTGAGTGAGACCATATCTGACACTTCAAGCTTTTTAAGGACTTCATTCAAAACACACACAAGCACAATATTACAACTACAACTACATTTTGTTGGTCACTTGCTCGATGGTTCAGTTGTTTTAGTTGTTTTATATTAAACATCAAATATGATATGCTACGATTAGTCAGGTTACATAGTACTTTAGCTTTTAGTCAACTTGTATGTCAGCACATTCAGTACCAGCTGCCAAACTGTACACTCTTAAAAATATTTTTTTACTGGCATTAATGCTTCCATGAAGAACCTTTAGCATGAATGGAAACTTTACATTGCAACAAAACAATTGTAAAATCCAATCATAAGAATGGAATTTAGTGTGTAACGTGGAATGTCATGGAATTTGACAAATTTGGGATAAATAAATGATGTATATATATTTATTTATGAAATAAATTAAGCAAAGATGCTTTTGATTATTAATGTTGTGTTATTGGAAAACAGAATTTGATTTTACTTTTACTTTTAATAAATTGCTGTTAAATTGTGTACGTTTCATGATTTAAATAAATTAGACATGCTTTTTGATTATTATTTTATTTATTTAAGCATTAAAACAGAATCTAGAAAAGGAGTCCAGAAAAATGAAAAACAGAAAAAAAGGAATTTGGAAAAAAATAAAACAGAATTTAGAAAGAAAAAAAGTATTTCATAGGGCCTTAAAAATTGATTTTTTATTAAACTTTTTATAATTTGCTGTTAAATCATGTATGTTTTATGATTTCAATTAATTAGACATGCTTTTTTTATAATATATTTTTTTTAATTTAACCATTAAAATGGCGTGTAGAAAAGTAATGAAATCAGAAAAAAAATAATAATTTGGGGGGAAAAAATGGAAATTGAGCGGGTGAAAACGTATTTCATAGGGCCTTAAACTTTAAATTTTTGCTCAACTTTTAATAAATTGATGTTAAATTGTGTAGGTTTCATAATTTCAATTAATTAGACATGCTTTTTGATTAATATATATTTATATATACTTTTTTATTTAACCAATAAAATAATCTAGGAAAGGAATCCAGAAAAACTAAAACAGAAAAAACGGAATTTGAAAAAAAAAATTGGGGACTTTTAATAAATTGCTGTTAAATTATGTACATTTTATGATTTCAATTAATTAGACATGCTTTTTGATTAATATATTTTAATTTAACTATTAAAAAGTCTAGAAAAGGAATCCAGAAAAATGATAACAGAAAAAAAGGAATTTGGAAAAAAAATTAAACGGAATTTGAAAAAAAAAAAAAGTATTTTTTAGGGCCCTAAAAATTTAGTTTTTGTTAAACTTTTAATAAATTGCTGTTAAATCATGTACGTCTTATGATTTCAATTAATTAGACATGCTTTTTGATTAATATTTTTTGTTATAATAATTTAACCATTAACCGTTAAAACTTTAAGTCTAGAAAAATTAAAACAGAAAACTTTAATGGAATTTGAGAAAAAAATAAACCGTATTTCATAGGGCCTTAAAAATTAAATTTGTGTTAAATTAAAATGCTGTTAAATCATGTACGTTTTATGATTTCAATTATTTAGACATGTTTTTTTACCATTTAAACAGAGTCTATAAAAATTCTAAAAAATCCAGAAAAATGTAAACAGAAAAAAATTAATTTGGGAAAAAAAAAACAAAACCGAATCTGCGAAAAAATAAAAAGGATTTCATAGGTATCCAATAATAAAACATTTTCTTTAGATTATTGAAACGTTCCTCACACTATTAACAAAAAGGTTCTTCAGGCAACCCAAAAACAAAACCCTTTTGAAATCTTTTTTTTTAAGAGTGTAGAGTGGGGTTAAATAATATTGACGGGTGGGGTTACCTGCACTCAGCCCATTTGCGGTAGATGTCCGCCTCCATGATCTCCGTTTGTTTGGGTGAAAAGCGAAACTCTGATACCAACCCTATAGAGTGTTCTAATGGATCACAATCGCCAAGTTCACCTATTAACACATGAAACAGAAAGAAATGGAAATAAAAGGCAAAAAATCTGCCTTTAAATATGCAAATACATGAAAAAACGTCCAAACTGCCAATAAAACGCACAGAACTCACTTTGTAAGCAGTAAGCCCCGAGCTCCACAGCCACGTCATATGGACATTTTAACCTGCTCAGGGAAAAGGAGAGACTTAATGACCCCTAAAACAGCCACTAAATGTGTTTGCAGAATTTAAAAGGTAACTTTCATAGCATTCAGCTGACATCGTTTTCAAACAATGGTCAAAATCCACTCCCGTAAAACGTGACATGACGAGACCCTGTGTTTATGTAAGAAAGTGTGTGCCCCCTGTGTGGGAAAGTGTGTCGGAGCGTATCTGTGCTCTTAAATTAGAAGCTGTGTGTTGGTTCTCATTGGAGTTTCTTTTATTAAAAAGGAGCAGAGCAGCCCCCAGGAGACCAGACCCAGATTATACACACTGAAACAGAGCTTTTATTGGACCCCGGTAGAAACCCTGCCTCGCTGTGTGTGCACGTAAGAGAGGGAGGGTCAGAGGTGTGACACAGGGCGTACAGGAGGATATGAAAGGCTGTCTCTTTTTCCACTGCGTGTGCATGTTTGTGTGTGTGTGTCTGGCTGTGAGGTAAGCGCAATTTCTTACTTGCCGGACAGTATATCTTGTCTAAGCTGCAGTACGAAGAGATACCTGCAAAAAAATAATCATAAATATGTTACATAATCATAAATATGTTCAGTATTACAGTGCAAATATTTTACCATACATACAGAGCTGGATAGTAACTGATTACGTAATCAGATTCCAAAAATTAAATACTTGTAATAAGATTTAATTACACTACCATTCAAAAGTTTTTTTATGTTTTTTTAAAGAAGTCTCTTCTGCTCACCAAGCCTGCATTTATTTGATCCAAACTACAGCAAAAACTGTACAATTTTACCATTTAAAATGACTTATTTCTATTTAAATATATTTTAAAATGTAATTTACTGCTGTGCTTTCAAAGCTGAATTTTCAGCATAATTCCTTGAGTCTTCAGTGTCACATGATCCTTCAGAAATCATTTTAATATGCTGATTTGCTATTCAAAGAACATTTAATTTTATTATTAATATTTAAAACAGTTGAGTACATTTTCGTTTAGCATACTTTGATTAATAGAAACATCAGCCTTTTTTTGGGAAAGAAATTATATAAATTAATACTTTTATTTAGCAAGGATGCTTTAAATTGATCAAAAGTGATGGTAAAGACATTTTTAATGTTACAAAAGATTTCTATTTCAGACAAATGCTGTTCTTCTGAACTTTCTATTCATCAAAGAACCTTGAAAAAATTCTATTTCACCGTTTTCAACATAATAATAACAATAAATGTTTTTTGAAAAGCAGATCTGCATATTAAAAGGATTTCTGAAGGATCATGTGACTAGAGTAATGATGCTAAAATTCAGCTTTGAAATCACAGGAATAAATTACATTTTAAAATATATTCAAATAGAAAACAGTTATTTTAAATAGTAAAAATATTTCAGAATTTTACTGTATTTTGGAACAAATAAATGCAGGCTTGGTGAGTAGAAGAGACTTCATGTTGTTTATTACAACAGATGGAACATATTTTATGTATACATAATTTTATATCAATATGGTACATGATTATCCTGTTTAAAGCAATGTGACAAACGAGTTAGGTCAAAAGTAATCTAAAAATAGTCTGATTATATTTCATAAAATGTGTCATGTAATGGATTACATTACTAACTACAATTTTATGTAATTTAATATCAGTACAGATTACAATTTGTAAGTAATCTACCCAACTCTTCAAACATATTTAGTAGGATGAACTAATAAAATCTGTCTTGTATGATAAGCAAATAATTATTTTCATGTAATGGTCAATAAATCGATGATAAAAATGTTTTATTTTGTCAAAACAATGAAATGAAAAATAAACAGATAAAAATAGAAGAAATAAATACATGAACATTTAAAAAAATAATTCACCCAAAACTAAAAATGTTGTTGAGGAAATTTTCACACCAGTATATCATCTTTGGACTTTGAACACTTTCACTTTTCATTCTTTCGAATTCGCAATCTTAGTGTCATGTATTACAAGAAAATTGTGTTTACATCTTTACACCTCTCACTTTCCAAGACTAAAACAAATGTTTGAAAGATGGATTCATATTCTTTCTGAAAAGAACAACAATACAATTACAAACTAGCTAATATAATGTTTATTAAAAAAATGAATAGACGAGTCATGACATACACAACATGCTGTACTATGTCGACTAATAAATTATAGAAAGTTAAGCAAACATGAAATGTGTTTCCAATACAGATTTGCGCAAAACGTTTTGAAATGTTTTATGAATGTCGACGAATAACCATTGTGAAATTACAATGTTTCCATTAAACGATGTTATGCAACTAAAACATAATTTTTTCCTCTTGCAATAAGTCATGGCGACCGATTTTGGTGGGTTTATTTAAATCGCAACCTCCGCAGTACCCATTATTTTTAATTGAAGGAAAAGTAGACGTCTATCTTTAGCAAAGCAGCGTGGAGCAGCGAGCCATTATGCAGAGTAAATAAGAGGGTTATTTACCAAGCAGTAATGGCAGGGAAATAAGTAGCATAAGTAGCACTCACAGGTATATTTTTTGCAATAGCCAACAAAACATTGTATAAGTCAAAATTATCGACTTTTATTTTATGCTAAAAATCATTAGGATAAGTAAAGATCAGGTTCCATTAAGATATTTAGTAAATTCCCTACCATAAATATATCAAAACTTAATTTTTGATTAGTAATTAATAAAAAATTTCAAATTTGGACAACTTTAAAAGCAATTTTCAATATATAGATATTTTTTGCACCCTCAGAATTTCAAATAGTTGTATCTCAGCCAAACCATACATCGATGGAAAGCTTTATTCAGCTTTCAGATCTCCAGAGATTTACAATAATTGACCCTTATGACAGGTTTTGTGGTCCAGGATCACATATGAGGTGTTTCTTAGTACATTAAAGAATGATGTGACTTTTATGTACACCAGGTGACCTGTAAATGTGAAAAACTGTTTGCATTGCAGTTTTGCAAAATATTCCTTTTTTGAATTGCCTGAAAAAAAGCATGAAAACTTCTATGCGATATATGGGAGTTTTGTGAAATTGATGCGAAAATAAAAATATGTAATATTAAATTGGCTGTCAGTGACGGTGCTCGCCTGTTTTTTTGCCCAGAAAACCAACTTGCTCACCTTCTCTGGTTCAAAAGTGGTCTTTTACTTCACTTTTACATTTCTCTTGAAAACCAAAGCATCCATCCTCTATCATTTCCTCAGTATTCGCATCATTTTTGCCATGCACATATTCGCATTTGCATTTACGCTTGCACTGAAACATCTCTCTTTCAGTTTACCACTGTACTGTCCGTTGTTCAACTAAACCAAAAAATTGTTATTTCTATAAAGGAAGTAATGTATTTGGTATATAGCCGAACACCAGTAATACTGGTAACACCGACTACCACAGCAAGCCTTGTACTGACTCAAAACTACCCTAAAAGTAGCCCAACTGCATTTCGAGGGGGGTTCCTCAATAAAAATCTCATTCCGCATTTGACAAGGTTCCTTGGCATTTCAGGGCATATGTATCAAGTAACTGGGGTTGCTTCAACCCCTGGACATGACAAACACGTGTTAAAGTTGCCCAATTCCGCGGGAAAAGCAAGGAATATTTCAATCTTCTGAAGCCATATAATAATTATGTTTAACTTTGTCACTTCAGAAGACAATACATTGCATGAACTCTATAGACAAATTAATTATATTTTTATATAGAGCCTTTTTGTCATTATGGCACTTGATAGCTGCAGTTTTCATTCACTTCATTATGTGGAGATGAAAGAATATTGAAGAGGCCATGATATTGTTTAAAACACAAACAAACATCTTCTGAGTTTCAAATATGAAAAGTAAGTCAGACTTGAAATGTAGGTTATATAATGATGAACATTTTCATTTTTGGGTGAACCATCTCTGTTAAAAATCTTTACAAGTGAGGCATATATGACTAGTGTTGTTTACCTGGTGAACTCTTCATGGAGGTTATTGGGCTCTGAAGAATAGAATTTAACCCTGAAAAACAATCTGTACGGAGGTTCATCTACGACAGAGAGATTGTACGAGTTAGAGTATGCATACACGTCAATGAAAACAGACACCCAATGTCAATGACTGAAATCTGTACATAAACTTGAAGGGAAAAAAGACAAGAAGCTCTCCTTGAAGGTTATGAAAGATTGTTGTCATAGAGACAGGCATAAGTCAGCTAATGTTGATTCAGTGTGACTCAACAGCTTTTAAAAGTGTTGTAAAGCATACACCATTCTGAAGGGTAGCATTGCAGTTAAGCTATATATACAGAAAAAAAAATGCAGGAGAGACTGAATCAATGGCCTTATTTCACCGACAACAAATTTTAGGATTGCACAAGTTGCGTGGCCTGAAATATTTGAAATCAGATTATATTGATGCTGTTTCCATCTCTAGCTTTCTCCATTCATTTGGGCATACATTGGGATTGGCTCTAGTTACACCCATAGGATCCACTCATAGACACTTGTCAGCAGTCACTAAGGCAACAGTAGATTATGAGCCCAAGGTCATCAGCCATCTGTGACCAGCCAACTAAACAACTCCACAATAACTACTTGTATGAGCGTGTGTGAGTGCGTGTGTGCGTGTGTGAGATGTCTTATGACTACTCACGTCTAATCTGCTTTTTTATGGGTTTGGCTGCATCCAACCATTGCTGAAAAAATAAGAAAATGTGAAGTACAAGAGAGTAGAAAACAGCATGGGAGGATTGGGGGAGACAGTTGGAGGGAGGGAGGGAGGGAGAAGGAACAAGACAGAGTTTGTTATTAGTCTGAGTGTGGAGAAAAAGAAAATCCTGTTGTTCTGATTGATGTTGAGTGGCTGTTTCACACTGACACTCTCCATTTCTCATTTCTGGTCTAAGAGCTGCAGCTTATAGAAAAGCAGGTCACTGCCACACACACACACACACACATACACACACACAGACGAGTATGAACGCTCATTAAGTGCCACTCACCGCAACCTGCTCTTGGTCCATGTACTGCAGACCAAAGTAATCAGCCTCCACCAGATCCAAATGATACATAATCTGATCAAACAGATCCTGTCCCTTGGCGTGTTTCTGAAACGAACAAATTAAAAGCACAGATAAATCACTAAGTGCAGAAAGCTCAGGGCTTCACACTGATCTTGTGACAGTTTAAGGGGACACCTGTGGAGCACTTCATCGGCAGGAAGTTGCTCCAGTGCGCCCGCAGGGCTTGATAGCCCTGATTAGGCACAGCGAAGTACATGCTACATTGATTTTCATATGCATTCACTACGGCTGAGTGATATAGCTTAAAATATCTCACAATTCATCTCAATTCATTTTAGCCTTTTAATAATGTTTTTCTTTCAATCAGAGGAACCATAATTTGAAAAAAAAAAAAAAGTTTAATCCAGATGTTACATACAATAAAAAGAAGAATCTAAAATAATTTTTCAATGATAATTACCAATATAACAAAAACAGAAATCTACACTACTACCAGTTTTTTGGAAATAAATTTATATTTATATTTATATTTAGCAAGAATGCATTCAATTTAAATAAAAGTGACAGTAAAAAACATTTACAATGTTACAATGAATGCTGTTCTATTGTACTTTCTGTAACTGTAAAATATTTTGCACAGCAAAACCATTTTTTCCACTGATCATAGTAAGAAATGTTGTTTGAGTTTTACTATTTACACTACCAGTCAAAAGATTTTTTTAAAGAAGCCTCTTCTGCTCACCAAGCCTACATTCATTTGATCTAAAGTACAGCACAAACAGTAACATTTTGAAATATTTTTACCATTTAAAATAACTGTTTTCTATTTGAATACATTTTAAAATGTGATTTATTGCTGTGATTTCAAAGCTGAATTTTTAGCATCATTACTCCATTACTTCACACGATCCTTCAGAAATCATTCCAATATTTTGATTTGCTGCTCAAAAAACATTTATTGTTATTTATTGTATTATAACAGCTCAGTACAATTTTCTATGATGAATAGGAAGTTCAGAAAAACAGCATTTATCTGAAATAGAAATCTTTTGTAACATTATAAATGTCTTTATCGTCAATTTTGAACCATGTTTAAGCATCCTTGCTAAATAAAAGTATTAATTTCTACTAAAAAAGTTATACTGACTGAATGTAGTGTATAATGTTACAAAAGCTTTTTATTTCGGATAAATGCTGATCTTTGGATCTTTCCATGTATCAAATAATCCTGAAAAAATACACTGTTTTAAATAGTTTTTAATAAACTGTTTTAAATATTGATAATAATAATAAAAAAATGTTTCTTAACCGACAAATCAGCATATTAGAATGATTTCTGAAGGATCATGTGACACTGAAGACTGGAGAAATGATGCTGAAAATTTAGTTTTGATCACAGGAATAAATTACATTTTAAAATATATTTGAAAAGCAGTTATTTTAAAATAGCATTTCATTTTTTTTATTTAGTATTTCAAATTTTATTATCAAAAAAGTTCACAATGTTACTGCTTTTGTTGTATTTTTAATCAAATAAATGCAGGCCAATACTTCACATTTTGTCCAAAATGTAGACTTATTGCAAAGCCATTTGATATATAATAACAATCCCAGAGCACCTTCAAAGGCTGTAGAGAGATCAAAAGTCTTTATTTTCTATTTCATGCAGGGTCTAGATGAGGGGGACCACAAAAGGAGACACAATGGAAAAACTCTATAAACTAGTCTGGAGATAATCTGCTTTGTGACGGTCAGTTTATTTTCAAGGCTGGCATTCCACTGAGATGAAAAACTCTCAGCGAATGCAGAGAATTTGGAATTTAGCTATTGATTTGTTCCATTTTACAGAGCTTGATTGATTTTTTTTGTTGGTTGTGAGGTTGTGAGGAGCACATGATTAGAATAGGCCACAGAAATGGCAGGAGCTCCCTGTTACGATGAGCACAAGGAGAAGTATTCCCTGAGTGGAACTCAGCCAATCACAGTGCTCTGTATCCTGAATCAGCATCTCTACAGAGTAAAAGAAATTAGTCAATTATGGCATTGCCAGGAAATGCAACATTATATAGGAGTTCCCCAAAGACAAACGTTAAGTACACTTAAATAAGTGGCCTTTAATTTTCTGAGCCATTTTTTTTCAGTTGCACTGACCTGTAGTTTTTTAAAGATTTTTAAAAAGAAATTAATATCTATTTTCACAAAGGATGTTTTAAATTAAATTGACAGTACAAAATGTTCAAAAAAATGATTATTTTAAACTTTCTATTTCTTAAATAGTTTTCAGTTAAGCAGCACTTAACTGTTTACTCCAGAGATAATATTAAAGAGATTATTTACCCAAAAATGAAAATTGATGATTTACTCAACCTCAAGCCATCCTAGGTGTATATGACTTTATTCTTTTAGACTAATACAATTGGAGATATATTTAAAAAAAGTCCTGGCTCTTCCAGGCCGTTGAGATTTTGAAGTCTAATAAAAAGTGCATCCATCCATCATAAAAAGTACTCCACATGACTCCAGTTTCTGTTTGAGGGTGTGTTCACACTTGTAGTTTGGTTCGTTTGGTTCATTTGGTCCGGACCAAAAAGAAAAATGATACATTTGGTCCTGGTCCACTTAGCATTCACACTGGCATTTTTTAAAGCAACCTAAAGATACCGAACCTAAAGGCATAGTGATACATTCACAGCCTGATTGGTCGGATTGAATTATGTATATTTTGTGATGGAACTCACCGAACACTCCAAACAAAAGGAAGAGGTGCATTCGACTTAAAGTGGCGCTGCAAGTGTATAACATCAAAGTACCCATTCACTAATCAGTCTGCTGATCGCCGCTTTAAGTAGAATACATGCAATGCTGTCTGCATTTTATTTTCACCACCTACATACTCACAAAGAGCTCATAAAAAGGCACTTTACCTCCTCATTGCTCCACGTTTGCCCTCTGCACGTTTTGTTTTGGATACCTTTGTGAAATCATGTCGCATAGCATCACATCTTGTCATTACTTCCTGTTTTTAGTTTTTTTTTTTTAGAAGTATTTGGTCTGTGTTGCATTCATATTTCTTTCGAACCGCACCAGAGTTGTTTGGAAGCGAGCCGAAACCCATAAACAGATGGGTCTCGGTTTGCTTGTTTGGTGCACACGTGGAAGCACAATTGAGAGAGTGAAACAAAACACAAGTCACGAATTAGAAGTACAAAACAAGGATTTGTAAAGAAAAATGTCAGAGGAGACTGGTTTTCCTTTGTTGTAAACAAAACTTTTTTTTTTTTTTTTATGAGACTAGAATATTTTTACCTTCTACGTTATCTGCTAGAACATCACTCTTTCGTGAACGCGCATACGACAGTTAGCGGAAGCCAGAGATTAAAGTTTAGAAACATTTAAATATAAATATTTTTCTTACACAAACTAGGGCTGCTTGATTTTGGCAAAAAGCATAATCACGATTATTTTGGTCAATATTGTAATCAAGATTATTTGAAAAAAAAAAATTATATTAGTGATTAATTTATAGATAGCAATACAGCAGAAAAAAAAAAACAAAAAAAGTGTTTAAAAAAATACTAAATACTTTTATGCAAGTCTAACAGTACTACAGAAATTAAATGTAATTATTTGAATGTAAAATAACACAGCATCTTCACTGTAATAGTTAAACATGCTTTGTTTCTTATTAAAACTACAAAAGTCGTTCATTCAAGAGCAGTGAATGATTTTTCTCTTTATATTTTTGTGTTTTATTAATATTAAGCACAGAGACGGCAGAAGGAATATTATCTGTCGCCACACGGATCCAATATTCTGGATTTTCACGGATTTTCATTCTCAACCGTTTATGATCATTTAAACATGGGTTTACATTAGGGCTGTGCAATAAATCGCATGCGATTGTCATGCGTATCTCATCAGATGCGATTTTGAACGCGATATTGCGTAGCTTTTCAGTGATCTACGGCTCAGTGTTTTGAATACCGCGCCATCTGAACGCAGGTGATGGAGATTTACTACTAATCACAGAACCGGCTTTACTGATGAGATACGCATGACAATCGCATGCGATTTATTGCACAGCCCTAGTTTACATGAATAATCACCAAGGGCCTCATTCTGAAATATTTTTGTGTGTATTTGACCGTAAAAGATAACTTTACATGTCCGTGTTCTGCTTCGTCTCTGAGCGCATAGAACAGCGCAAGTTTTCCTTCACGCTTTTGAACAACATCAAAGAAACATTAATAAATCAAGCACGTCCCGTTTTATGAAAGTCATGTTACATGATTTTGCCTATTTGCATGTGAAATTAGGCTTTTATGGAGAAGCGAAATCGCACCACTGGTAAGAGGACGGAACGGGGCGCAATAATCGTTTCATCTCGATTACCCAAAATCTTGATTACTACTTTTATGGCTGTTTGAAGCAGAAATCGAAACTGAATTTCGATTCATTTGCACAGCCCTAACACAAACAAATCAATTCACTTTCGAAGGCCTTTATTAACCCTCTTGGAGCCACGTGGAGCACTTTTTATGATGGATTGATGCACTTTATTGGACTTCAAAATCTCAACAGCCATTCACTGCCATTATAAAGCTTAGAAGAGCCAGGGCATTTTTAATATAACTCCAATTGTATTCATCTGAAAGAAAAAAGTCATGCACCTTGGATGGCTTGAGGGTGAGTAAAAGGCTGGAGTAATGGCAGCTGAAAGTTCAGCTTTGCCATTACATGAATAAATGACATTTTAAAACATTAAAATAGAGAACATTAATATTTCACAACATTACTGTTTTTTCTGCCAGCCTTTGTGAGCAAAAGAGACTTTAAAACATTGAAAACATTATCTTACTGACTTCAAACTTTTGAACAATAGTGTACATTTAACCTGTATATCGTTTTAATAACTTTTTGTGACATATTTTGCCGAAGAAGTGTGTTTAAATACCATTTTTGTCATGCAATGCAGTGACATTTGTGGTTTAAGTGCCCAGCTGCCTTACCTGAACATGCTGAATACTAGAACACAATGACCTGGAGGATTTATGTACTTATTGTCTTTCAATTGAAAGTACTAGTCTATTATGCTAACATTTAGACTTGATAAAAGCTCCACAGCTTGACATTTAAGAGTTTCACAAGACACAGACTTAATCTAAAACACAAATGAAAATACACACTCATACTGTGTATAAGCTGCACACAAACCAAGGCCGAAGCAAAAATAGCTTGAAGTGTCAGAGGAGAGTGGCTGGATTTGGGACACACCCTGAGGGGGGGGTGGTGGCTATTATTCTCTTTGATACTTGCTGCGGTTCAGGTTGACCTACAACCCTTAACACACATAAATCGACATATATTTCAGACCTGTTCTCTGCCAATATATACAAATGCATCAAAAAATAAACTAAACTCAACTAAGCTGACACTGGTAGTGGTCAAATCAAAATATACGTATGATTTGTTACACTAAAGTACTGACACACGAAAGGTCTGTTATAAATTCTCTGACCTGTTCAGACTTGTATGGCATAATGTTGCCTGACTATGACAGCCATGTTTATAAAGCAACAATCAGCACAACTGTTTTTGAAATATAAAACAATAACATGACGTGTGTCACAAGCTTCAGGTGTTTACAGGGCTTGTATTGAAAAGAAGGAAATAGTCACTATTAAATATAATTATAGTCCTCTAATTTAATATGCCCAGTAACCTTCCAGGAGCGCTAATATTCTTTGACACACTTTTGTGTCATTTTCGTTTTTCTACGTACGAGCATGTGAGCAGTGTGGAAGCAGATTTTGCCTGAAGAACAGGTTTTTGACTGTAGGAGCGTCTGTGTTTTTGCTTCATGATCGCTCAAAGTGGGTTTCTCTCACCAGCGAGGAAATAAAAAAACATGGAGCTAGAACCAAGAAATTACAGAGAAATTTGGATTACATTCATATTATGTAGAATGTACATTTTAACACAATACGCACTTAATTTCAAGAGAAGTGCCTACTGATAGAGTATGTGATACTCTGTCAGACGCGACCAATGTATTTAGTCTAAACCCTCTCTCATTTTCTCTCCATCTACATTTTCATGTGATCTAATTGGTTTAAGGAACTTTCAATGGGTAGTCTTTTTAGCATTCGAATGCAATTATGATGAGCACTGATGTCGGTTTTAGTTAGATAACATAACAGCATAACACACAGATACCAAAGTAACCTGATAGCTTATACACTACACATATGTGCTTATTCTACATGTATTTATATTAACACGCATATGTATACTACTAGTCAGATTTGTAATGTTTTTCTTCTGCTCACCAAGTCTGCGTTCATTTGATCCAGTATTAGTAAAAGCAGTAAAATTTGGAAATATTTTTACTATTTAAAAGAACTGGTTTCTATTTAAATATATTTTCAAATGAACTTTATTTGTGTGATTTCAAAGCTGAATTTTTAGCATCATTACTACAGTCACATGATCCTTCAGAAATGGTTCTAAAATTCTGATTTGCTGCTAAAAAAATGTATTATTATAATTTTTTTTTTTTAGGTTTCTTTGATGAATAGAAAGTTTAGAAGAGCATTTATCTGAAATAATCTTTTGTAACATTGTAAAAGCCTTCATCATCACTTTTAATCAATTTTAAGCAACCTTGCTCAATAAAACTATTATTTTCTATAATTTCTTTCCCATAAATAATTAAATAAATAAATAAATATACTGACTCAGAGCTTTTGAATGGTATAGTGTATTATGTTACAAAGGTTTTTTCTATTTCCGATAAATGCTGATCTTTGAATATTTCTATTAATCAAAGAAGCCTAAAAATTAACTCAACTGTTTTAAATATATATGTTAAATATGTTTCTTGAACAGCAAACCAGCATATTAGAATGATTTGAAGGATCATGTGACACTGAAGACTGGAGAAATGATGCTGAAAAATTAGCTTTGATCACAGGAATAAATTACATTTTAAAGTTATTTTAAATAGTAAAAACATTAAAATTTTACTGTTTTTGCTGTACTTTAGACTAAATAAATGCAGCCTTAGTGAGCAGAAGAGACTTCTTTAAAAAAACATTACAAATCTTTTGACTTGTATACATACATTTTATATATTACTACATATTAACAGTTTATCAAGTGAAGGAAATGTCATTGTCCAGTTAATTTTATGAATCACTATATAATAAGCATATTACATATTTTGATTTTGCTTTGTTGTATTTAGAGACACAAATTCGAGGAAAGATCTGAATTCTTAAGACATAGGCTTTCTGTCTGTTGCTTGGTGACAGGTAGAACTTAATGTTTTGGGTTCTTTGGAAATGTTTTCATTGGTTGAGACGAGTAGAAACACAGCCTTTCAATTCTGTCAAAAACGCAAGTTAATTAGCTACTACTAATAGAAGTCAAAATCAACTCTAAGTAGTAGGTATAGTGTTAAAAACAGACGTTCGGTAATAAACTGGCAAGACATATTGTTACAAACCGATGAAGTGGCAGTCAGAAAGTGATCGACATTTCCCGGAGCGACTTGCAAAAGAGGGACCAAAGGTTAAGCGCCTAACGTGCTCGTCGACCCCAGTGAACAAATGGGAAATAATTTCTGGAAAACACTTTGACAGAGAGCAAGAGAGACAGAAAATCAGCTGGGGAACTCCTCGTGTGTTTTGTATCATTTTTAATGAACGTTCCCAGGGAATCTGCAGGTTTGTGTGTGACAGGTTGAGCGGTCGCTATAGGTGGGAAGTAAACATGAGGACGGGAGCACTAGCACCATCTGTTTGACTCTCAACCACCGGGACAGGACCCAACACCGGGGAAATCCGGCCGGCCACACAGTGACAGGCTGTCAAAACCGAACTTTGCCGTTAAGCACTACATTTCAAACAACCAAGGTGACTTTTCTCGGACGAGAAGCTAAGGAAGTCCTCCACTCACCGGTAACTCTACATTGACATCCGATCCGTCCAGCAACAGGACTCTGCATGTGATGGCGTCTTTGCTGTTGCCCGCAGCGGGGATGTGGACTACGGCTCCCCCCGTCACTACGATCGGAGCGTGAATCACCTGCTGCTGGTGCGCCTGGAGCACTGCGTTTCCGCCTCTGCCGGTCCCGTCCAGCTCGTCTGACGTCCGAAAGCGTCGTTTTGACCGACGGCTAAACGTCCTGCGCAGAAAGCCCATCATCTTTTCCCCCGCGAGACACCGCGGTAGTTAACCAGGGAAAACGGCACCAATACCGGACCGCTCAAGAGGAAGGCATCCAGCTGTTTCTCAGGCTTTTCCGCGACGAAGAAAGGCGGCGTCTACCGGACTGAGCCGTTCAATGCAGCGGGGGGACAAGTCGGGATACGGCGACCTGTCACGAGCTCCGCTTCCTCGTGGCGTACGGGCTAGAAAACACGAGCGCACCTGCCAAAAGCCACGAGAAGATACTCCGGTCCTTTCACGCTTTTGAAGAAAAAGTAACCGCGCTTTAATTGAACTTCTCTTCGCGTTTGGCAGAGTCCAGATACGGCGCGATAGTTCCTCTCTGTTATTGACCGAAACTGATGTACCTCTCAGGTAAGTCAACCAGAGGAACTGGCCAGGCAACCCGTTCTGCGCAAGCGTTAAATCTCAGAGCAACACTCAAACTTTTTTTCCCTCCTCGGGTCAGTGTGCGATAGGCAGCGCTACCTGCTGGTAAGTCAAACAGTGATCAATGCGAGGTTACCTTCACGCTAGCCACCATCACCGAATTCCCCAGCAACGACTGCAAATCAAGCAGCCTTCATACTGTGCGGTGCAATTGCGTCAAGTCTGCTATCAGGAAACAATGTGCGCCCAATCGTCAGCATTTCACGCACGCTCATTCGAGCTCCCCCCGCAAGCCATCATCATGAATAAGAGAAAAGAGGCACATCGTGATAAGAATTACACATTTTATTTGTTTATTAACAGAGGTGAATTTAATTATTCTAGTAGTGGTTTGGTTTGGTAAGTCTCACGAAGACGCATACAGGTAACACTTTATCCTCGAAATTGGAAGGGAATTTGTTATTTTGGCACAATTTCCAGTACATTTCAAGCTCATTTGATAACTCTCCATTTCTCACAAACTACAAAGTCTAGTTTTTATTATTGTGGCAAAAACAAAATGGTATATATATTTGTAAAGTATTTATTCATAACATTTGCTGTACAGCCTTTAAAATCGATTTTAAGTAAATAACTGTCAAACACATTACTTTCATACTGTAAAAAAGACAATATCAGATGGATTAATGTAATGAGAATTGGAGAGTAAAATATGCTTAATTGTTCTGAAAACAATATAATAATTCCAAGAAAAGAGAGAAACTTTTAAAGGGATAGTTTACCGAAAAATGAAAATTCTGTCATTAATTACTCGCCCTCATGTCGTTCCAAATCCATAAGAATTTTGTTCATCTTCGGAACACAAATTAAGATTTTTTTTTTTTTGATGAAATCTAAGAGCTTTCTGACCCTGTGTAGACAGCAAGGATCCTACCACATTCAAGGTCCAGAAAGGTACCAAGAATATTGTCAAAGTCGTCTACGTGACACAAGTGGTTCAATGGTAATTTTATGAAAGAGAATACTTTTCGTGTGGAAAAAACAAACAAAAATAATGACTTTTTTTTTCAACAATTCTTCCCCCTGAGTTACCGTCTTGTGCCATTATTGAAAGTACCACCACATGTTTTACATCAATACTCTTGACAATGGCAGTGGACTGTCCTGGGGGAGAAGAAATTGTTGAATAAAGTCATTATTTTGTTTTCTTTGTGCAGAAAAAGCAGCTTTATAAAATTACAGTTGAACCACTGATGTCACACAAACTATTTTGTCAATGTTCCTGGTATGTGGTAGAACACTTAATGTCTATGGAGGGCCAGAAAGCTCTTGAATTTCATAAATGTTCCAAAGATTAACAAAGGTCTTGTGGATTTATGAGGGTGAGTAATTAATGACAGAATTTTCATTTTTGAGTGAACTATCCTTTTAAATATTCTATAAACAGATTTTTACTTATTTTTTATTTTATGCACACATTTTTACCCTTTTATTTTTAGGGTGAAAAGTGACCTGGACATTTCTTGACAGAATTTGTGAGATTCACCTAAATATAGCACTTGGGGTGTGTGTCTGTGGGAAAGAGAAACAGAGAGTATGTGTGCTGTAGGGCCCTATGCGTGTATACGTGTCAAAGTGCTTTATGTTCTTCCTTGATCCGCACAGCTGTCAGAGAGCCACAGCAAGAGAAGAGATTGTCTATCCATCTTTATCCAGACACGCCCTCTACTCCCTGCCCCTATCTCATCCGTCTTTATTGACAGTCGGATCACAGCAGCGGAGCTTCTTCATTCACTTGTGTGTTTTCAAACACTCCCCTCCTGTCCCCCTCTTCGTATCAACTGTTAGGTGTTGAGCTCTTTTTCATTCTCTCTCTGTATACCCTCAGGATGGCCTCACACACAAAGGTAAACTGGCACTGAAAAACAAACATGCACAGAGTGTAAGTAACGATGGCACATCCAATAAAATCATAGATATTCAGCCATTTTAACCATTATTGGTGTGATGCTACATCCAAACCACCAGGACTGATCACATTTGACCCTTCCCCATAGTTCTAAAAGGCCACCCTCTTTATATGTCATTGGTTGCATCTGAAGTTGTATACTCTTCGAGTCTGAATAAGTAAGGACTTCACAATTGTTGTCAAACAGTATGAATGTAAACTGGACATACTACATGTGTCACGTTGTCACTGTCATATGACCTACAGTATCAGTTTCAAATAGTCCAATACAGTGCATCCATCCATCATAAAAAGTACTCCACACAGCTTCTTCTAAAGCAAACTTATGTGTTTGTGTAAGAAAAATATCCATATATGTTTTGCTTAAAGTTGTGTTTTGGGCAATTATGCTTTGACAGTATATGTCAAACTAAACTACAAACTAAAACCAAAAGCACAATATCCCTTTATCAAGTCTGTTTTTGCGGTGTATTTCATAGCAAAACGCACATTGTTGAGGCGATCAGCTCTTGATCCGTTGTTTTCCGGGCCTCAAAATGGATCCATTCACAGTAAATGAATGCAGTGAACTTGTTTATTGCATGTGCTGTGAGTTTAGCGTGCGTTTAGGAATGCAACGGTCACCAGTTATGCTTTATTTTCATGGCAGATGATAACAGCATTTCACTAGATTTGTAGTGAGACAGTTTTGTAAAGCCTGTTTTCTTCTAAATAAAAGCTCTACTGCCATTTCCATCAAAAATACAAGCTTAAAAGTGCAGTATGAATTGCTGACACCCATTAATTGGGTAACATTACTGCAGTCTAAATTCAAAATATCTCTTTCAAGTGAAGAAATTAGGAAAGAAGTATTTTAAGTTTCCTTACCGTGGTGTAAAGCAAAAATAATATACCTATGAAATATTAATTTTCATTTATTTTGCCGTGCAATTGTTGATAATTTGGCTTCCTAAAACATGAATGTGAATGTAATTCAGACTGAGCCAGTATATCACAAATAAAAAGAGGGTTGGAGTCCCCGTTAAAGTTTAGGTACAAGTCGATTCTTAGTTTTCTTAGTTAAGAACATGGGTTGGAGCTCTTAATTTTGATTTTTTACAAATCCTCGGTTTTGTACTTTTAATTCGTGACCGGTCTTTTATTTTGCTCTCTCCACTGCACTTCTGCATTCGTCACCGCGTTCGCCTACTAGTGTCTAGTTTTAAACATAGATATTTTTCTTACACAAATGCATTTGATTCGCTTCAGAAGGGTTTTATTAAGCTCCTGAAACTGTGGAGCACTTTTTTATCATGGATGGATGCACTTTATTGGACACCCATTCACTGCTATTATAAACTTGGGAAGAGCCAGAACATTTTTTTATATAACTCTTGCATTCATCTGAATAGACTGGATTGAGGGTGAGTGAATCATAGAGTAATTTTCATTTTTGGGTGAACTATCCCTTTTAACTTGTACGTATGTGTCTGTGTTTGTACCGATGTCTGAACCAGCATGGCCCTCTGCTCTCTCATCAAGGTAATGATCTCTAGGGGATACACTGGCTTTTCCTTCTCAATCAGTGTCATGGCTGTCTCCATAGTGATCAACACACCCGTCCGCCCGATCCCAGCACTGCAGAAAAACATCTCTTAGTAAAATGAACACCTGATTACATCTATACATCTGTGTGCTGGAAGTCCCCTCACCTGCAGTGGACCATAAGAGGCACTGATTCCTCTCTCATACTTCTCATTGACTGGACAAAATCCAGGAAGTCTGAGGAATCTTCTGGTACCCCATGATCTGGCCAGGCAACATACTGCAAATGAGTGATCTTGCGCTGCTGTCCCAACTGTAAGAAAAAAAGAATAGAGAGACAAAGAGGGTGAGGCTGAGTGAGAGAGAATGCTTGAACGAGTACGCATAAAAGCAGACAAGTCTAAGCATGCCTGTGTTATGCTTCTTGCCTTGTGCAGAAGGATATTTATATGAAATATTCAATATTCTTAGAGTGAAAGCACTATATATTTTTTAATCGCCTACTTGCCCATTACTTCAATTACTGGCATATGAGCACAAAAAGTGTTTGTTTTCCATTAGTTTCTGCTTTTATAAATCCAGAGTAACATAAGGTTGGAATTTAGGATCAAGTCAGATGGTACATGGGTTCTTTCTTTGAAAGGGTTTTAAGTCTGTATTATCTAAATATTCAATTTCCCTCTCAGTTCTTTCATGATCTTATAAGTGGGTGCAAGAAGAAGTAGTGATCTTTAAGTGAGTCATAGTCTGAAGGCCAAAGTGGAAAAAATAATTCATTTATTGTGACAAATCGGGCAGAAAGGAATAATTGCTTCGCAAGCTGTGTGGTACGAACACTCACACACTGGCATTTTTCCTGTTCCCCCCAATCATCCCTTTCCTTTCTCCTTTTCTTGATTTTTTTTTCATCTGAGACACACACACACCCTATATGGACGACGAACGTGTGATGTAACCTCCGTCTGCTGTCCGTGCTGAGATTAACTCCCACCAACAGAGACAACAGATGGGTCTCCTTTCTCCAGCAATGATAGATTGTTTGTGAGTGTGTGAACATTTACTGTATGTGCATGTACATGTATGTGCACAGTCCCATGCTCTCGACCACAGCCGTACCTGACCTGTTTGCCATGTGTACCATTGCTCCCACACGTTGATGCTTTCTCAAACACAAGCTTTCACATTAATATGCCTAAAGCCAAAATTCTGTTTTAAATGAAACATTAAACTCCAGCATAATGGGACTGACAGAGCATGAGTAATTACAAACATTTACATAAGAAACACAGAATTTTGCCAAAAATAAGACTAGAATTATAAACAGAGGGAGCGAAATGACTCTCGAGCATACAGCTAATATAATAATTTCAGAAATATTTTTGAAGTTTAAAAGCGCCCATGAAATCACTTGACAATTGTGGGTTTCTCTTTCGTTTCAGAAGAGCTTTTTTGGAATATCATACTACTTTTACTATTTTATTCTATAAAGATAAAGATATATCATACTACTTTTACTATTTTATTCTATAAAGATAAAGATATATCCTCAAGAACGTTCTCAAAATACTATAGGAAATAGGAAAAAATGTAAAAATTTTGCCTCCCCTGAGCCTATTGGGTTTTAAAGGAACACTCCACTTTTTTTGGAAATATGCTCATTCTCCAACTCCCCCTGAGTTAATAAGTTGAGTTTTATTGTTTTGAAATCCATTCAGCCGTTCTCCTGTTCTGCCGATATCACTTTTAGCATAGCTTAGCATAGATCATTGAATCCTATTAGACCAATAGCATCGCGTTCAAAAATAACCAGCGAGTTTCGGTATTTGTCCTATTTAAAACTTGACTCTTCTGTAATTATATCGTGTACTAAAACCGAAGGAAAATGTAAAGCTGTGATTTTCTAGGCCGATAAGATTAGGAACTACACTCCCATTCCGGCGTAATAGTCAAGGAAGTTTGCTGCCGTAATATGGACGCAGCAGGCGCAGTAATATCACGCAGCGCCTGAAATTATTTTCCAGCTAAGTAACTTTCAACGAGGAATGCTCCCTGTGCATGCAGTTGGTCACGCTGTGCTGCGTGATATTACTGTGCCTACTTCGGCCATGTTACGACAGCAAACCGGAATGGGAGTGTAGTTCCTAATCTTATCGGCCTAGAAAATCGCATCTTTACATTTTCCGTTGGTCTTAGTACACAATATAACTGCAGAAGAGTCAAGTTTTAAATAGGACAAATACCGAAACTCGTTGGTCATTTTTGAACGCGATGCTATTGGTCTAATAGGATTCAATGATCTATGTTAAGCTATGCTAAAAATAATATAGCCAGAACGGCTGAATGGATTTCAAAACGGTAAAAATCAACCTATTAACTCGGGGGGAGTTGGAGAATTAGCCTATTTCCAAAAAAAGTGGAGTGTTCCTTTAACAGTGTGCATTGTGAGAAGAGGCAATGCCTCCATTACAATATTATTGGATTTGACTGGTTCTGTTCGGCTGTGATTGGTTCATGTGATAAATCCTGCCTCTTGTGTTTGTGCACGTTCTGTGTGTGCAAATCAGTCTAAATGAACAGTATAACTGCGTTAATGGAAAGACTAATTTAAAAAGTAAGTAAACAACTCACACATTTAGATATAACTGCTTTGTTGTCAAAATAAGACTTGAGATGACCTGAAAACATGATCTGAAGGAATTTTTGTGATTAATCAGTTGCAATTTAAAGTTAATTTTTGTGTCTGTGACAAATATTTATCAAGCTTTATTGACTGATGAGCTAAAAACTTCAAAAATAGTTAAAAGTTAACTATTAAAACAAAATAGCAGAACATAATTTCACAAATAAAATATATTGTTTAAATTGTTACTGATTTGAGTTATTTTAGATTAAATGTAAAATGCTTTAAAACACTAATTTGATGAGATTCATTGACTATAATAAACAGAATATTGATTACATTGTTAATGTAGAAGTGTAAAATAGAACTGTTTTTCTTTTTCTGATAAAGTAATATTTCGGGAATGTGTTATTTAGTGTTATTTTGGGTGTTATCCCATAAAATTGTCACTACTGAAACAGTCATGACCAAAACGTTTCGGCAGAGACAAAAGGGAACACATAAGCCTCATATTTGGGGGAAATTAACAAAGTTAATTTCAAATTTTACAGATTTTTAGGAAAAATATTTCCAACTCTGAATTTGGACCAATTCTGTAGAATGGCCCATATATGACTTAAAATAAGTCACAAACTCACATTTTGAATGCTACCATGTATTTTAAATGAGTATGATATGCTACTTTAAATAAGTGACTGCACTAGCTCTTGTTGTTTCTACTGCACCTCTCAAAAGTGGTGTCTGTTTAAAAGAATATCCGTTGTTACCTGAGTATTTGTGAGTGTTAGTTCTCGAGTAACGTAAGCCAGGTTACACTCCTCTGAGTGACAGCACACCTGAAGATACCCATAATCCCTCACTTCAGGGGGATGCGGCCAGTATTGGTGGCACTTGGTCTGTGGAAATAGAAAAGAGATTACTGAGCACAGAGAAAAAAAAAAAAAAAAAACACACAATTGTGCTCCCTTCTCTCCCTCCCTCACACACAGAGTTTATTAAATCATCCCTTTGGAAAAGAATGCAGTGCGCTTGGTTACCAAGCAACAGTCAAGCCGAGCCGAAGAATACGGTACTCACAATAAGCTGTCCTTGGGGGACTGGAGGTGTGTGATGGGTGTTTGATGGGTATCGTCTGATTAGGTGTTTTTTTTTAGTTGCGTGTGCTTAAGAGTTTCTCTGGCGTAAAAGTAAGTTCCTGTCTTGAGTGTGTGTATGTGTGTGTGTAATGTTCATGTTTATTAATATTCCAGCACAATGTGTAGTTTCTAACTGTTTTGATTTCATTTGTGTATGTGTTGATGTACTGATGTACCCGTCCTCTCTCGGTCAGCGTGGTGAGCATGACGATGACACTGACATTCTGCTCCCACACGCTCCTCCAGAAGTGTGTACAGGTGTGCGGCAGGGGACCCTGAGCTGCTATGTACCGCAAAACACAACCTGCTGGCTCAGTCTGACACACAGATACATCGCTGAGTCATCAATATGTCATCTCAAGCCATAAATTAAAACCATTCACAACTAGTGAAATACTGCATAGAGATGAGGCAGGCAGATAGTGATCCATACCTTCACATGACTTGCATTGATGTAATCATCCCCATCTTCCTGCAGCAGCACTCTGGTGATGTCATCTGAAAGAAAAGTATGAACGGGCAGAGAATGAGGAAGAGGGATTTGCGGATTATGTGAAAACACCTCCTCCGACTAGTTTTAAAGAGCATTACGCCTCATTCCCCGATCGAAAGCTTATACACGAATGAATAAAATGATACTTTCGACCTTACCCCGTAATCTACTCCAATGTGGTAGCTTAGTTCAATCTCATCACGGTCATCCGGCAACCACTCTCTTGTTGTAAAAAAATTATTTTTGAAGTTCTTTGGAATTTTCAGACGCAACAAAACATGTAATGTTGTTCAAGTATAAGTGAAACGTTACAGTCCTGGATGACCTGATTGATGACACGCAAGCATATGTTAACCTAGTTTACATTTCTGCATGTGACTTACATTACATTCACACATTATCAGTTCATGAATTCCCTGGGAATCGAACCCATGACCTTGCCGTTGCTAGTGGTAAAATAGGTCAGTTAGTGTATTTTCTAGCAGAAGGATGTCACTTAAAGATGAAAATGTCATTCAAGATGTTCATTTCTTTCTTTCTTTAGTCGTGAAGAAATTTCGTATCTTGAGGAAAACATTTCAGGATTTTTCTCCGTATAGTGGACTTCAATTTGGATAATAGGTTGAAGGTCCAAATTGCAGTTTCAATGCAGCTTTAAAGGACTCTACACAATCAGAGCCGAGGAACAAGGGTTTTATCTAACGAAACGACTGGTAATTTTCTAAAAAAATTAAACATGTATATACTTTTTTTACCACAAATGCTTGTCTTGCAACAGCCCAACCTCACACATTACATAGTCATGTTTAAATGGTCAAGCAAGTGCTAGAAGTACCGACCCAGTGCACAATGCAAAAGTGCAAAGAAGGTAAAACAACCATGTTGGACGATTTTGAAGTTAGGGGAGAAAATAAAATTGCTACCCTACCTTTTTTAACTGATGTACAAAGACTAATAACTGACCACGTGTGACCTTTTTAACAAGCATTTGTGGTTAAAAAGTATATCATTTTTATTTTTTAAAGAAAAGGACAGATCGCTTTGCTACATAAGCAGTGTTGTTTTTGACAACCATCTTAGATTTAGTCTTAGTCTTAGTCCTTTGGATTAGTTGTTTCTTCTCCAATTCGCTGAAATATAAGTTTAATATGTTTAAATGGTGGATGTCATAAAAACGTATTTTTATGATCACTACAGTGATCTGTCACAGCACATTAAAGAATTTCAAAATGACATTTATTGTTTGCATTTCGTAATAAAACTGGTATTCACCATTTTTCCCTGTAAGAGTGGGCACAGTCTTTTGTAAATGTTATGGGTCAGGCTTCCAGTCTCATGCGTGACCAGCAATTTTTAGCTGTACAAAACAACTTGTTTTACTGCTTGATATTGCAAATTGGTGTGTCTTACCATATTATTTTAATATATTATCTTAATTATGAGCACACTGGTTTGTAGTGCAAACAGTTTTACAGTTTACTGCACTCTGTTATTCTTCTCGTTATTTTCCTATAGCGGATAATAAACCGGTAGTCTCACCCATAGGCTTACTTCCGTGAAGAATAAGGTGGTTTGGTTCATTAAAATTCAGATTAAAAATCACTATCAACCCAGCCATAATAGTAACCATTTTGTACAACAAAAAAACACCATAAGAGTCCGTTCACACAAAACATGCTTTTCCATTCCAATCCGCTACTTTTCCATTGTTTTTCTATGTAAACACGCTAGACGGACATGTATGACTGTTGCATCTTTTGCAGTGTCTCACACATGAGTGGCACATTTTGTCAAGTAAAAATAATATGTGACTCTGGATCGCATCTAAAAGCTGAATAAATAAGCTTTCCATTGCTGGTTTGTCAGGATAAGACAATATTTGGCTGAGATACAACTATTTGAAAATCTGGAATCTGAAGGTGCGAAAAATCTAAATAGAGAAAATTGCCTTTAAAATTAAAAAAAGTTCTTAGCAATGCATATTACTAATCAAAAATTAAGTTATGATATATTTACGGTAAGTATCTTCATGAAACATGATCTTTACTTAGTATCCTAATGATTTTTGGCATAAAAGAAAAATCAATGATTTTAACCCATACAATGTATTGATTGGCTATTGCTACAAATGCACCCGTGCTACTTACGACTGGATTTGTGGTCCAGGGTCACATATCAACTTTTACATGCATAACCACTCATCAATGTCAGGTCCAAAACATTGGACCATTTAAAAGACCCTAGAGGCGAGGCAAGCATCGCAAGCTTTTGTTTACAGTAGCAAGTTAGCATGGGAACGGTTTTATTTGACAGCAACATGGCGGAGGAGGCAGTCAAAGTGGCCAGATACCCTGAATTATATAACATTTCATCAAGTAATTATCACAAAAAAGAGCCTGGAAAGACATATTTCTGTTATTGCATCACGGCTCAAAAGCACCTCTTGGGACCCCCTGTGTTCTGCATTGTGCTTTTTTTTTTTTAAACCATTCCTGAGTGCTGCGTCTTCAGTTTAGTTTAGCAAAGACACACTGTGTGTAAACGGCCCCTAAGTGTGCAATATTGTGAATATAGGCACTACAGGTCACAATTATTCAATTTAGCATGTGAAAATGTTTATCATAAGAAGCAATAAAACTTACATGGTAATACGTCTTTGTACCGATTCTTGTCCATATTGTCGGACTGTTTTGCGCAAGACATTGGCATGCCTTCTTTCTTCCTGTACAACTTCTGTGAGTTGCAAAACACATACACATGCAATCATCAGCAATGCACACACATGCTAACTGAGACATGCTGTGAAGCATTCACATGTCCTAACCTCAAAGTGCAGAAGCAATGTGCCAGTGACCAGTCCCCTCTCCAGACGGGTCATGGACTCCTCTAGTGTCTCTCCAGAGGGCTGAGTGTTCAGTGGGGATATTTCACTTGGAAGGGTGAGACCCTCACCTAATTGTAGCGTGGGTTCGGCTCGCAAAGAGACACCTGTAAATATGCGTTTGTGGTTTATGATTTGATGTACAAACTACATTGAGGAAAAAAGATTATTTGATCACCTGCTGATTTTGTACGTTTGCTCACTAACAAAGAAATGATCAGTCTATAATTTTAATGGTAGGTGTATTTGAGTAAGACAATAACAACAAAAACAATCCAGAAAAACGCATATAAAAAAAAGTTATAAATTGATTTGCATTTTAATGAGTGAAACAAGTAATTGACCCTTTTGCAAAACATGACTTGGTATTTGGTGGCAAAACCCTTGTTGGCAATCACAGAGGTCAGATGTTTCTTGTAGTTGGACACTAGATTTGCACACATCTCAGAAAGGATATTGTCCCACACCTCTTTGCAGATCCTCTCCAAGTCATTAAGGTTTCGAGGCTGACATTTGGCAGCTCAAACCTTCAGCTCCCTCCACAGATTTTCAATGGGATTAAGGTCTGGAGACTGGCTAGGCCACCCCAGGACCTTATTGTGCTTCTTCTTTAGCCACTTCTTTGTTGCCTTAGCCGTGTGTTTTGGGTAATTTCATGCTGGAATACCAATCCACAACCCATTTTCAATGCCCTGGCTGAGGGAAGGAGGTTCTCACCCAGGATTTGACAGAACATGGCCCCGTCCATCGTCCTTTTGATGTGGTGCAGTTGTCCTGTCCCCTTAGCAGAAAACACCCCCAAAGCATAATGTTTCCATCTCTATGTTTGACAGTGGGGATGGTGTTCTTGGGGTCATAGGCAGCATTTCTCCTCCTCCAAACACGGCGAGTTGAGTTGATGCCAAAGAGCTTGATTTTGGTCTCATCTGACCACAACACTTACACCCAGTTCTCCTCTAAATCATTCGGATGTTCATTAGCAAACTTCAGATGGGCCTGTACATGTGCTTTCTTGAGCAGGTGGACCTTGCGGGCGCTGCAGGATTTCGGTCCTTCGCGGCGTAGTGTGTTACCAATTGTTTTCTTGTTGACTATGGTCCTAGCTGCCTTGAGATCATTGACAAGATTCTCCCGTGTAGTTCTGGGCTGATTCCTCACCATTCTCATGATCATTGAGATCTTGCATGGAGTCCTAAACTGAGCCAGTTGTTTTGTATTTCTTCCATTTGCGAATAATCGCACCAACTGTTGTCACCTTCTCACTAGTGATGCGCGGGTCGGGGTTTTTTTCAACCCGCGGGTCCCGCAATTATGAAATTATTTGGCCCGCCCCAGCCCGCCCCGCAGTACTGTGTCTATTTTTACAACCCGCCCCGCCCCGCACCCGCGACAATTAAATAGACATAATGCATTGTAATGCAAATGAAAACCGAAAGTGCTTTTCGCCCTTTAAACTGGCAACAATACTGTACGATTATGAATATGAACCATAAATCAAATCATATTAATAACAAGATAATCAGTGGTGTAACGTTAGTGGTGCCGGAAGAAATGTGGGTATATATGCTTCATTTATGAATATCGTTTTGAACTTTCTGTTTGAACGCATTCGTTTACTGGATCCTTGGACTGAAAGGTTTAAAGGTTCACTGGTTTAAGGAAGTTCTGATCATGAAAATCTGCTTCTTTTTATTTGTAAGATATTGTTTTCGTTATTATGTACTGTTTAAAATGACTAGGGTGCAGGAGACGCAGCGGGCGCAATAACCAAATACATTTCAAAGCAAGCCGGCGCCACAGTCCTGACTACATCATTGCTGTCTTTATTGTGTGTTTTTAGCGAATATTTACCATCATTCACATATGACTGGATGTGGTTGACTGTCATGATTTTGGCTAATGCAGGATAATGCGCATCAGAGGAGATTTAAATACGCATAGCACCAGGCCTGCAGAGCCGAATGTGCGTTCGCTTGATGCTCTTGTGGCTGGCAGCGGGAGCTGCTTGGCGCTTTCGTGACGTGACGTGTTGATAACCTTATTAAAGAACTTAATAAAATATGAAAATAGATATTCCCAAATATGTAATATAGGCTATAGGGAATTGCACGCAACATACATTGATTTTTTTTATTTTATTTTGTATTTAATGACCCGCCCCAACCCGCCCCGCAAATAAAGTGACAGTTTCTTTACCCGCCCCAACCCGACCCGCGGGTTACCCGCGGGGCCCGCGGGTTATGAGACGACCCGCGCATCACTACTTCTCACCAAGCTGGCGATGGTCTTGTCTCCAGCTTTA
Source organism: Garra rufa (assembly GCF_049309525.1). Taxonomy (NCBI): domain Eukaryota; kingdom Metazoa; phylum Chordata; class Actinopteri; order Cypriniformes; family Cyprinidae; genus Garra; species Garra rufa. The sequence continues at coordinate 24,187,186 of NC_133369.1, forward strand.
TGTATATCTACAATCTTGTCCCTGACATCCTTGGACAGCTCTTTGGTCTTGGCTATGGTGGAGAGTTTGAAATCTGATTGATTGATTGCTTCTGTGGACAGGTGTCTTTTATACAGGTAACAAGCTCCCTTTAAGAGAGTGCTCCTAATATCTGATGATTACCTGTTTAAAAGACACCTGGGAGCCAGAAATCTTGCTGATTAGTAGGAGATCAAACACTTATTTCACTTATTAAAATGCAAATCAATTTATAACTTCTCTGAAATGCGTTTTTTCTGAGTTTTTTGCTGTTATTCTGTCTCTCACTGTTAAAATAAACCTACCATTAAAATTATACACTGATCACTTCTTTGTCAGTGGGTAAACATACAAAATCAGCAGCACAAGATGCATCAATTCACAAATTAAACCAATGAATTCCGCTCAAATCGCATGCACAACAAAATTCGCACCTTTGCGGCGCACAAGCAATGCAAGTTCATTGCTGTGTGACTCTCGGCTTGCTTTGATGAACATGACCACCTGCTGATGTGTGTGTTCTGAAATGTCCCGCCCATTTATCAACAGCACCTGATCGCCTTCCATCAGTGGAGGCACACAGCGACTGGCCTGCAACACAGTCAATACACAGTCAATATTTGTACAAATGCAAAAACCAAGAACCCATTTATATTCAAAAGCAGCGTACCGGAGATGCAGGGTTAACATGAGAGATGGCCAGGGGCATCTTCTGATCCACGCCTCCCTAAATTTTAACCAACAATATTCTGATACATGGTCTCCCACACAAAACTTCATTTGAATGCAATTTAAAACAATGACGATAAATATGCAAACTATATCATGGACCAACTCACTTTAACGTTGAAGCCAAACTTCCCATCTTGGTCTGGGCTGATCCTCACAAGCAGCAGATCTCCATCAGCTGTCACATTCTGCATATATATAACCACAAAAATAGACCATTTCAGGTAGGTAGGATAGAAAGTGGATCAGAAAATGGAGGATTTTGAACTCTAGCTACAAAATAATGACATATTAGAGTATATGTAGACACAACAGATAATAAAAACAAGAGTATGCCGAAACATGACCTTGGAATACTGCTTCTCAAACATGATTTGAGAATGATCCAAAGAGCAACTTGTGCTACAAAATCCTAAAAACTTTTAGTCTCAGACTTTTGAACCCCACTGCAGCTATAAAGTAATTTCATGTCCTAGTTTCGTGATTTGGGAGATCGATTTTCAGTGACTCAACAGCATGACTGTAGTATCAGTGTACTGCTTGCATTTGTCAAAATGGCAAACACTGGATATTATTTCTGACAGCTGACTGCCCTGATGCTGATCTCAGACCTTCGGTTATGGTCTTGTGCCTTTTGTTGCATACAGCGTTCACCGTTTAGCAATGTTTTCATTGCTTGTCTGAAACCAAATCAAGCAGTTCGACCACATCACAAATTATTATAGATGTAAATCTGTTCCAATCTCATGACAATCTGTCAAGAACATGTCTGGGATATTAGTTTGCATGCAAAAAGCCTATTTTAGGACCAAAAACTATGTTTAAATTACAAATGCATTTATTTTTGCACCATAATAAATTTTTATGGCCATTTTCCACCTTCTCTATGACCTTAAGAAACGACTCCCGGAAAAAAATGCATTTCCACATAATCTGCAGATCTAATATAGCTTTTAACTGCCCCATCCATCAATCACAATGTGCCACAGGAAACTTTGTCATTCCAACCACTCATTTTTGACGCAATGATGCTTCGGAAAGATTTGCAAAGAAGCTTTGAAGTTAAACCCTGTTGTGAACCACATTTACTTTGGTCTTGCATCATCGCCTATCATGTACAATAACACTCACCTTATCCCACATGTGCAAATCATCCTCTTCAATGGTGATATCGTCACTATGAGACCAGCTACCACTCGTCCGGCCCTCGTCCTGACTTTTCCTTCAGTGCAATCAGTTTTAAAAAGTTACTGTGAGTATACTATTGAATACATACGTATGGCTGTAAGACTGTGTGCATCTGCATATGTAGAGTAAATTTGCCTGTAAGTGTAGAAGACGTCTTCGCTCTCAGTCACATAGCTCATTTCATTGTTCAGATTGTCCACAGATGATGGGCGTGGCTTACGGAAGTCATGGCGTAAACGAGGACTCCGCCTAAAATGAAAGACATATTATTAAGATATATTAAGCCAATTATAATGTATATATAGTAACCCTCAATCAAAATACTTTTAATGTTAAGTCTCTTATATGTAACCCATTTCTGCCACTAAATAAAAAATAAAAAAGGTAATTGCAATGTTATTGCAAGTTATTCTTTTTTCTCAGCATTGCGTGATTCAAACTCTTAAAGTCATGATTGCGAGAAAAAAGACTGATTTGTGAGATATAAAGTTCCAATTGCGAGAAAAAAGTGAATTGCCAGATATAGTCGCAATTGTGAGAAAAAAGTCAAGATTGCCAGATATAAAGTCAATTGTGAGAAAAAGTCAGAATTGCGAGATATGAACTCACAATTGAGAGAAAAAGTCTAAATTGAGAGATATAAAGTCTAAATTACTACATATAGTCACAATTGCAAGAAAAAAAGTCTGATTTGCGAGATATGTTGCGAATGTGAGAAAAAGTCTGATTTGCAAAATATTAACTCACAATTGCAAAAAAAAAATTTAACTGCCAGATATATTCGCAACTGCGAGAAAAGTCTGAATTGCGAGATATAAGGTCAATTGCGAGAAAGTCTAAATTGAGAGATATAAAGTTGAAATTGTAAGAAGTTGTGATTTGTGTGATTTGGCACATATAAAGTCACAATTGGAAGAAAAAAAGTAAATTGTGAGGTAAGTCACAATACCTTTTTTATTTTTTATTCAGTGGTGGAAACTGTCACACCACTTTGGACTGTTTGTGATAGTTTTTCCCTCTCGTGCCCATATTTAGTCCTTCCTGTTCCTGTCCTCGTCATGTGTGATTATTAGTTAATCGTTATCACCTGACTGTCTCATTATCAATCATTTATAAGCGCAGCGGTCCGGGGATGGTCCTCGAGAGAGCCTCGCCGCATTCATCGTGTGGGTGCTGGTGTCCTGCAGATCACATCTGGCTGTGGACATCATAGACAATGACACCAGCCGCACTCACGACCCAGAGCCCATCCAACCACCACCCGACTCGCGGAGCATGAGCCCGAGCCCACCGCGGATGGAGAGCCAGAGCCCAGGAACGGCAGCGCAGAGGATCGCCACGGAGCCAATCCCATCCGACCAGGTGCGAGAGCCGGCTACATTGTAAGCAAAGGTGGATGTTTCAGTGAAGTGTGACGGTGCTGAGGAAAGCACCGCCCACTACACTGCCGCTAAGGGTGAGCTGAGACTGGATCAGGGACTATTATATGTGGAACAAGACTTGATCGATTTCGACGAGGATATATATGCAGACATGCCCCCTCTTCTTCCACCATCATTTGAACTTTCTGCCTGCCCTAAACCATCTACCTGCCTGGATTTCACACCCACCCTCCCTCTGTTATCTCCTTCTATTGTCCCTGCTGCTTCAGTCCCTCCACCGCTGTCTCCTGACAGCCCCTTTGCTCACCCTCAGCCCACCATCTGTGTGGTGGGCTCGCAGCGGGTCTGCTAGTCCCCATCGGTGTCGTGACTAGAGGACCCCTCATCTCTGCCTCCAGTCTCAGAGTCCCAGACTCCTACTCAGCCCTCCGACCCAGTGGCTCCACCCTGGCTCCCAGTTCCCTCGTCTCCACTGTCTCCCATCTGCCCACCAGCTCCACCGGGCTCCCTCGTTCCTCCGGCTCCGTCTTATTCAGTCAGTGTCCTGTCATCGCCTCAGGACTCTACTCCTCTGGCTGAGCCTCGTCACTCCTTCCCACTGGCCTTATTTGGCTCCTTCCTTCCTCCAGCGCCACCTCAGTCCTCTGTCGCTCAGGCTCCACAGCGGACCTCTGAATCTCCGCCTCTGCCTCGGTCGCCTTGGGTTCCGCCTTGGCCCTCCAGATTCTCTGTGTCGCCCAGGATCATCGGCTCTCCGTCTCCACCTAGGGCTCCAACTCCACCTGCTCCGCCTTCGTCGGCTGCCCCCCTGGAGTTGTCAGCCCTTCCTCCACCATGGCTCCTCCCTTCGTCGGCTACCATCATGGCTGTGGCCTGGGTCTCGCCTGGCTCCTCCTGCTCCGGTGTTCCTTCTGTGTCCTTCCTTGCTCCTCTCTCCATCTGATCCTCCCTGGACTCTGTTTGTCACCGTCCTCCTCCCGGATACCCGTCCTCCACCAGAATCTCCTCCCACATTGACTTCCGGTTGCCATCTCACGTCCAACTCCTTCGTCCACCTCCTTAGGTCCCTCCGTCCATCTCTTCTTCTGTGGCGCGAGGTTGCGCCTTCCGAGAGGGGGGGGCGAAATGTCACACTTCTTTGGACTCTTTGTGTTGGTTTTTGCTTCTCGTGCCCATATTTGGTCCTTCCTGTTCCTGTCTTCATCATGTGTGATTATTAGTTAATTGTTATCACCTGTCTGTCTCATTATCAACCCTTTATAAGTTGGTTTCAGTTCAGTGTTTGTTGTCCGAACTCAAGGTTATGTACATGTGTTTTCCTGCCCTTCATGTCTAGATTTACCTGATGTGGATTAAATTAAAGACTTGTCATTGTATTTCACCTTTGTGTTGCGCCTGTTGTCACGACTGTGACAGAAACAGGCTTCCATACTTATATGCTCATGATTATTATTATGTCTGCACAAAAACAATAATATTGTGAAATATTTAAAAATTTTTAAATATAACTTTTTTTTTAAAGATTTTTTAAAAATGTAATTAATTTCTCTGATGGCAAAGCTGAATTTTCAGCATCATTACTCTAGTCTTTAGTGTCAAATGATCCTTCAGAAATCATTCTCTGTGCTGATTTGTTAAGAGATCTCTTATTATCAACAGTGATAACAGTTACGCTACTTATTATTCAGATGAAACCATCCTTTTTTCAGGATTCTTTGATGAATAGAAAGTTCAAAAGAATAAAAATAATTAAAAACGATTATTTATCTGAAATAATGTTTACTAGCATTAAAAACTTATTTTGTTCCATTTAATGTGTCCTTGCTGAATAAAAGCATTGATATACTTTTTTTAAAGTAGTTTTTAAAAATATCGACCCTAAACGTTTGTAATACGTTAAACAACTTCAATCCATTACCTTTAAGGAACACTCCACTGTTTTTGGAAATAGGCTCATTCTCCAACTCCCCCCGAGTTAATAAGTTGATTTATACCGTTTTGAAATCCATTCAGCCGTTCTCCTGTTCTGGCGATATCACTTTTAGCATAGCTTAGCATAGATCATTAAATCCTATTAGACCAGTAGCATCACGTTCAAAAATGACCAACAAATTTCGATATTTGTCCTATTTAAAACTTGACTCTTCTGTAGTTATATCGTGTACTAAGACCGGTGGAAATGCAAAGCTGCGAGTTTCTAGGCTGATAAGATTGGGAACTACACTTCCATTCCGGCGTAATAGTCAAGGAAGTTTGCTGCCGTAATAAGGCTGAAGCAGGAGCAGTAATACCACGCAGCACATGTGCAAATGCTAAACTAGCTGGGAACTCATTTCTGATAATACTCCGCCTGCTTCGGCCATATTACGGCAGCAAACTTCCTTGACTATTACGCCGGAATGGAAGTGTAGTTCCCAATCTTATCAGCCTAGAAACTCGCAGCTTTGCATTTCCACCGGTCTTAGTACACGATATAACTACAGAAGAGTCAAGTTTTAAATACAACAAATATGGAAACTCGTTGGTCATTTTTGAACGCGATGCTATTTGTCTAATAGGATTCAATGATCTATGCTAAGCTATGCTAAAAGTGATATCGCCAGAACAGGAGAACGGCTGAATGGATTTCAAAATGGTAAAAATCAACTTATTAACTCGGGGGGAGTTGGAGAATGAGCCTATTTCCAAAAAAAGTGGAGTGTTCCTTTAAAGATTAAATACATTAGAGTGTATCTGAGCACTGTTACCAGTTGGGTGTGTTTGGTGGTGACCGTGAGGGTAGACTCTTTGTCTCAAAGTGCTCCAGTGAGTTGGACCTCACCGCAGGGTTCAGCATCTTCTCACCAATCAACTTTCGGTACAATGGGATAGAGCTTTAACAAAAAATATATGCAATTAAACTCACACACTCATTTGGTGGAGGCAGCAATGAACTCTAATTAACTCCAGCAATAAAGAACACAGTAATTTCTTAGAATTGCTCCATCGTGACTCTGCCTGTGTACCTAAGTTTCGAAGCCGAGTGAGTGGGTTTCCTATTGTAGAACGTATGGTGGTCCACACAGGATTTCCATAGGTTCTTACAGGCACGTGAACTTGGCATGGAGAGAGAAACCACATGGTGACCCAGCTCACCCTGTATCACATATAAATGAGGAAAAAGCACAACATAAAGTCTCACACAAAGATGTTGATTTTGCAGTGTTCAATGTCTTTGAGGCATTAAGTATCTGGCTTTAATATGGTAATTATTTTGCTTTTGTTTCAAAGGACGAGCATGATTAATCATGCATATCTTACATGTTTCCGGCGTAGGTGGACAAAGAACCGCTTTCTTTTGAATGAAATTTTGATGATGTTAATCCTGAAAAAAAAAAAGCACCCATTCAAAAAGCAGCCTCCTCGTCAAAAAACTAAGTGCGCCAGAATAAAAATAAGAGATACTGTTTCCAGGGCTCTTAATTACACTAATAACAGTAATTATACTTTTATACAGTGTTTGTATCCCATCCATTGTAATGATAATCACATCCCTGATAAACAGAGCCGCAGGACTGTCAAACGTCATTCATAACAGCTATAAACATGCTTAAAAAGTGCATTTTACAAAAAACATACATCAAGCATACACACAATTACAAATAAAGTGAGCAAAAACATTCAAGAAAGAATCTGATTGGCCAAAACTTACCATGGGAAAAAACTGGAGCAAATCAAATTGCAAAACAAAGCCACGCCTCCTGATGTAATGCCCACCCAGAGGGCAGGGTTGTTAACATCCTATAAAAAGTAATTTATGAAATGTAATTAAATCAACCATGAACATAATCCTTTGAACTTTAAAACAACATTATCATATTGTTGACCCAAAAAGGAAAATTAGCCAGCTCCTGCATCAGCAGCACCATACGCATATTTCTTGGTACTCTCGATAATGACGGAGTATGTGACTTGGAGGAGTAAAAATTGTTAGAACTAAGAATAAACTTGTTATTTTTGTTTTCTTTGTGCTCAAAATGTTCTCAAAGCGTCATAACATTAAGGACTATTACTATTTTAACAATGTCTTTACTACCTTTTTGGGCATTGAATGTGGTAGTTGAGGTGCTGTCTATGCAGGGTCAAAAAGGTTTTGGAATTCATCAAAAATATCTTAAATTGTGTTCCAAAGATGAATGAAGGTCTTACACGTTTTGAACAACATGAGGGTGAATAATGAATGACAGAAGTTTAATTTTAGTGTGAACTGTCCCTTTAAGTGGTACCTGAGCATGATGTAGCTCCACTCCATACAGGTCTAATGTTCTTGCTGTATTCAAATAACACAACTCAGCCTCACTCTGAGACAGACCTCTGAAACACATTCAGACATGTACAATTAATAAATGTGTGTGTGTGTGTGTGTGTGTGTGTGTGTGTGTGTGTGTGTGTGTGTGTGTGTGTGTGTGTGTGTGTGTGTGTGTGTGTGTGTGTGTGTGTGTGTGTGTGTGTGTGTGTGTGTTGTTTGAATATATAAATGTGTGCTGACATACTTGTGCTGTGGATGCAGCGACTCCACTTTTAGAAGGAACTCATGGTCTTGTTCAGGAAGAAAATGGGTCTGACAGAGGTATCCGGCAGGAGTTTCAGGGACGTAGTCTCCAAGCTCAGCTGTCAAACAGGAGTGTTAAAATGCTTTGTTTAAGAAACAGTGATTGTATGTGCTTTGTTAAGTCATCTATAATTTTGACAGTGCTATTAACCCCAGCTATTTCCTGGAGAAGACTCAAGAACACAGACACATTCTCTGTAACATCAATAATGTTTCTATGGCAGGGCTGCCCAATCACAAAGTGAGAAAGTGTAATTTACACAACTTACACTGAACAGAGTAAGAAGCTAGTACCACAGCTGAGCTTAAAGGACACTTTAACCTGCAATAAAAAAACAGCATAATATTTTGGGATACATGTATGTGACCCTGAACCACAAAACCAGTCATAAGGGTCTATTTTTTGAAGTTTTCCATTGATGTATGGTTTGTTAGGATAGGATAATATTTGGCCGAGATACAACTATTTGAAAATCTGGAATATGAGTGTGCAAAAAAAATCTAAATACTGAGAAAATCACCTTTAAAGTTGTCCAAATTAAGTTATTAACAATGCATATTACTAATCAAAAATTAAGTTTTGATATATTTACAGTAGAAAATGTACAAAATATATTAATGGAACATGATCTTTACTTAATATCCTAATGATTTTTGGCATAAAAAAACCCCAATAATTTAGATTATTGATACAAATATACCTGTGCTACATGTACTTAAGACTGGTTTTGTGGTTAATTTGGTAATTAATCATCAGGGTACAGATATCCATGGTAGTGTATTATAATTCTGATATACAATAGTATGTTTATCAGACCACACACACAACCTCACAACCCATCTATACCTCCCCGAGTTATATTCTCTATCCAGAATCACCAGTTTTTCAAAGACTGCATAACCAGCATCCTGCATGTATTATATTGATGTGGGTTGCTGGTATTTTTATAGTCTTTTTGATTATATATATAAAAAAAAAAAGAACACACACACACACACACACACACACACACACACACACACACACACACACACACACACACACACACACACACACACACACACACACACACACACACACACACACACACACACACACACACACACACACACACAAAATACTATATGCAATATTAAATTTTTCTATAGCAGATTTCAAAGTAAAATCATAGTTATCCATTTTTCATACTGTAAATTATATTGTTATTATACCTAAATTCAGTTGTAGCATATAAAATACTGGTTTTAAATATAAAGGGTATGCATTTATAATACATAATAATTTATCAGTTATTAGTCTAACAGGAAAACATTTATTCTGTCATCTCCATCTGTTAGCAGTTGATATTACTTTCTCTGATCAATCATTTATGAAAATCTAGTGATATCAGACTAACAGGACTATATTATATTACTGTCCATAGCTTTGAGGCATAAGCTCAAAGACATAATACTTTTATTCAGCAAGGATGCATTAAATTGATCAAAAGTGACAGTAAAGACTTTTCCAAAGATTTCTTTTTAAAAAAAAATGATCTCTTAAACTTTCTATTCATCAAAGAATTCTGAAAAAAGTATCAGAGTTTAAACAAAAAATGTAAGCAGCAAAAGTGTTTTCAACACTGATAATGTTGAAGAATTATTGTTATAATTTTTTTAGGCACCAAATCAGCATATTAGATAGATCATGTGGCACTGAGAACTAGTGTAATGGCTGCTAAAATTCAGCTTTACCATCAAAGACATAAAGGATATTTTAAAACAGAAAGCAGTTATTTTAAATTATACTAATATTTCACTGTGAAGAGACTGTGAACTTTCTGACCCTGCATAGACAGCAATGCAACTGACACGTTCAAGGGCCAGAAAGGTAGTAAGGACATTGATAAAATAGTCCATCAGTGGTTCAACAGTAATTCTATGAAGCTACAAAAATACTTTTTGTGTGCAAAGAAAACAAAAACTATTTTATTCAACCATTTCTTCTCTTCTGTGTCAGTCTTTGACATGCGTTGCTGTCTATGCAGGGTCAGAAAGCTAATTTGTTGAACTAAGCTTAATTTGTGTTCTGAAGATGAACTAAGGTTTTACGGATTTGGAACGACATGAGGGTGAATAAATTAATGATAGAATTTTTATTTTTGGGTGAACTTCAAATAATTGCAGCCTTGGTAAACATAAGACACATCTTTCAAAAAATAGAGAAAGCTTACCAACCCCAAATTTTGAATGGTATAGTGTACTGTAGGTGCAAAGCAACTCAATAGTTACCTCCCCTCACAAATGTCCTTCTTAATTTGCAAGAAATAAAAGTGCCTGCAAAACAAAATAAGGGTCAGAAAACTCTCACTCTCACATTCATATAAATAATATATATATATGTGTCTCTCTCATTTGCACATAAACAAGGAGATGTACCTGGTCTGTTCGTGCTGGAGGGAGTTTGGGTCAGAGATGAAGAACCGCACTCTGAATATTAAAAAGAACGGAGCGGAACCTGAGTAAATAACAAGGGGAGAGAGACAGCAAAGGACACGGTTAGAGGAAAAGGACCTCAAAAAAACATGCAAGCAACAGATATTTATTGATTGGGGTTACATTTAAACTCAGTATCTTACTATTTTTAGAAAAAAAAGGGTAGGAAATTGTGGTTTTGGCAACAATAAATCTAAGTCAATCTATTAAACCATAATTTAAAGTCAAAAAAGCAGGTTGGCGCTGAAGCGTGCGCTGCAAACACCCACTGTGGCCTATTGCATGCACATCACGTCTGATGACTCAAGTAAGTTAATTTATTAAATCAGCCACCTCCAATTCTCATGGGTAAACAAACATGTGTCTTCCGATGCGCTTTTAAAGGAAACTAAATTCTTTGTGCTCCTATGACATAACTCATATTACACACTCATCAAACATGTGCGCTCTAGACCCAGATGGAATCTGATTCCACAGAACTTCTGCAAAAAATTCCTGCAGATTTCCACAGAATTTAAACAGCATTCTATATATGTGACCCTGGACCACAAAACCAGTCTTAAGTCGCTGGGGTATATTTGTAGCAATAGCCAAAAATACATGGTATGGGTCAAAATTATTGATTTTTCTTTTATGTCAAAAATCATTAGGAAATTAAGTAAAGATCATGTTACATTAAGATTTTTTGTAAAATTCCTACTGTAAACCTATCAAAATGTAATTTTTGATTAGTAATATGCATTGTTAAGAACTTAATTTGGACAACTTTAAAGGTGATTTTCTCAGTATTTAGATTTTTTTGCACCCTTAGATTCCAGATTTTCAAATAGATGTATCTCGGCCAAATATTGTCCTATCCTAACAAACTATACATCAATAGAAAGCTTATTTATTGAGCTTTCATATGATCTATATATCTCAGTTTTGTAAAATTTAACCTTATGACTGGTTTTGTGGTCCAGGGTCACATATACACTCTTCGTGTTTATCATACGTTTCTTCAAAAAGAGTTCTAAATATATTTAAAAAAAAAATAAAACATCTATGTCTAATACTGATAAGTTCATAATTTTCATACTAGCTGATATCTGACCAATGTTAAAATGCTACAGCTGAGGTAAAAGGTTTACATATACCTTGCAGAATCTGCAAGTGTTTTTATTTAGTACTGACCTATTTCACTTAACTTAAATTTAACTTATTTTGTCTTCTGGGGAACATGTAAGCATCTTCTGTAGCTTCTGAAGGGCAGTACTAAATGAAAAATCTTCATTCTGTTCAAAAGTTTTCACCCCACGGCTCTTAATGCATCGTATTTCCTTCTAAAGCATCAGTGAGCGTTTAAACCTTCTCTAATAGTTGCATATCCCTCAGTTATCCTCAGTGTGAAAAGATGGATCTCAAAATCATACAGTCATTGTTGGAAAGAGTTCAAATACACAAAAATACTAAAAAAAACAAGAAATTTGTGGGAGCTGACAGATTTTTCTGAAGAAAGACAGGCAGTTTAACTTCAGGACAAACAAGGGACTCATGAACAACTATCACTAAACAAAAAAAAAAACAGCTATGGAATATTCAGGTAACAACAGTATTAAGAATCAAGTGTATGTAAAATGTTCTCTTGTGGACTATATGTATACATCTTTTATGTAAAATATCTTACTCAGGTAAGTACTAAATAAAAAATAACATGCATTTTGTATGATCCCTCTTATCTTGGTAAAATAATTAACATTTTGCAGATTCTGCAAGGTGTATGTAAACTTATGACCTCAACTGTACATCATTTTGTCAAAATAAATGAATAAAAATAAATTGTACATGCTACAAGCACATTTATCCCAACATTATGAATAGTCATTTTAGGAATGGCTAAGATTACATTTAATGGTGTTATTAAATTGTTGTTGTTTTTTAATTAACTTAAAGTGAACATTAAATGACAGCAAAGGGAATTTAACTTTAAAAATAGGTGGAAAGGTGCATGCTAAATTAAATAACCAATCAGATTTTTTACCATAAATGTAAAAATAAATATCCTGACCCCAGGTTGGCCTGTGTGTGTGTGTGTGTGTGTGTGTGTGTGTGTGTGTGTGTGTAGTTTCTCTCTCACCCTTCAGCTGTTTCTTAAAGGGTTTGTTAGGGTCCAGCCATCTCTGAAATGACAGATTTAATCAGTTCAAAACATTGAAACCATCATGTTTCCTAAGACAGGGCATTACTTGTCTCTATTTCTGGGTCATAGCAATAAACACTTGCTCTTTTGCAAACAACCACACATTCATTTACCGGAGAACTGGACGTGTCCTCACTGATCTGCAGGCTAAAGTACTGTTTCTCCACTATGTTGAGGTGTTCACAAGCCAAGTCGAACAGCAGATGACCAGCATCGTGTTTCTGCAAAGCAATAACACATGCTGTCCCATTACAAATGGTACAGTTTAACAAACCTATATTTATAAAGTGACCATATTCTATTGGGGTTAAAGGGATAGTTCACCCAAAAATAAAAAATTGGTCATTAATTACTCACCTTCATATCGTTACAAACCTGTAAGACCTTCGTTCATCTTCAACACAAATTAAGATATTTTTGATGAAATCTGAGAGCTTTCTGACCCTGCATAGACACCAACGCAGCTACCATGTTTAAGGCCCAGAAAGGTAATAAGAACGTTAAAATAGTACATGTGATGTGACATCAGGGGCTCAACCTTAATTTTATGAAGCTATTATTAATGACTTATTAATGACTTTATGCAGCCATTTCTTCTCTTCCATGTCAGTCTTTGATGCGCGTCTAAGACTATTGTTGCGGAATTGTTGGATAAAGTGTTTATTTTTGTTTTCTTTGTGCACAAGAAGTACTCTCGTAGCTTCATTATGATTGAACCACTGATGTTACACAGACTATTTTAACAATGTCCCTACTGCTATTCTGGGCCTTGATCGTGTCAGTTACTTTGCTGTCTATGGAGGGTCAGAAAGCTCTTGGATTTCAACAAAAATATCTTAATTTGTGTTTTCAAAGATGAACAATGATGAAAGATGAAGGTCTTATTGGTTTGAAATGACATGAGGGTGAGTAATTAACGACATAATTTTAATTTTTGGGTGAACTATCCTTTTAACATACAGTAACATAACCAAAAAACATATCAATTGTGTATATTATTACAACTGTGTTCTATTTTAATATATTTTAAAATGTAATTTATTCCTATGGTGACAATTTTCAGCATCATTACTCTAGACTGTGTCACATGATCCATTAGAAGTGTCACATGATCCATTAGAAATTATTCTAATATGCTGATTTGATGATAAAAAAACATTTCTTATTATTATCAATGTTGAAAACAGTTTTGCTGCTTAATATTTTCATGAAAACCGATACATTTTATTCAGGATTAAAAATAAGTTATTTAAAATATAATTCTTTAGTAATATTGTAAAGGTGTTGGTCACTTTTGGTCAATTTAATGCATTCTTGGCTGAACAAAACAAATCAAAATTTAATTTAATGATAGCAAATGAGATGTCCGCAAACTTGATGACAACAATTATGTTATTTAACTATATTCATAATTAAAGAAATAGACAATTCTGTCATTAGTTACTCATTCTCTTGTCATTCCAAACCCATAAGACTTTCGTTCATCTTCAGAACTCAAATTAAGATATTTATGATTAAATCTGAGAGCTTTCTGACCCTCCATAGACGGCAACACAACTGACACGTTTAAGGTCCAGAAAAGTAGTAAGGACATTGTTAAAATAGTCCATGTGACATCAGTGGTTCAACCGTAAAGTTATGAAGCTACAAGGACACTTTTTGTGTGCAAAGAAATAAAAAATAATGCATCTATTCAATTTATTCTTGTGTGTCAGTCTTCGACACACGTTCACGAGAGTACAAAACGCATGTGTGTGGCGCTGCTGACGCAGAAGCCGGCGTTCTGACGTAAAACCCGGAAGCGCTTTGCCTTGTTTACAAGCAGAGGAAGACGGACTCTGTAGGTAAAGCAGTTTTTGTAAACGTTTAGACATGTTTTTTGCCCAACCTTTTGTCCATCCAAGAGAGATGGACGTTCTACATCAGAACACTGGCTAAAGAAAAGAAACTGTTGAATAAAGTCATTCTTTTTGTTTCCTTTGTGCACATTCATAACATTAAGGTTGAAGTATTGATGTCACACAGTGTATTTTAACAATGTCCTTACTGCCTTTCTGGGTCTTGAATGTGGTAGTTGCGTCAAAAAGCTCTTGGATTTCATCAGAAAAATCATTAGTTTGTTTTCAGAGGATAAACGATGGTCTTACGGGTTTGGAACGACATGAGGGTGAGTAATTAATGACATAATTTCATTTTTGGGTGAACTATCCTTTTAAGTTTTAATAATTAAATTGAGCATTTAAAACTTATATTAAATATAATTTAATTAAATTATTAAATTGAATTATTCACCCAGTCAATGTTATCAGAGTCAATAATCTCAATATTCACGAGCCAATTAACTCATTTCTGTCATCTAGCATAAGACCCTATTTACAGTGACTGTTTTCATGACTGTTTCCGCCTGGCAAACGTGTCTGTGTGTGTGTGTGTGTGTGTGTGTGTGTGTGTGTGCGGGTGGGTGGGTGTCCTTCAGAACATGAAGCCAAGGTTGCAGCAGTGCAATATGGAACATGAGAAGATAAGCACCAGTGTAATATCCATCTCCACCCTCGGACTGCCAATAAAGGCAAGCTCATGCACACATGCACATTACTTCTCTCTCTCTAGGGCTTTAGCAGTCATATTCGCTCATCCTACGACCCAAACACAACCGCGAACGCTCTTATACTCACACTGACGGTAAAATTTTGGGTCGTGCCATCAGGGAAGAGCACTACACAGAGTAGGCCGGAGCGTGGCATGTGTGTATGTTTGGACAGATCGGCGCGTCCAAGAGCAGTGATCTTGTTTCCAAGCATGCACCATGGGGATGTCATCTCCCAGCACCGTCACATATGCACACCTGCCAAAACAAGGAGTCAGACAGGTTAAACGCAAGCACATGTTCCAAACGTGAAGGTGACGATGACGAAGATGATGACTACCTGTAGTAAAATAACGTGACACATGTGCAGAACTTCTGTACGTGCCGTTCCAGTGTTATGAAACTAATGTATACAGTACATTCTCTTTCTGTGTGCAACGGACTTTTTAAAAACATGTTGTGAATTGCATACGATGACGAGACCTTGACAAATCCCTTATAACTGTAATTATGCAACCTGTGTAGAGAATGTTCCAGCCCAAATGATGGATGGACAGGTCAGCACAGATACTGTGCCTATTACATGCTTGCCGAAAATATCTTAAGAAAACATTTGACATATTAATGATTTCAGTAACAGTCAGCCTGTTATTTAAGAACACACCTATTGTGAGAGGCACTTTAACTTTTGATAAGTTTAAAAATGGAGCTGTTATGATGTCATCAACATTTAGAGTCAGTTTATAAGCATTTGGGTTTCATTAACACTCTCTTACTCATCCTTTTCTCTACCCTTTTACACACACATACACACTCAGTCACACTCTCTAGGTCTAAACATGTTCTTGCATTGTTTTTCACACTCGTCTTTTCCCCTCCCAGCACAGGCCAGGAATGTGGGCTATTTTACTACCCAAAGAGACAAGAAAGAGTGAGAAAGAGTTTCACTGTTAAGGCCAAAACAGAGAAGCACTTTCTTCTACTTTCATAACTTTCTTAAAAGTCATAGTGACAGAGTGAAATATATTGAAAATCTCATTCCTTATTTTCCTACACTGTCAAAAATGTGACACACTAGTTTATTTATTGTCGTTACAACAGTGACTTAAATGTTCATTAGTCTTATGGAAAGTTTTTATATTATTCTGTCCTGTCACTGTGTTGTACATATATACATACTTAGATATACTTTGGAGACAAATCATTGTTCTTTTTTGTAAAAACAATACAGGAAGTAAGCAATGATTTTAATACTCTATTAAAACAAACTAAATAGTTGTAACTTATAATCTTTATAATTAGCGATATGTAAAAACAAAAGGTTAAGGCTGATCTGTGCCTGCTTAATATTCAGTGTAAAAATACACTACCAGTCAAAAGTTTTTGAACAGTAAGATTTTTAATGTTTTTAAAAAAGTCTGCTCACCAAGCCTGCATTTATTTGATTCAAAGTACAGCAGAAACAATAAAAATTTGAAATATTTGTACTATTTAAAATAACTACTTTCTATTTGACTATATTATAAAAAATAAAGTTTATTTCTATGATCAAAGCTAAATTTTTAGCAACATTACTCCAGTCTTTAGTGTCACATGATCCCTAAGGAATTATTCTAATATGCTGATTTGCTGTTCAAGAAATGTATTATTATTATTATTATCAATATTTAAACAGTTGCGTAGATTTTTTCAGGATTCTTTGATGAATAGAAATATCCAAAGACCAGCATTTATCAGAAATAAAACACTTTTGTAACAGTTAAAAACAGTTTTTTTTTTACAAAGAAATTAATACTTTTATTTAGCAAGGATGCTTTAAATTAATCAAAGGTGATGATAAAGGCATTTATGAAGTTACAAACAATTTCTATTTCAGATAAATGCTGTTCTTCTAAAGTTAAACTTTCTATTCCTTAAAGAAACCTGAAAAAATTCTACTTAGCTGTTTTCAACATAATAGTAATAATAAATGTTATTATTAAACAGCAAATCAGAATATTAGAATGATTTCTGAAGGATCACGTGACTGGAGTAATGATGCAAAAAAGTCAGCTTTGAAATCACAGGAATAAATGACATTTTAAAATATATTTAAATAGAAAACCGTTATTTTAAATAGTAAAAATATTTCAAAATGCTACTGTTTTGAAACTTTTGACTGGTAGCGTATGTTGCAGCATAAAACCTAAATTATTCTGCTCTGACCCACCTTCACCCTTAATATCACAATATACAGTTGTAATTGCTGTGTTAATGCATTTCTGCTACCTCTGATCAATATTAAACAGTCTGTGTAAAGAAACTACAGTACCACTTCAGAAGCGCTTCTCTGCCAAATTCGGCAAAAGACTAGGGTATGTCCCCATTTAAAGGAATGGTTTGCCGAAAAATGAATATTATGTCATTGATTACTCATCCTCATGTCGTTCTAAAACCTTTGTTTATCTTCGGAACACAAATTAAGATATTTCTGATAAAATCCGAGACAGCAACGTAACTGACACGTTAAAGGGCCAGAAAGGTAGTAAGGACATCATTAAAATAGTCCATGCGACATCAGTGGTTCAACCTTACGCTACGACAATACTTTCTAAATAAAATCGGTATTTTTGTTTTCTTAGGTTTTCTCATAGCTTCGTAAAATTAAGGTTGAATTTAATGATGTCCCTCTACTACCTTTCTGGGCCTTGAATGTGTCAGTTGCATTGCTGTCTATGCAGGGTCAGAAAGCTCTAGGATTTCATCAAAAATATCTTGATTTGTGTTCCAAAGATGAACAAAGGTCTTGGAACAACATGAGGGTGAGTTTTCATTTTTCGGTGAACTATCCCTTTAAGGCATCTTGACATCACCAAGTTAGGGCTGCTTTGTTCCTGCTCTAAACTCAGTGTAAAGACATGGTGCTGTGCAAGAGCCAGACAAAATAATGCCTGCTCTAACCCACCTCAAACCTAATATCACAGTATGCAGTTCCTATGTCAATGCTTTTAAGCCACCCCTGAGCAGAATTAAACAGTCCGTGTAAAACAATGGTCATTTCAGAAGCACTTCTGTTCCACATTTAAAGTGTAAATATGCCATTAGAGAAGTAAACATGAGTAAACTGTACAAAGTACGTTGATGCTTTGGCAGTTTTGTGTGCAAAACATTCACGTCAATAAAGTACTTTGTAACTCGAGTGAGAGAGAGGCAGTGAATTTGATACACATCTATAGAAATACCATGTTATTTGATACTAAGATTATAACAATTCATGTTAACAGCCTGCAGTTATTTCAAACTGAGCAACTTTAAATCACTCTTTTATTTTCAGACCTTACCTTACAGTTTCTGATCCTACGCTCTCTGGAATTCTTCTGCAGTTGCATTAGTTAGGGAACTAGGGAATTTATTTTGAGTTAACACTAACCTTAGACGTTCACCAAGTTTTGTCTCACTTTCTGACTTAATAAAACACACTTCAGATGTCTAAAGTATACAGCTTTTCTTTCACTCACGTTTGGAAACGGCGTGGTGAGCATTAAAAGTTAATGTTTACCAGTAGCTCAGTTGGAAAGAGCTACACGCTTGAGCTCACTTTTGAGAGACGCGATATTTACGAGGTAGGAAGTGTAATGACTGTAGACCATATTTAAAACAAAGGCCTTTCTGACTCTAAATACGGCGGTTTAAAGTATTAGAAACACAATAGCAGCACTAAACATTTAAACGCGAGAAACGCTCAAAGTTTCTGTATGACATACGGGCTTTTCTGGGTGTGACGTCTTACATTTCTGACTGAAGTCCACGCTGATCTGCTCGAGCTCGGACTGTGTCAGATATCAGAACCGAACTGTCACGAATTCAAACGAGCAGAACAACGAACAGACAGCCCTTCACCAACATTTTGGCTGGAATAAATGTTTCAGACTAAGCGAAACAACAAGTTTTGGAGCTTATCGCGATATCTACCAAGAACCATCTAGGAGTGAACAGATTTGTTGTTTTTAAAGCCAAATAACAGTCATTTGGCATTTTCCCCCTTCAGCCCACGAATCTGGAGTCCAAACGGGACGTTCCCACAGCGTAGAAAAGCGTCAGAAAGTTACCTGCTTAAGGTGCTCTGAACGTCTCTGCGATGCTAGATGTGCTTATAGTTCCCGTGATGAGAGAAAACTTTCCATGTTAAGGCGTTCATGGTTGCAGGTGTCGGTAAACTTCCGGATTATGTTATTTTTTTTCTCCAGGTTCCTTCGGGAGGGCAAACACCGCGTCACCGCGCTGACCACGAGTGCGAGATTTAGCGTGAACTTGTAGCAAATGTATTGTTATTATGTTTCCCTTCTCACTGCTAGTGTGATTACAACACACGTTTCACATATTTCATGATGTGCATGTGATTGTCAACCCACGTATGAACACTTCCGAGTTTACACGAGCCTTGATCTCTAGGCGTGATTCGTGTTGTGCGTGAAATCTCAGGAATTCCAACGGGTGCGCGCAGTCTCAGGTGCGTGTGCCCGCCGGTTTAGGGCGCTGCCTCCCTTGAGTCAATACTGCACACGTGAGTCCCAAAAACTGGTATCCCAGCCTAGGCAGGCTGGTTTTAAATGCTTTTTAGGCGCCCTTCAGCTAGTCAGGGTGGGAGACCAGCTGGCCGCCCAGCTAAACACCAGCTTGGTCAGGCTGGACCAGTTTAAACCTACTACGTTCAGAAAATAGGCAGATGACCCTCAGGGTTGTCATGGTGGTATAGCCAAATGTGGAATTAATGGAGCTTTTGCTCATGATGTGTGAGTTTATTACAAGTTAGACAATAGAAACAAAATTGTAAATCTCTTGTAACCAAGAAATTAAAGATTAACATTTAGCCACAATGTGTTTCTGGTCTTGCAACAAGACAAGCAGCTTAGGTTGAAAAAAATCTACAATGACGTTATTGAGGGTCTTATGCAAATGTATTAGTGTAGCTCAATATGACACTTAAATGAGACTTCTCATGTGGCTGTGATCAGGCATTAAGTTGATTTGGGATGTGCCACTGGTACTGTGTGATATCTTATTTGTTCTGACAAATGTGTGTGGGTGGCCACCAGATCAGTCACCCTTTGTTTCTAGATTGTTAACTGTGTCTCCCAACTAGAAACCATTAGGTAATTTGACAAAGATACATGGATCGGTGCGTGTGTAGGGGGTATTTGAGTGTCCTAGTGTCATCTTTCTGATTCAGAAACTAATCAGGGCTGACTGTCCCTTAACCTTCTGCTTGCTAAATATAGATTTCTGTATACCCCCACCCCTCTGTGACATCAGAGAGATCAGTGAATTTCTTGGAAGGTAGAGCTTTAATATATTATTGGGTTTTGCCCACCTATGTGGTATTTTAAAGCGAGTACAAGGTAGTTAAAGAGTGTCAAACATTAAACATCTCAGTGGATTATTAAAGAAAAACATTTGAAATACACTACAAGTCAAAAGTTTTAGAACTGTAAGATTTTGAATGTTTTTTTTAAAGAAGTCTCTTCTCAGCTCACAAAGCCTGCATTTATTTGATCCAAAAACATATTTTTTACTGTTTAAAATAACAGTTTTTTATTTGAGTATATTTTCAAATGTAATTTATTGTGATTTCAAAGCTGAATTTTAGCTTCCGATCCTTCAGAAATTATTTAAATATTCTGATTTGTTGTTAAAAAAACATTTATTGTAACATTATGTCTTCACTTTTTATTAATTTAAAGCATCCTTGCTAAATAAAAGTATTAATTTCTATAATTTATCCTCCCAGCCCCTCATAAAAAAATTATACTGACTCCAAGCTTTTGAAAGGTATAGAGTTTAATGTTACAAAAGCTTTTTTATTTCAGATAAATGCTGATCTTTGGATCTTTCTATGTTTCTTGAACAGCAAATCAGCCTATTAGAATGATTTCTGAAGGATCATGTGACACTTGAAGACTGGAGTACTGAGGCTGAAAATGCTTTGATCACAGTAATTAATTACATTTTAAAATATATTCAGATAGAAAAGTTATTTTAAATAGAAACATTTTTTTAATTACCGTTTTTGTTGTACATTGGATGAAATAAATACAGGCTTGATGAGCAAAAGAGGCATCCTTAAAAAAAACATTAAAAAATCTTAGTGTTCAAAAACTTGACTGGTAGTCTATGTCTCTCATATTTAGGAAAACCAAATGTGGATCACACACTCTCAGACAAAAATAGACAAATAGGGTTGGTACACACAAAATATGAGTATTGAAAAAATAAATAAACAACTGGCATATCAACAGGATAAACACTCATTTAATATTATTAATCTGCAGTGTCTTCTTTTATTTTAGGTGGTTCTAATTTCTCTTCTTGCTTTCACTGGGGAGGATGATTTTCAGATTGGTCGTTCATACAGCATTGCAAAATATATTTGACCGCTGACCGATTAGATTCAAGAATTTGAATGTGCTGTAATACACAATGTTATTTTACTACAACTTCCTTTCAAGATTGAGAGACAGCAGAGATTCCCCATTTCAAAATTCAAAAGTTATTTTAAACTGACTCTAACATGAACCCTGACCCGAACCCTAACTGTGTACCATAAACAGTGTGACATAACAGTCTTCACACGTCTCTTCTCACACATCTCTCTCTGATTTTCACTTTCCTCACCTTTTCATCTATTGTTGTGTAATCTAGTCTAGCATTACTCTAATATAATCTTGTAATCTATCACTTAATCTAGTGTTTCATGCATCATATTACAGTACATAAGACATTCTTTAGTGTTACATCCAAATGTGCTTGTTTATCATCAGCTGTTGTCATTGCATTTACAAAACACTATAGTTCAGAATACTACATTTCCAGCAAATGCACAAACATGAATATTTCTGTGTTTGCGTTTGTGCATTTGGCTGTGGTGACAAGCAGGCATCTCTGTTATGTAACCTGTAAACTTAGCTGATTGAGAGGGCTAACATGCCAACATAGCAATAAGAGAACTTTTAATTTATCAAGAGCCTGGACAGGTTGATGAGGGTTCCCCTTAGGTATCAAATAGTAGGATATGGTATTCAAGAACAGTTATGAAACACTCCAACCACATTATGAAATCCTCTATTAGCTAAATGTACATTTATACAGTCAAAGGTTTACATACACCTTGCAGAATCTGCAAAATGTTAATTTTACCAAAATAAGAGGGGTCATACAAAATGCATGTGATTTTTATTTAGTACTGACCTGAATAAGATGTTTACATAGTCCACAAGAGAAAATAAGAAAAATGTTGAATTTATAAAAATGACCCTGTTCAAAGTTTACAATTGATTCTTATTAATATGTGTTGTTACCTGAATGACTTGAGTGCTTATTTTTTGTTTGTTTGTTTAGTGATGGTTGTTCATGAGTTCCTTGTTTGTCCTGAACAGTTAAACTGCCTGCTGTTCTTCAAAAAAGTCCTTCAGGTCGCACAAATTCTTTGGTTTTTCAGCATTTTTGTGTATTTAAACCCTTTTGAACAGTGACTGTATGATTTTGAGATCCAACTTTTCACACTGAGGACAACTGAGGGCCTCATGCAAATATTACATAAGGTTGAAACACTCACTGGTGCTTCAGAAGGAAAAATTATGCATTAAGAGCTGGGGGTGAAAACTTTTTGAATTTGAAGATCAGTGTAATTTTACTTATTTTATTTTCTGGGGAACATGTAAGTATCTTTTGTAGCTTGTGAAGGGCAGTACTAAATGAAAGAATTATAACATTATAAGGCAAAATAAGAAAAATATGAGAAATGACTTCTAGGGTGCCCCCGAGTTTGAATTTCCAAAATACAGTTTAAATGCAGCTTCAAAGGGCTCTAAATGATCCCAGCCGAGGAAGAAGGGTCTTATCTAGTGAAATGATCAGTTATTTTCTAAAAACATTTACAATTTATATACTTTTTAATCTCAAATGCTGATCTTGCCGAGCTAGACAAGACGAGCATTTGAGGTGAAATATATATAAATTGTAATTTTTTTTGAAAATAACCGATCGTTTTGCTAGATAAAACCAATCTTTCTTCGACGGTGATAGTTTAGAGCCCTTTAAAGCTGCATTTTGGAAGTTCAAACTCAGGGGCACCAAAGAAGTCCATTATATGGAGAGAAATCCTGAAATGTTTTCCTCAAAAAACATAATTTCCTTACGACTGAAGAAAGATAGACATGAACATCTTGTATGACAAGGTGGTGATTACATTATCTGTAAATTTTTGGAAAAGGAAAGGGTTCAAATACACAAATATGCTGTAAAACCAAATAATTTGTAGGACCTGAAGGACTTTTCTGAAGAACAGTGGGCAGTTTAACTGTTAAGGACAAACAAGGGACTCATGAACAACTATCACTAACCAAAAAAAACAGCTGTGGATCATTCAGGTAACAACACAGTATTAAGAAAGTGTATGTAAACTTTTGAATTCAACTGTATATGAACCAATGATAGTGAATCGTAGAGTACAAATGCTTTCAAAAGAATTTTAAAGTCTTTTAAAAAATGTATGCGAGAAGCCCAGGTCCGAGCAAATAATATTGTGCAAATTTGGTGTTCAATACTTAAACGATATCGTTCGAGGTTGGTTATCTCCTCCTCAGGCTTACGCCACTTGGTCAGCGTCCATTTAGCGCGCTCTAACAACATTGTAAATTTTGTGGCAACTGAAATGTTGTTTACAACGGTTTATGTTTCATTTGGATTCAAACTTTATGGAATTAATGGGGTCAGACCGGTCAGACCCAGTATGTTCAAGAGAGAGAGAGAGGACTCAAAGAGGCGCTGTCCAATCAAGCTAAGAGTCGTATCTGTCAAATAACGGGCAGTGGCGTCACAGCTTTTGGGAGGAACCACGTGTCCTGCAAAAAATAGCCGGTCACGGTTCCCATCATGAGGCAGCGCTCAACCAGATCTGGCCGGTAAGTTAGCAGACTACCAACGGGCTCACAAGTCACAGCTGTTAACCGGGACTGTCCTTCTAGTCGACAACATGGTGAAAAAGGCGAAAAGTCCCGTCACCTACGCAAAAATGAAGGGAATCGTTTCATATTTTACAGGTAAGCTCAAATACTTAGGCTATTCCTCAAACTTTAAATTAATTAGAAGATACATCTTGACATTTGGGGTCAGATATAATATAGAACGTATTAGTCACAATAAATGAAATATTTCAATATATACTTAATACTTTACCAGAAAGTTATTTCAATTTATTTGATCTATATCTATCTGTCTATCTAAAATCTCTTTAAAATGTAAAATACACACACACACACACACACACACATATATATAGATAGATAGATAGATAAATAGATATATGCTTATTTTTCAAATGTAAAGATGTAAAATTTATATGTATATACATATCTTAACACACATACAAGTTGTTCTGTATCCACTATATGAAGCTATTTAACTAATTAAAAATGATTTTTAATTTTATTTTCCCAGCTTTAATTAAGGACAAGAAGCTTCGATCCAGCCACCCTATCTATCGACAGTGAGTTTCGTCCTAGTCATCATTTTCCATTGCATGAGCTAAAAATGAAGCATCGCATCGCTCCGTATGTATTCCAGGACAAAGTTCAGAATATTGAGCCATTACTTGATTATTTCTGCAAAGATCAGCTGAAAAATCAGGCATGACTTAAGGATTTTACACTGCAATGTCATTACAGATTGACCACCAGTGTACTTTTAAAACCATGACCTACTTATAGTAACATTCCAAAGTGAAACCAATAGCCAAGTGCTGTTACATAGGTATTGGATGACATTGAGGCAGTTTTTGGAGAAAATAGCTAGAAGCTTAACATGTGTCTAAAACACTTGATATGATTTCTTTCATTCCAGGATGGATTTCTTGCGACCCGAGGGCAGTCTTTCAGAAGATGACGGCGCAGCCGCTGTAAGTGAACTTTCAAGTTCATGTCCGCTTGTGTGTTCTGGGCCTACATACAGATTAGGAATGTCTTATTTTAAGTTTTAATAAAGATTTCCAGTTCTTTTAGAAACATAAGGTCAAGCTGCACTGATTTGAGTCGCTGTACTGGTTGACCTACAGTAATCTATAGATGTAACATGAAGTGAACTGTGCTGTGGTTTCATATGTCATTAGAGTAAGCTGCTGACATGCTCTCGCTCTCCCTGATCCTTCTCCCAGGTTTGTTACAGTAATCCACAAATGGAGGAGTCCCAGTCTCGGTAAGCACGGTGCTCAGATATCACGCTTATATGGACGCAAACATATTAAATTACACCTAAATATTTATTTCAATATGATTTTAGGGTATACCCGGCTGATTTCGACTACTTGAAGGTGATTGGGACAGGAAGCTTTGGCAAGGTATTAATTGTCTAGAGGCACACTCTCCTTTTTATTTCTTTAATGTGTGAATATTGTTTTAATCTTTGCCTGATTGTCTGTGCTCAGGTGTTCTTGGCCACACACAGGGAAAATGGCAGATACTATGCAGTCAAAATTCTACAGAAACACATAATCTTGACAAGGAAGGAGGTAAGTGACTGAGTATGTGAGTTTAATTATTTGATTCATAATGTATCTGTGTGTATTCACTGAGCTGTTTTTTTTTGTATAGGAAAGAAATGTCATGTGTGAGCACAGAGTGCTGTTGAAGACTGTTAATCATCCATTCCTGGTGAAGCTCCACTTCAGTTTTCAGACTAAGGACAGACTCTATCTAGTGCTGGACTATGCATGTGGAGGAGAGGTATGTTTACTTAGCTATGTAAATAAGGACATAGAATTCTAGTTATTTTTGTATACAGCTAATTCTAAAAACAAACTTTAACCTAAATAAGCTAACTTAAATATTAAGCATTAAAAATAAATAAATAAATAAATATTATATTTTTTCATGCTCATCAAAGTTGCGTTTATTTGATCAAAAAATACTGAAAATTTTAATATTATTAAATATTATTACAATTTAAATTAATTAAATTTTCTATTTTAATATACTTTAAAATATAATTTATTTCTGTGATGCAAAGCTGAATTTTCATCAGCCATTACTCCAGTCTTCAGTGTCACATGATCCTTCAGAAATCATTCAAATATGCTGATTATTAGCTAATTATTCTAAATTTATTATCAATTTTAGAAACTTGTGCAGTTAAAAAGAACAGCATTTATTCAAAATAAAAATCTTTTCTAACAAATTAAGTCCTTAATATGACTTTCTATAAATTTAACACGTCTTTGGTGAAAAAAGTATTAATTTCAATTTTTAAAGTATTAATAAATGTACTGACTCCAAACCTTGAACAGTAGTGTATATTGTTACATAAGATTTATTCTTCTTTTTTAAAATGCTGTTTTATTCAAAAAGTTAAGTTTAAAAAAACTTACGTTTTATTCATCAAAGAATTCTGAAAAAGTATCACAGGTACCAAAAAAATATTAAGCAGCACAACTGTTTCCAACATTGATAATAAATCAGCATATTATATTGATTTCTGAAGAATCATGTGACACTGAAGACTGGAGAAATGACGCTGAAAATTCAGCTTTGTCACAGGAATACATTTTATTTAAAAAGTATATTAAAATAGAAAACCACTATTTTAGGTTGAAAAAATAAAATAATATAATATTTATTTAATATATAATATCAAATAAACAGCCTTGATGAGCAGAAAAGACTTAAAAAAAATCTTACTAATCCCAACTTTTGAACAACAGTAAACACAATTTATTATTATTTTTTAAAGTTTATTATTTGTATTAATTTAAAAGACAAAATTATTATGTATTAGTCTTCACAAAACCGGATTGTTGGGATCTCAGAACTAAAGCATTTACAGGACATAAGGAAGCAATAAATTATTGATTTAGTCTGTCTGAAATTTACCTTCTAAAGCAGGGGGCCTTTAAATTAATCATGTGTTTGTGGCAAATATAAATAATGCTGATTTGCATGTATTAACAATTGTCTGTTTTCATTTTTGCAGCTCTTTTACCATTTGCAGAGAGAGGGGGTGTTTGCAGAACCCCGAGCCAGATTTTATGCAGCTGAGATGGCTTGTGCTTTAGGATACTTACACTCCCTGAAGATTGTCTATAGGTACCAACATTCTGAAAAATCTGTGCCTGTACGATGTGGATAAGCTCAGTCATATGTGCTTAGTGAGAACAAAACAAACACTTATCTTTCAGCAGATTTGCAGTAATCCATCTTCCTCACATGCTTACAGGGACCTGAAACCAGAAAACATTCTCTTGGACTCTGCAGGTCATGTGGTTCTAACTGACTTCGGCATGTGTAAGGAGGGAATGAGCAGACGTGGCACCACCAGAACCTTTTGTGGAACGCCGGAGTACTTAGCACCTGAGGTTCTCCTGCAGGAGGAGTATGACAGGACTGTGGACTGGTGGGGTTTGGGAGCTGTTCTTCATGAAATGCTCTATGGCCTGGTAAAACAAACCCACCAATATAACACTCAATTAAATAAATAATACAGGTGGACAGGTGTGTTTCACACATGCTCTTTCTCATTCCAGCCACCTTTCTACAATGCAGATCGTCTCGAGATGCTCAGAAATATTATTTATCAGCCACTGGCATTAAAACCCGGAGTGTCTAGCGCAGCCAGAGATCTGCTGAAGAGACTGCTAAACAGGGACAGGGCCAAGAGACTAGGAGCAAAACGTGACCTGGTAACCCAACAAGCACACACACACATTCACGAACAATCTGATATTCATTTGTCTTGCGAGTGGCTAAATGTCACTTTGCCCTTTTTTGGCTTTTAGGCCGAGCTGCAGTCTCATCCATTCTTCTCGTCTATTCATTGGGATGAACTTGTTGCAAAGAAAATTCCTCCTCCTTACGTTCCTTTATTGGTGAGTTATAAAATTTTTCACCAAACAGTGAACATGTGGAACACAAAAGAAAAAAAAAAGTTTTTTGTCCATACAGTAGAAGTAAATGGTTGACTTTCATTGTATGCATTCTTCATCCAGAAATGCTTACAGGTCTGGAACGTGTGTTGCTTACTACATGATTTCATATAGATGGAATGTAATTATTTTCTCTTTGTTTACATATCTGTATTTCAGTCTGGCCCTGGTGACCTCAAAAACATTGACCCTCGGTTTACAGAACTTCCTGTTCCGCAGTCGCTCGGAGCGTGTGAAGAGTACGGAGCAACCTTTCCTGGCTTCACCTACATCAATGAAAACATTCTCTCACTGACTCGTGGACATTAAGACAGAAATCTGTCAGACCAATAGACATTTCGTCTGAACATGTTTCTAACCACGTTTAACTTACGCAAACACTAAAGCACAGTTCCTTTTTTATGTTAGCTGGACCAATGCTTTTGCACATGACTACAAAATCAAAAGTGACTGTGTTTTATTAACATTCATATGCTATTTAATTCCTTTTTTAATTTTATTTGATAAAAAATAAATATTTGTATTGAATTACATTGATCAGCGGTGTTCTGACAGTACTGTGATGAGATGACGTGAGACTACAAGTTGCATCAGATGTTGGTTTATAAAAGTTGTGAGATGGAATTAATAGTATCAAGATGGTATTGGTTAAGTGTTTTTGAACAGTAAAGGAATGTCTGATTTTTGGAGTGGAGACAATAAATTATTATTTTAAGCAAATGCTGTGTGATGGAGTGTTTTATTATTAAAGGTCCATGTCTTAGTAAACATGTTGTTGTGCACAAGCGCTGTGGGGGACAGTGGGGTAAGTTGAGCCACCCCCTGTATCTTGGCAGCTGTGCGCATTAACTGTCATATGACCATGAATTTTGGAATCACACATCATTTCTGCCAGATTGTGAAAAGGAGAGACTAGGGAAAAGGAGAGTGTAAGGCAACTAGGCTATTTACTTTCAAATGTTTTTGGCTTGTCAAAGTAAATTTTTTAGCATAACATGTAATGGCTGTTACATCAAAACAAACTTATTCAGGTCTAAAACTATCTATGATGCATATAGGTGATTTAGCAACGTATAAAACCATGAATATAATTTAGCTAAATATTTTCCCCAAAAGGGGTAAGTTGAGCCAGCACTTTAACTTACCCCAACATAAGGCACTAAAGTCCAAGTTAAATCTCTTAAGTATAAACAGTTTTTTTAAATGAGATATTGCACAACTGGTTTAGTTTATACATATTATTTGTAGTTTATTTAATAGGGACAGTGTACAAGTGCACCAAATCCTTCTCTGAGAACCAGAAGATATATCTTTCCACCTGTAGTCCCTAATGGCCTGACATTGCAGAAAACCTACATGCCTAGAATATTTCGACTAAAATGTTTATGAGGTTCAGAGACATTTATTCCTTAAATCTTATCCAGTTTTTATTTATTTACTCTGTAAGCTGTCTGTTTAGTCTGTTTTTGAGAAGGTTAAAACATGTTTAGTGTTCAACATATTGTTTCAGAAATGGAAACAATTAAAGATTGAAAATTAAACTTAAGCTGAAATGAAATTTGATTATTAAATTAGCTTCTAAAAGAGATCAATTATCTTTAAAACAGCCATAGTGCATCTAACCCACTGACTTGGGCAACTTGCCTCTAACCTGAAACAAGGAACACTTTTTATATAAGCAGCCATACTTTTAGAACCATTTAAAATGATAGGAAACATCCTGAAATTACTTTAGATACTTACATTGTACTTCTGCCTCATTTTACCTTATCTTGAGGACCACATAAGTAAAAAAATGGCCCGTCTTACCTTTACCCTACTGTAAATCGAGACTGAATCACGAAGTATCTGGGTCACGAAGTAGCACACGGTTGTCATCCACAGACCATAGAAATTTATCATTTGCGACTGCTTTGCAGTGTTTCAATGCCATTTTATCATGTTTTATAATGCTCTGCCTAAAATTGGCTCAAACCTACTTTGCAAACAACGTGCTAGCCTCTTAAAAAAGATAAGCACTTTTAAGCTCACAGCGCCATCTTGTGGAGTCTTCTCAGTCTTCATTTTTGCCACTCCTGCCACAATGCGGCTGTCAAATCATTGTATTTAAACATTATTAACTGAGGTTTACAACTTGACGCAGTGTTGTTTTTTTTATTAATAAGCTCTGCCTTTTGTTTATTGCATACGAGCAAAGTATGCCCTTCGCTAAGAGATTTGCGGAGAAAATCTGAACACGTGATTGTTACAGGAAATCAAATCAGACAGGATCACCAGTACGAGTGTAAACTCAAAAGATGTTAAAATCTTACTCTGTAGACATAATCTTTAAGTGAACACGTACGTTAAAGACTGTAAAAATTAAACGACAGGCGACCCAGTTTGAACACCATAGAGCTATCAATTTTTTGTTTAAATTGCGTGGAAAACGTAAGGAGAATCAAAACCATTTTCCTTATCTGTATTATTACGGCCTTATATTGTTTCAGAGCAACAAGCACCGATAAAAATGAGTATGGCGCACAAGTAAATTCTAGGGTCATGTAAGGACACACTAGGGCACAGTGACTCCCTTTGTTGCATTACGAGCATCATTCACACATGTATGTTGCGATGAAGTTTATCTGGGCTGCAGAAGTTGGACAGACACATATTAACCCGCGCATGCGCAATAACGCCACCATCCAGCTCTAAATAAGAGTTAAGAGAGAAACGAGGTGAGTTGCACGTTTATCAATAAATATGACGTTAGTGTCGTCACCCACGCAGTAAACAACGATACTAACACAGAGTGCGTTTCTTGTTCAACACTTTTCAACCATTGCGGCTATTTTCAACGAGGTTTAAAAACCGTAAAGATAAATAGAAGTGACAAGTTTGTGCAGAAGAAATTAAAAGCATGCAATTTGTTATTTCCTCAGGTCTGCGTGCAGCCGAGTTGTTATTTTTATAAAGGGATGAATGGCAACTCATTCAAAGTGCCTCGGGAAATGTTTTTCTTTTGGATAAGCAAGTGAAACTGTTGATTTGGTTTATTGTAGGATGCCCTGCTAATGTTACAGCTAGCCGGGGCTATCAGTCGGGCTAACGACATTCCGTGACAAGGGGAAAGTAAGGAGTTTGTTGACGAAGGGGAAAACATTGCGTTTTAATAAAACAAGTTGTACACTTGGCCTTCCCGTGATGGTTGAAGGTCGGAGCGACGTGAATCAGACCAGAGAACTGTTATAATTTACATACTTTAAACGTGTCGGCGGCCCTTTGCTATGCTCCGCCATTTTGTGTGTCAGTCGAATGCTAATAATGGGCGCTCACGCATTGCACTTTATTTATGCTAAGAATAAATTCCGTCATCACTTGAAATAACCAAACAAACGTTTATAGTAAAGCAGGCGAGTTTTTAGGTGATGTTTGCGCGGTGCCGTTACTGTACAGTGTTGGCTTTAGATGAAATTTTGATTTATGATAAACGGCAGGTCAAGAACGTTATTACACTATTGCCTGTCGTATACCAATGATAACGCGCTTAAATAGAGTCTTTATTCTATAAAAACAAATCTACTGTGCATATGTGCGTTTTAACTTGTCTTCGCAAGTATCCGCTCGCTTTTAAACCCCAGATTTAACGAGATTCTTTTGAAAAAAGGAAAATCTGAACTTGTTCGTCTAACTTTACTTCTAATCGCTTTTCTGCATTAATAACCACCAAAGTAGTTTAAGTGTGTCTGTGAGAGTCTGTATACATAGCTAGCCCATAATAATTGACATCGTAACTATGTAGAAATACATATTTTGGTTCTCGTTTAAGTGCTTGGTGCAATCCATACTGCAAACAGCAGTCGCCCTCTAGAGGAATTGTGTGGAACGGCAAACGCCGCGCAGCTGTTTCGTAAGTTGCGGGCGTTTTAACAGTCGCAGTCAAAACACAGTTTTTGAGGCGAAAGCGTCGTATTTTGAATACTGAAAACCGTTTTGTTTACCAAAACAATGCGTGCTGATCTACCTCTTTTAAAACGTCTTTGTGAATTTCGTCTACCCTCTTTCCAGATGGAAGTGATTATGAATAGGCCTATGAAGATCACTGACATCAGAGTAACGTTACAATGATGGGTTTTTCACAACCCATGTCATTTTTTTATTAGAAAGCTATGGAGATTAAGCTTTTGTATCTTAGTCTCGCATTATATAGCGTTTGAAGTTTTCTACGGCGCTCACAGTAGTTTTCGGTCAAAACTTTACATACACCTTGTAGAATCTGCAAAATGTTAATTTATTTTAGCAAAATAAGAGAGATGATACAAAATGCATGTTGTTTTTTATTTAGTACTGACCTGAATAAGATATTGCACGTGAAAGACGTTTACATATAGTCCACAAGAGAAAATAATTTATAAAAATTATCCCTTTCAAAAGTTTACATACGCTTGATTCTTAATACTGTGTTGTTACCTTAATGATCCACATTATTTGTATAGTGATAGTTGTTAGTGAAACCGCCTGCTGTTCTTTAGAAAATTCCTTCAGGTTCTACAAATTCTTTGGTTTTTCAGCCTTTTTGTTTTGAACTCAACAATGACTATGATTTTGAGATCCATCTTTTCACACTGAGGACAACTGAGGGACTCATATGCAACTATTACAGGGTTCAACCGCTCACTGATGAACTAGAAAAACTAGATGAAGAGCCAGGGGTCTAAACTTTTAAACATAATGAAGATGTGTACATTTTTCTTATTTTGCCTAAATATCATTTTTTTTATTTAGTACTGCTCTTCAGAAGCTACATAGGATACTTACATGTTCCCCAGAATACAAAATAAGTTCAATTTACCCTTATCTTCAAATTCAAAATAGTTTGAACCTTTTGTAATAGTTGCATATGAGTCCCTCAGTTGTCCTCCGTGTGAAAAGACGAATCTCAAAATTATACAGTCATTGTTGGAAAGGGTATGCTGAAAAACCAAAGAATTTGTGGGACCTGAAGGGTTTTTCTAAAGAACAGCAGGCAGGTTAACTGTTCAGTGCAAACAAGAGACTCATGAACAACTATCACTAAAAAGAAAAGAAAAAAAACACAGCTGTGGATCATTCAGGTAACAGCACTGTATTAAGAATCAAGTGTATGTAAACTTTTGAACAAGGTCACTTGTATAAATCCAACTATTATTTTCTCTTGTGGACTATATGTAAAATATCTTATTCAGGTCAGTACTAAAAAAAAATAAAGCATTTTGTATGATTTCTATTTTTGTATGTATCTGTAACCTATAACATTTCCAAAGTAACTTTTCCAACACTGTTTGTAGTTCGGTCAAATTTAAGATGCTTACTTCAGTCACCATGTCCATGTTGTAACAGTAACCGTATATTTTTCTCTTTTGACCTCCATTTTATAGGTAAAGATGGCAGAGACATCTACAAGTGATGGTCCTGCCACAGGAGCTGATTTTGACATGATGAGCGCTCTTGACTGGAAAGACGGCATAGCCACCTTGCCAGGAAGTGAGATTCGGGTAAAAAATTTTAGTGTATATGAGCCATAAAAAGTGAAGCGAGGGACATATTTGACTGGAATGTGCTGATGAAAAATCTCAATATCTGTTCTGTTTTTAGTTTCGGATGACTGAATTTGGGACCCTGGAGATTGTCACAGAGGTGGAGCCCAAAGTTAAAGAGGCGGAGCCTCCAGGCCCACGGCCTCAAACTACAAGCACCAACAACAGTCATTCTTCTGAGCAAAACAAAGCATCAAATCAGACTGCAAAGCCCCAGTCAAATACAGAGCATCCAACAAGTACTGTGGGTGAGTACCAGTAACATAGAGGAATTATTTGTCCTGTAATTTCATTTTTAAGAATTTTCTCCTTTTTTTTCAGCTTCCACTGACCCCCACAGGCAGGCAGGGGCCAGCAACACTAAGAGCCCCAGCTCTGTGGAAAGCCCCAGTGTGAGTAC
Source organism: Garra rufa (assembly GCF_049309525.1). Classification (NCBI taxonomy): domain Eukaryota; kingdom Metazoa; phylum Chordata; class Actinopteri; order Cypriniformes; family Cyprinidae; genus Garra; species Garra rufa. The sequence goes on from NC_133369.1 coordinate 24,221,236, forward strand.
AGTACCCAATGCGATTGTTCCTGTGACTGAGGCGACTGCAAACTGCAGGTCATGTGGTCACTCTGGTTCACGCGAATCCTTTCTACAAGGCAAATTTTGCAGTGCTGCTTGCGTACAGCCCACTAGTGGCAGGTACATGTTTTTGGTATTCACTGAGATCTGCCATTTGCACTGTTTATGGTGTATTTCTGTTTTACCATTCATGCTGTATTAAGTTTGTATGTGTGTGTGTGTGTGCAGGTCAACCCCAGCTGAGGCTGTTGAAGGAGAGCGTTTAGGTAAACGTGTGAGAAAGAAGAAAAAGATGTTTATGGAATCTGGAGATGAAGAGGAGGACAACATAGAGGAGGAAGAGGTAATGTAAACGCACAAACACACACCTAACTCAAACAGAGGAGAGTGAATTCAACATGTATGAAATGTACTAAAGTAGCATTTACTGTATTGCTCAATGTTAATTTTTTTCTTTTTTCAGGAGAAGGTTAAATCCTCAAAGGGAAGACGAGCAGCTAAAGTTGCTAGACTAGGTTGGTCATTTTATTTATCTGTCACGCACACGAAGAAACAAACTCTGGCCAGACAGAGTCTCATACCTTGTGTCTTGAGATGCACAATTTATTGGTGCCAAATTAATATTTCTTAATATATTGGACATGTCTCATCTGATGTGTAATTGTGCATTTCCTGTATTTTTAATTTAAGATTAACTTTTACGCCTAACAGTCACATAATTAATTCAAGCTAATCTTCAAGTTAATCTTTAAAAACACTAATTGTTTAATAACACAGCTAAATGTAATCTTTATGTAATCTCAAAATGAATATACTGTATGTGCTGTACATTATAATTTTGTGATGCGTTAATTCAGCTGTAGCATTTACAACAACTGATTTTAAGTTTTAGACTTTTATTTTACTTAGACAAAACAATAAAGAATTATAGTATTGGCCATTTATCAGTTATCAGATATAAAATGTTCTATTGTTGTATTGCTGCATCTCAATTTTTATGGATAGATTTTGTCTTGTATACACTACCAGTCAAAAGTTTTTGAACAGAAAGATTTTTAATGTTTTTTAAAGAAGACTCTTTTGCTCACCAAGCCCGGATTTATTTGATCCGAAGTACAGGAAAAACAGTGAAACTTTGAAATATTTTTACCATTTAAAATAACTGCTTTCTATTTGAATATATTTTAAAATGTAATTTATTAATGTGATCGTAGATAGATTTTTAGCATCATTACTCTAGTCTTTAGTCTCACATGATCTTTTAGAAATCATTCTAATATGCTGATTTGCTGTTCAAGAAACTTTTTTTTATTATTATTATCAATATTTAAAACAGTTGAGTATATTTTTTTCAGCATTCTTTGATGAATGGAAAGATCCAAAGATCAGCATTTATCTAAAATAAAAAGCTTTCGTAACATTATACACTATACCATTTAAAAAGCTTGGAGTCCATAAATATATATATATTTTTTTTAGCAAGGATGCTTTAAATTGATCAATGAAGATAAAGACATTTATAATGTTACAAAAGATTTCTATTTCAAATAAATGCTATTCTTCTGAACTTTCTATTCATCAAAGAAACCAAAAAAAAAAAAAATCTACTCAGCTGTTTTCAACATAATAACAATTTTTTGAGCAGCAAATCGAATGATCATGTGACTGAAGTAATGATGCTAAAAAAAATCCTTTTTTTGAAATCACAGGAATAAATTACATTTCAAAAAATTTTCAAATAGAAAACAGTGATTTTAAATAGTACAAATATTTTAAAATTTTACTGTTTTGCTGTACTTTGGATCAAATAAATGCAGACTTGATGAGTAGAAGAGAAGTTTGTAAAAACTGTTCAAAACATTTGACTGGTAATGTATTTTCACTAATTCTTAGATCGTCCTTTATCCCATGTATTATCAATTATAATGATTTTTTAAATGTATAATCACTTAAAAAGTCTATAAATTGCTTCTATTTGATTCTGTGTCCATAGTGACAGCACCTCTGGTTAAGAAGAAAAACTGGAGTTGGTCAGCTTATCTGGAGGAGGAGAGGGCCATTGCTGCTCCCTTGAAACTTTTTAAGGAGGTAAGACCCATCATATATAGCTTGTCGTCATCATCATCAAAACTTTATTGAGGACACATCATGGTCCAAAAAACACAGACAATACAGTGAACGGAATAAACAAACAACTAATAGTTAAAAGACAGACAGAATCCACAACATCAAATATTTACATACAGACTAAATCGCCAATGGTTCCACATATTGTAGAAAAACTGAACTGAGCTGAACTTGTGTTTTTGTTCACAGTTATATAATCAACATGGAATGATTAGGATCCTGATTAGTCGTCTGTTTTTGTCATTAGAAAAAAAGTGTTATTTTAATGAAAACAGCTCTGCAGCTGGAGAGATTTAAGAAAAAAATCATGAATTCTGTGAAATTCAGTAATTTTGTATTTGTGTGTTTTTGCAATATAGCACCAGTCGTTTCCTCAAAGCAGGAATGGATTTAAAGTTGGCATGAAGTTAGAGGGATTGGACCCCTGTCACCCTGCTCTCTTTTGTGTTTTGACTGTTGCAGAGGTAACCGTACTCAACTTACTGTGATTTTATTTGATATGTGATTTTTAAAGAAACAGAACTTAATATGTTTTTAGTTATGCTTATTGTAACGTATTTGTCTTCTGTTCCAGGTGCAAGGCTACAGGATTCGGCTTCACTTTGATGGTTACCCTGAGTGCTATGACTTCTGGGTAAATGCTGACTCATGGGATGTGAAGCCACCAGGCTGGTGTGAGAAAACGGGCCTCAAGCTATTGCTGCCAAAAGGTGCTTACTATACTAATAATGAAGTACTGCAGAATTAATCTGTTGTCAAGGATACAACATGCAAAGCAGCTCTTGTGCAGAGCTCTATTTTTGTTCTCGATGACATAATAGATGTGCTTTATAGATGTTTCTTTAAGTGTTAAACAAAAAATTCACTCTAAATAATGTGATTACAAAACGATCTACTAGTTGTTATTCTGAAATTGAACATAAATGTATTAGTGCTGTAATTGACACATGTTTACTTACAGGCTGCAAAGATGGAGAGTTTAACTGGAACACATATGTAAAGAACTGTAGGGGTCAACTTGCCCCCAAACATCTCTTCAAGAGTCTTAATACAGTATGTCACTTCACATGCACGCAGTTACAAAATATGTCTCGGATGCATATGTCAGATTTCTCTGTGTAAGTTTCTGTTCCTGGAAATCATGCTGTCTTCTATAACAATGTGTTCTCTGCCATATTTAGTCGGTCACACCGTCAGGATTCCGTGCCGGGATGAAGCTGGAAGCCATTGACAGGAAGAACCCATCACTCATCTGTGTCGCAACCATAGCTGCTGCTGTCGACAACCGTCTCCTCATTCACTTTGACAACTGGGATGATTCATATGATTATTGGTAAGATAGTGAGCAGAATTCTGAGCATATGAGTGTCCTCATGATTGTTTGAGGTTAAACAGTCAAAACAAAAATTATTCAGACACCAGATATCATTTTTTTCATGTTTTTACTAGTGGGTGCAGGACACTATAGTTCATTTATGTAAGTGAGGATAGCAAAATAAAGTAAACTGTGACACATTATACCCATAAACTCTTCATACAGTGGACTACCAGTAAAATTGATAAAAAATTTGGGACCAAAAATTTGATTTGACCCACTTGACCAGACCGTGATTTGTTACATACCTTTCTATCAAAGTTATCTGACAGTTCTTGTCATATTTTATTACCATTTTCTAAACTAAAGTGAATAAACTGTGATAATGTGAGAAATGTTGAAGGTGTCTAAATACATTTTAGATTGACTGTAAATGCATTGTTTGTTCTCAGGTGTGATGCCAGCAGTCCATATATTCATCCAGTCGGGTACTGTGAGGAGGCTGAGTTAACACTCACTACACCTGCAGGTGAGATGCTTTTCATGTAATATTCATCCCTTGTGACTTCTGGACCCCATTTTGAAAGCCCCAGAATTAAAACGTTCTTTCATTCTTTCCTTTTTTTGTTTAAACAAACTAATGACCATCACACATTGTCTTAAAAGCAACCCCTGGTGTTAAGACTTGCATAGCTTATATAACATAAATTATGTCTCTTACTAAAATATGTAGTAGAAAACCCAAGAAAGACTTACATTATTTAAAAAATCCACATCATTTTATACATTATTTCGATGATGTCAAATGGTTGCACACTGCCACTACCTGTTAAAATTTTTACCACAGCACAACTCAAGTCAAAGGGCAACATAAGAAGTGATGCAAGTCTTCACTGCTTTTCTAGCAATAAGAAGAGGAGAAAAGAATGGGGGAAGATCCCTGTGGATGAATAAAACTTCCTAGACACGTGTCTCCGTTGTCTTCACTTTAGCCCTGATGCCTTTTAGGCTTTTATTAGACCACGTCTACTGAAAGAGTTAACAGGTGGTTCCTTTTAAGGTTAATTAATGTTTGTTTATTTTTGTGTCTTAGATTATAAGCCACCGAAGGTTTTTACTTGGGAGAAGTACCTTGAGGAAACTGGATCCCAGGCTGCACCAGCAAGAGCCTTTAAACAGGTGAGGTGAACCATGAGCGGTGTAGTTAAAGGATAAGTTCACTTTCAGAATACAAATTTCCTGATAATTTACTCACCCCCATGTCATCCAAGATGTTCATGTCTTTCTGTCTTCAGTTGAAAAGAAATAAAAGTTTTTGAGGAAAACATTCCAGGATTTTTCTCCATGTAGTGGACTTCTGTGGTGGCCAGTGGGCTGAAGGTCCAAATTGCAGTTTTAATACAGCTTCAAAGGAATATGGGTCTTATGTAACAAAACAATTGGCCATTTTCTAAAAAACATAAAAGTTTATATACTGTTTAACCACAAATACTTGCACTAGCACTCCAAATGTGCGTCTTTGCGCATTACATAATGACGTTGGAAAGGTCACGCGGATAGTTCTTGGCTTGTCTCTCAGTCCAAAAATTAGGGTAGGGCAAAAAACTCCATCTCATTTTCCCCTCCAACTTCAAAATCATTAGTGTGAGACTTTTTTGCATGTTAGCTTTCTAAACACAGGGTTGGTACTTCTATCTACGTCATGCGTGACTTTTCCAACATGATTACGTAATGCGTGAGGTCGGGCTGATGCATTATGAGCATTTGTGGTTCAAAAGTATATACATTTTAATTTTATTAGAAAATGACTAATTGTTGTGCTAAAGAAGACCCTTATCCCTCAGCTGTCCTTTGAAGCTGCATTGAAACTACAGTTTGGACCTTCAGCCGTTGGCCACCATTGAATTTCACTACATGGAAAAATCCTGGAATGTTTTTCTCAAAAACCTTAATTTCTTTGTGACTGAAGACGGAAAGACATAAACATCTTGGATCACATGGGGGTGAGAAAACTTTTGTTCTGGAAGTGAAATTATCCATTAAATCATTTATAATTGGTAAAATGTCATTTTAAAGGTCTGTTAGTCGGTGTGATGCAAAAGTCAGCATGTATAACATGTAAATAAAATTTACACAAAAACAAACAAACATGTGATTTGGTTTAGAGTTGTGGACCGTTTAACAAAAAACCCCACCAATAATAAAAATGACATATGTGCTGGTTTAATAAAAAAAATGTTTAATTATTTAATTTAATATTTTATGTAATTTTTATTTCTTACTGTTGAAAACATTTTGTAAAAAATCATTGGGTAAAAAAACTTCATCATAAAATTGCTTATTATGTATTGCATTGCAAATAACTGTTGATCTTTGGCCATCCAGAGACCACCGCATGGCTTCCAAGTTGGGATGAAAGTGGAGGCAGTGGACAAACGTAATGCCATGCTTATTCGTGTAAGCACCATCTCTGATGTAGAAGACCACAGAATCAAGGTTTGCATACAGATATATCTGTATTATCTCATTATTTTAGTATAATTGAAAACCAAAATAAAAAGATGTAATATTAATTCATTAGTCATTTAATAACTATTTGAATTAATTGTATTTAATGTTAATACAGTGAGGAATTTTTTTTGATCCCCTGCTGATTTTGTACGTTTGCCCACTGACAAAGAAATGATCCGTCTATTATTTTAATGGTAGGTTTATATAAACAGTCAGAGACAGAATAATAAAATAAAATAAATCCAGAAAAACAAGTTATAATTTTGTGTCCACACCTCTTTTATAAAGGTAACAAGCTGAGATTAGGAGCACTCCCTTTAAGACAGTGCTCCTAATCTTAGCTCCTTACCTGTATAAAAGACACCTGGGAGCTAGACATTTTGCTGATTGATAGGGGATCAAATACTTATTTCACTCATTAAAATGCAAATCAATTTATAACTATTTTGAAATATGTTTTTATGGATTTCTTGTTGTTTTTTGTCTCTCACTGTTAAAATAAACCTACCATTAAATTTATAGACTGATCATTTCTTTGTCAGTGAACAAATGTACAAAATCAGCAGGGGTTCAAAAATGTTTCCCCCACTGTATATTTAGTTATCTTTGCTGTCTCTCTCTTTCTGTACATATAGGTCCATTTTGATGGCTGGAGTGATGAGTATGACTATTGGCTAGATGCTGATAGCCCTGAACTGCACCCAGTAGGCTGGTGTCAGAAGACAGGTCATCCTCTACAACACCCCAACGGTAACATACAGTTCGACACATTTATATACAGTTTCCACTCAAGACTCATAATCAAATGTAATTGTAACTATATTAGGTCCCAGAGATTCTCCAGTGCCTCCAGGACAAGGCTGCCCAACCCCAGGATGCAACGGAGTTGGACACATTAGAGGACCTCGGTATGGGACACATTACACGTAAGTTATACACATACTGTCACAAATACTCATGTTTCATTCAAATGCAAACGAGTCTCTTTCCCATTTTTAGGGCAGTGAGCTGTCCATACTCAGATCTGAATTTGAATAAGGATGGGCTGGTGCCGGACAGACTAGGCGGGGAGAGGCCAGTCACGCTTATCGGACCCCCGCGCCACCGCCGTGCTGAAACACTCACTCAGACGCATCCTCCCACACCCAGCGCCAGCACCCCTGACCCCCCTGACACCACCACGGACGCGTGTCCACAAGCTCGCCCAGTGCGGGAGCACGTTGTGTGAGTGTCAGCAGTTACGTACAGTTTTACTTTTCTTTCAATCTCACACACACTTTCTGACTTCTCATCTCTGTCTCGTTTCTCCTGTACTTCAGAACTGGCAGTGCTCCCAAATGTGTCAAGCCACCTCAGGTGAAGCAGGAAGGTGATGGAAAAGGTATAGATTGTTTAGATTTTGCAATATTTTGGCTTAATTTGCTTTTACGGATGATCAAGAGAATGATGCATACGGGTCAATGAAGTCATGCTCATTTTTTTTATTTGTGTGTATTAATTCATTCAAATGTTTAAAAAGAATATTCAAATATTTAAAATAAAATTCATACATACAGTGACTTAAATACGCTTCTTCTATGATAAGCGTTTCTTAATTAAAATTAGTTTAATATTTTGCAGGCATAAAGCAAACATATCATCGCAACAAAGAAAAAAGCTTAGTTAAAAGAACAAAGTTCTTAAAAAAACATATATAAACAGAAATATTATATTATGTAATAGAAACGCAGGCCTTCATGACTGTCAAGGTCAGGTAAACTGACATTTTTATAACACAGTTACAAGACAGTTACATTTCTGTAAAATATCATATTGTGAATCCTGAAAACTATATTATTGTGGAATATTTTTACTATTTAAAATAACTGTTTTCTATTTGAATATATTTTAAAATGTAATTTATTCCTGTGATTAAAGCTAAATTTTCAGCATCATTACTACAGTATTATTATTATTATTATTAATATTATCAATATTTAAAACAATTGAGTACATTTTTTTTTTCAGGGATTTTTGAGATCCAAATATCAGCATTTATCTGAAATAAAAAGCTCTTTTGATCTAAACAGCTCTTTTGAAATACCATTCAAAAGCTTGGATTCGGTATAATGTTTTTTACATTTATAATGTTACAAAAGATTTCGGTTTCAGATGATGTTCTTCTAAACTTTCTATTCATCAAAGAAACTTTCAAAATTTCTACTTAGCTGTTTTCAGCAATAATAAATGTGTTTTGAGCAGCAAGGATCATGTGACTGGAGTAATAATGCTTAAAGTTCATCTTTGAAATTACAGGATTAAATTGCATTTTAAAATATATTCAAATGGAAAACATTTTAAATAGCAAAAATATTTCAAAATTATGCGTTTTATGCTGTACTTTGGATCAATTAAATTCAGGCTTGGTGAGCACAAGAGACTTCTTTAAAAAAACATGTAAAAAAATATTGTTCAAAAACGATTGACTGGTAGTGTACATTTTTAAATATTAAGCAAATAAATATTAAGATGTGTACACTCATATGTATTTAAAATATTACCTTTAGTACTAGTTACACCAGTCACAAGAGTTAAGACATTTAAACTTGAAAATGGTTGAAATGTTCAATGCTGTATGAAACCAGGTTGAATAAAAAAAGTACATTTCTGAGATCTTGCTGCATGTATTTTCAACTAGTAGCAATTTTTCAAGGCATGTCATGAATGAAGTCTGTTTGTGTTGTAGATTCTCTTCAACAGTTCCTGCATGAGTCTGTGTTTTGTGGATGGGAGCCACCGAGGTTTCATCTGTGTTGGGAAAAGCATGGCAAACTCTTGCCTGAAGCTTTAGGCCTCACTGCCAAGAGAGTGGCCAAGTGGAACACAGAAGAGGTGACATTTGATAATTCTGGAAAAGTCACTTGAGCTTTTAAAGAGATCTCCTAAACGTGTGTGTATATTTATTGTGTCTCTTTTTGTTAATGTTTTTCTTTCAGGTGGCAACTTTTGTAAGAGGGCTGCCTGGTTGCAGAGAGCATGCTGCCACCTTTAGGAAGGAGGTAAATGGGGGGTGGGGGGGATATCACTTCAAATATCACCTTCCCTGTATACACTACCATTCAAAAGTTTGGGGTCTGAATGTTTTTGAAAATAGTTTCAGTAACTCTTTAATATAGGAGCCAACTCTCACTATTAACTAGTGCATATTACTAACATATTGACTGTTTTTTAGTACCAATAAAGCATGTTAATGCCTTACTCTTGACCATATTATACAGTTGAAGTCAAAAATTGACATACACCTTGCAGAATCTTACATACACTTGATTCTTAATACTGTGTTGTTACCTGAATGATCCACAGCTGTTTTTTTTTGTTTAGTGATAGTTGTTCATGAGTCCATTGTTTGTCCTGAACAGTTAAACTGCCCGCTGTTCTTCAGAAAAATCCTTCAAGTCCCACAAATTCTTTGGGTTTTCAGCATTTTTGTGTATTTGAACCCTTTCCAACAATGACTATGATTTTAAGATCCATCTTCTTACACTGAGGACAACTGAGGGACTCATATGCAACTATTACAGAAGGTTCAAACACTCCCTGATGCTCCAGAAGGAAAAAGGAAAAACGATGCATTAAGAGCCAGGGTGAAAACTTTTGAACAGAATGAAGATTTTTTTTAATTTGGTACTGCCCTTCAGAGGCTACAGAAGATACTTGCATGTTTCCCAGAAGACAAAATAAGTAAAATTTACCCTGATCTTCAAATTCCAAAAGTTTTCACCCCCTGGCTCTTAATGCATTGTTTTTCCTTCTGGAGCACTAAACAAAAAACACAGCTGTGGATAATTCAGGTAACAACACAGTATTAGGAATCAAATGTATGTACACTTTTGAACTGGGTAATTTTATTGAGGTAAAAGTGGTTGGTAATAGTTATTAGTGAGAACTGGACCTTAAAATAAAGTGTGGCTGAAGTTGCTTATACTCAACAAGACTGTAATTATTTGAAAATACACAAAATAGTAAAATTGTAAAATTATCATCACAGATTATGGTTTTCTATTTTATTATATTTTGAAATGTAATTTATTCTTGTGATGGCAAAGCTAAATTTTCAGAAGCTATTACTCCAGTCTTTAGTGTCACATGATCAGAATTTATCAATGCTGATTTAGTGCATAAAATACATTTCTTGTGATACTTTTAATACTTTTTTCAGAATTCTTTGAATATAGAATTTATTGATTTACTGACACTTTTGATCAATTTATTGCATCTTTGCTAAATAAAAGCATTAATTTAATTATTAATAAATATATTAATTATTTATTTATAAATATTAAAAAAAAAATCCTACTTGACCCCAGACTTTTAAATGGCAGTCTATGTAGGGCTCATTTAGCACTACTCTGTGAGTATCTGTAAGTGAATATGTATTTAAGATACTTGTTTTACCTTTCCCTACAGCAAATTGATGGCGAGGCCTTCCTGCTTCTTACTCAGTCAGACATTGTTAAGATTCTGAGCATCAAACTAGGACCTGCATTAAAAATTTATAATTCGATCCTCATGCTGAAGAGCGCAGATGAGGAGTAGACAACTAACAGCAACTGCTGCTCCATCAAACAACATGTTTGAAAGTTGCTCTCGCCCCCACCGACGTGTCCAGCAGACTGACAAATAATGGACTGATCGGCCAATTCAACAAACGTCATGTGATCAGAAATATCACAGGCTGATATAGATTGGACGTCTCCCCTATTAACTCCGCACTCGCTTTAAATTAGGACTGATATTCTCTTTTGAAACCGATTAATATTAGACTCTGGGAGGATGGGTGAGTACACTACACTGAGGCACCTTAAATTGTTGTAAAACTTAACTGGATTTGTTCATTGTTGATATTTATGTTTTTATGATTGCTAAAATTGATGGCTAATTATGATCGAAATGCATGATGGTGGAGCTTTTACTTGAAATGTAATTTTTCTTTTGTAAAAATGCAAAAAGACCTTTGTTTGTAATCGAACACACATCCTAAATAATCCAAATAGGCCTGTTTGAGACCACTAGAGGGCAGCAGGATTGTGTGTGTGTGTGTGTGTGTGTGTGTGTGTGTGTGTGTGTGAGTGTGAAAGACTTTTGCAAGCATGTGTGAGTGAGAAAAATGTATAATAGTGTGCTTGCATCTAATGTCAGGGAATTCTTGCTCTGGGCAAATCTGGAATTGAATGTCTCAGTTTGTATTTACTTCTGATGAAATGTTTGATCTTGTAAAATGCATTTGTAAATTGAAAAAAGTTGTATAGTGAATTGAATAGTGTGCTGACTCAGACACTGCAAAGAGTTAGGAATAGAAATGAGGGTTGTGTGTGTGAGAGTGTGTATTTTAAGCCTCTGAGACCCTGACAATTTGCCTTGTACATGCATTCCTGAGTACTAAGACATTTTGTTCTGTCATTCGCTGAGCAAAAGCTCTGACCTGCTGTATAATACAGCTGTAATTCTCAGCTCTGCTGCAGCTGATTATACATGTTGGAATCACTTTGTTTTCATGTACTGGTTTGGATTTGCAGTGCTTCTCAAAGCTGTCATTATACGCACATGCATATGCAGGTTGGTCGTATAGCATTAGGTTCGGAATAATACATTCAGTTAGGGTTGGAAACTGGAAAAACAATTGAAAATGGGTGTACAAAACTAAAATACTGAATAAATATAGATGATAGTCTGCAGACGCATTTGGATGGTAATGGAAAATCAAGATTTAGTGAATCCTCATCGCAGGGGTTAGGGTCAAGGATGAGTTTATGTCAGATTTTGATTGTTTTCTTTGGTTTGTGTGCGTGTTTGTAGATTAAATGTCTCTCTAAGCAGACTGTGTATGTGTGACTGATTGTGTGTTTCTGAGTTTTTTTTTCTTGTCCAGCCTCAAATGGATGAATAGAGAGATTGAAAGAGAATAAATAAGGATTTCCAACAGCTGTTGTATTTTCTGTTTTCTGTCATTTCAACAGGTTTTAAAAGGTATGCTTATGAAAACAGGCCCAACTGGTATGGATTTTCTTATATGTCTGTTTTATGCAATCAAATATGTTGTATTTGAAATTGAGAGCAAAATAATTAGATTGTAATAAAAAAAGATTGTTTTCACTTTTTAATTACAAAAACAAATAGAACTCTTTGCCTGTTAATAAATCTTTTTGGACTTAGTTCTCACACCCATAAATTTTGCTTTCTGTCTTTGCAAGTCTAAAACTATTGTGAAATATATGGGTGTGTAACTGCAAAGAGAAAAATGTCAACTTATCTGCAGTGCATCAAGTTTCATCAATTAATTTTTGCAATTTTTTTGTAACAAAAAATACCATTTTTAGACATTTTTTGATTTTGTTTTATTTTAATTGCAATATACAGTTGAAGTCAAAAGTTTGACTGTATGATTTTGATATTTATCTTTTCACACTGAGGACAACTGAGGGACTCATATGCAACTATTACAGAAGGTTCAAACACTCACTGATGCTCCAGAAGGAAACACGTTGCATTAAGAACCGGGGGTGACGGTTTTGGACGGAATGAAGATGTGAAGATTTTTCTTATTTTGCCTAAATATAATATTTTTTTCGTTTAGTTCTGCCCTTCTGAAGCTACGAAAGATACTTACATTTTTTTTCAAAAGACAAAAGTTAAATTTACCCTGATCTTCAAATTTAAAAAGTTCTTAATGCATTGTGTTTCCTTCTGAAGCATCAGTGAGCGTTTGAACATTCTGTAATAGTTGCATATGAGTTCCTCAGTTGTCCTCAGTGTGAAAAGATGGATCCCAAAACCATACAGTCATTGTTAGAGAAGGGTTCAAATACACAAAAATGCTAAAAACCAATGAATTTGTGGGAGCCAAAGGATTTTTCTGCAGAACAGCAGGCAGTTTAACTGTTCAGGACAAACAAGGGACTCATCAACAACTATCACTAAAAAAACACACAGCTGTGGATCATTCAGGTAACAACACAGTATTAAGAATCAAGTGTATGTAAACTTTTGAACGGGGTCATTTATATAAATTCAACTATTATTTTCTCTTGTGGACTATATATAAGTGCTTTTTTTTTTGAGAAAAATCTTATTCTGGTCAGTACTAAATAAAAAACAACATGCATTTTGTATGATCCCTCTTATTTTGCTAAAATAATTAACATTTTGCAGATTCTGCAAGGTGTATGTAAACTTTTGACTTAAACTGTAAATACATTTCTCAAAAACTGTTTGTTTGACTGCATAGTAACGCCCCAAACATAATGTACAGGATCTCAAATACTCCCTTGCCATGGTTTGACTATAAATAAAACCAAAAAAACATGGCTGCTATAGGTTAACCACAATAACCATGGGTTTGCTACACTAACCATAATTCAACCATGGTATTTGTAGTAAAACTTGTGGTTATACAAAAACATTTGAATAACTTAATATAATATATACATAATAACAATCTTAGTCAGTCAGGGAAAGGCTTGAAATGGGCCTGGGTCCTTTGAGACTCTAAGAATAGGTTATTCTGCCCACCGTGGGACCCAGCGGGCTTGCACATGTTCCCATGACCCTCTAACCACACTATCTCTCTCTCTCCCTCGCTCACTCCCACGTCACTGGCCGGTTTAAAGTAAATGCGCCTCCTCCCCTACTTGTCGTGATACACGCTTATGCTAAGGATGGAGAGTGATGGATGTGCGCGTCCTCATCATCATGGGAAGTAGACTCGATGCAAAGTGTGCTGTCGCGCGTCTTTAAACGGACCGTAAACAATGTGTTTCAAGTGGAGGAGAAGCAAGTGAGGTGAGTTTAACTTTAGGTGATGATGTTTGGACTTACGTATACAGCTGAGGTCAAAAGTTTACATACACCTTGCGGAGTCTGCAAATTGTTAATTATTTTAGCAAAATAAAATGTTATTTTTTTTATTTGGTACCTACCTGAATAAGATATTTCACATGAAAGACATTACGTATAGTCCACAAGAGAAAATAATAGTTGAATTTATAAAAATGACCCTGTTCAAAAGTTTACATACTGGTACTTGATTCTTAATACTATGATTTTACTTGAATAATCCACAGCTGTGTTTTTTAGTGATAGTTGTTCATGAGTCTCTTGTTTGTCCTGAACAGTTAACCTGCCTGCTGTTCTTCAGAAAAATCCTTCAGCTCCCACAAATTCTTTGGTTTTTCAGCATTTTTGTGTATTTGAACCCTTTCCAACAATGACTGTATGATTTTGAGATCCATCTTTTCACACTGAGGACATTTTTCTTATTTAGCCCCCGACCCCAGCTTCTAAAGCATATTTTTTCCTTGTGAAATCATTATTTAACGTTTGAACCTTCTGCAATAGTTGCATCCCAAAATCACACAAGGGTCTCATGAGCTATCACCAAACACCAAAAAAAAGCTGTGGATCATTCAGGTAACAACACAGTATTAAGAATCAAGTGTATGTAAACTTTTAAACAGGGTCATTTGTAAAAATTCGTCTATTATTTTCTCTTGTGGATTATATGTAAACATATTTTCTGTTAAATATCTTATTCAGGTCAGTACTAAATAAAAAATCGCATGCATTTTGTATGATTCCTCTTATTTTGGTAAAGTAAATAACATTTTGCAGATTCTGCAAGGTGTATGTAAACTTTTGACTTCATCTGTATCTACAGACAATCACTACGTGGAAAGAAGTGTACTGGAAAAGACCTGGGCTTACTGCATTTGAGTAATATATTTGGAAGAAAGGTAAAATGTGCATTTTTTCCATGTTAGAAACTTTGCCAACCCCATTGTAATGGCACAGCTGTTGTTGATTGCAAAAGTGAAAGTGGCACTATCTTAACATTATTTGTTTGTTTGAGAATCCAATTAACCAAATCTAGCACACTTGACTCAACCAATGGCAGTTTAAGAACAAATTCCACCTTTAATTTTTTAAAGTAATGTGGAATAGTGGAATAAAAATGAAACTTCTGTAATTTTGCGTTGTGTTACTCATGAATGCACAACTGAGACTGACATGGAAGAGAAAAAATAGTTGAGTTAAGTTGATATTTTTGTTTTCTTTGCACACAAAAAGTATTCTCAAAGCTTTATAACTTAACGGTTGAACCACTGATGTCACATGGACTATTTTAATGATGTCCTTACTACAGTGTCAGTTACGTTGCTGTCTAACTCTCTCACTCTTCATACTTTTTAGCCGACTGCAATTTGTATTTATAGTGAAATCTTTATTTAACATTTTGTACCTTGTCAGGGTGATTTTACTGATCATTTGAAGTCCATTAGCTTATTTTTACTTTTTTTCTAGGAGAATGTCTGAGGTAAATACTCCCACAAAAAAAGGCTCTGCAACAGCCCCAGAGTTGGATACTCCACCCCTAAGGTCAAATACAAGGCCTGTGATTGGTGGACTGCGTTTGCGTTCTCCGCCAGGGGCTTGTTTGTTGTTTGCTGGTGTTTTACTAATAGTAGGAATCGGCGTTGCTGTGGGGGGTTATTGGAACAGTCAACCCCGTCGACAAACACCACATCATGTTTCAACGGGACGCACCTCTTCAGAGAAACTGAAGCTGATTGGTCCTGTCATCATGGGGGTGGGGCTTTTCATCTTTATTTGTGCTAATACAATTCTCTATGAAAATCGTGACCGAGAACAACATCATAAACGAGACCAACATAAAGATGACCAGGAGATCCTGCTGGTACAAACTCATAGGAATAATTCCAAACGGTTCTCACAAACAGAAACAAATACCAATACGCATACATTGGACTTGTCTGAACTCAACATTCATTGCTTAGAAGAAGGGGCCGGAATTCCAACCCTAAAGTGTTCTTTGCAGTCCTCTGGCTCATGTAGCTCTAGTCAAGTGAACTTGGAATCTGGATCACTCTTCCGAGATTGCAGAAACATGGAAAGATTGGCCTTGCCTGTCATTAAAGTCAATGACTGCCTGATTGGCTCCTCACACCCAGTGCCTCCACCTCTCCCTGAACGGACTTACCGGAACAAGATGGGAGTAGAAAATATAACAAATGTGGAGCTAACACAAGTGAATCTTGCAGATTCATCTCTAATGACATTGAACAAGGAAGAGCCAAAGGATCTGTTGTGCTCATTAAGGTCCGCATAGTGAATATATTGAATATATTCAAGCCGAAAGATGTTAGGGCTGAGTATTTCTCGATTCTGATTCATTTCTGTGTTTTTCTGTTATAATGTATATTTAGCTTTTTTCTGTTATTTTTTCTTTTCTGAATTGTGAGATATAAACTCGCAATTATGAGTAATGAGTCAGCATTGCGAGTTTGTTATTTTGAGAAAAAAGTCACAATTCTGACTTTATTTCTCAGAATTGCGAGTTTATTTCTCAGAATTGCGAGTTTATGTTTTGCAATTCTGACTTTATAACTTGCAACTATGAGTTTATATCACACATTTCTGAATTAATTTCTTAGAATGGTGTCTCAATCCTGAGAAAAAGTCACAATTGCATGATATAAACTCACAACTGCAATATATGAACTCGCAATTCTGAAAAAAAAGACAGAATTGTGAGATGTAAACTTGCAATTCTGAGAAAAAAAGTCATAATTGTGACATTAAAACTCACAATTCTGAGAAAAAAAATTCACAATTGCTTGTTTATATCTCGTAATTCTGACTGTTTCTCAGAATTGCGAGTTAAATTCTTGTAATTCTGACTTTATAACTCGCAATTACAAGTTTATATCACGCATTTCTGACTTTCTCAGAATGCGATGTTTATATCTCAATTCTGAGAAAAGTCAGAATTGCAAGTTTGTATCACGCAATTCTGAGAAAAAGTCACAATTGCGAGATATAAACTTACAATTCTGAGAAAAAGAGTCACAATTTTGAGATATCTCGCAATTCTCACTTTATTTCTCAGAATTGGAAGTTTATTTCTCAGAATTGTGAGTTTATGTCTCACAATTACAAGTTTATATCATGCGTTTCTGGCTTAATTTCTCAGAATGGTGTGTTTTTATCTCAATTCTGGGAAAAATGTCAGAATTGCAAGTTTGTATCACGCAATTCTGAGAATAATTTACAACTGCCAGAAATGAAGTTAAAATTGCGAGATAAAAACTCGCAATTCTAAGAAAAAAAGTCACAACTGTGAGATATAAACGTGTAATTCTGAGAATAAAGTCGCAATTGCGAGTATGTATCTCACAATTCTGACTTTAGAAAAAAAAGTCACAATTGCTAGTTTACATCTTGCAATTCTGACTTTATTTCTCAGAATTGTGACTTTATGTCTCACAGTTACGAGTTAATATCATGCATTTCTGACTTAATACAGGATGGTGTGTTTTTATCTTAATTCTAAGAAAAAAGTCAGAATTGCGAGAAATGAAGTCAGAATTGTGAGATATAAACTCGCAATTCTGAGAAAAAAAGTCACAATTGCGAAATATAAACAAGGAAGAGCCAAAGGATCTGTTGTGCTCATTAAGGCCCGCATAGTGAATATATTCAAGCCAAAAGATGTTAGGGCTGAGTATTTTTCGATTCTTATTCATTTGGGTGTTTTTCCGTTATAATGTCCATTTACCTTACTGTTTTTTCTCTGATAATGCTGTAATTATATAGTGTTTCAAATGGATTCAAGCTAAACTTGTCTTTTTGAACCCGCTCAATTGCATGATTTGGCTTCACTGGTCAAGCTGTATGTTTTTGAGTCACCAAAAAGAACCGACTCATAAGAGTCAGTTGTTTGTGAATTGTACTAAACTTGTCACGTGTATCTATCAATATACAAGCAGTCATTTTGTGTCGTCATGTCGAGATACACAGTCTTTTTTTTAACATGACAGTATACATAACTCACATTTACAACTCTGGTTAAAGATTTTTATTTTTTTTACTATAATGCTACAAGGACTAAAATCGGTTAACCGGTTAATAGTTAATTGGAAACATTATATATTACCTAGCCCCAAAT
This sequence comes from Garra rufa, assembly GCF_049309525.1. Lineage (NCBI taxonomy): Eukaryota > Metazoa > Chordata > Actinopteri > Cypriniformes > Cyprinidae > Garra > Garra rufa. Next base: position 24,239,202 of record NC_133369.1, read on the forward strand.
TATTATTTTTTTTTATGGTAATTTAAAATCTCTTTCAAGTTAGGTTAACCCTTAGGTTAAGCTTAGGGTTTTCTAAGTGAAATAGTATGAATGAGTAAATTCTCACTTGATTCTGGTGTCTTTTTCATATAGTTGCTTTATAAAACTCATATTCATTGTTGTAGCATTTGATTGTTAGATTATTACCTTAAGGCATTATGTAACTTGTGAGAGTTACATAATGCTTTGTAGATTTTTGTTCATGTGAATTTTAAGCAATCAATTATACATGATCTTATTTTTTTTATGTGGTGCCACCCACTCAAGTCCAAAAGAATAGAGACTGCACTATTTGACATTGTGTTTGTAGTGCTGGTCTTTATAGTTCACATAAATGTCAGAGCAAATATGAAAGGCGGCCACCTGTGAGACACACATAAATAGACAAGTGTGTACACAAACAGCTTCTCCTACTACTATCTTAACTGTTCTGCATTTAACATGTTGAAATTGTTAGAGACTGAAAGACAAGTAGCAACACAAAATGGTGTGAGTCACATGCAGTCATACAGTAGTGAGTAATGCTCTCTATTTTGATTAGTTTGGGTTAATCCTGAACAAAACCAGAACATCTGTGCACCTAGCAAAAATATGGAAGCCTGTTTCCACCACTGAATAAAAAATAAAAAAGATGTTATTGCTTTTTATCTCACAATTTTGACCTTTTTTTCAGAATTTTGTGATACAAACTCGCAATTCTGACTTTTTTAGAATCGTGAGATATAAACACAATTTCGAGTTATAAAGTCAGAATTGTGAGATATAAACTCGCAGTTGCAAGTTATTAAGTCAGAATTGCAAGATAAAACTCAATTCACTTTTTTTTCTCAGAACTGCATGATACAAATGTGCAATTCTGACTTTTCTCAGAATTGAGATATTTATTAATAGTTATAGTCAGAATTGCACAATATCTGACTTTATTTAGACTTGCTTGCAAACATGCAATTCTGATTTTTTTTCTCAGAATTAAGATATAAACTTGCAATAGTCAGAATTGTATGATATAAACTCGCACTTATAAGCTATAAATTCAGAATTGCGAAATATAACCTCACAATTCAGAATTTCTTCTCAGAATTATGATATAAACTCACAATTGCAAGTTATAAAGTCAGAATTGTGAAATATAAACTCACAATTCTGACTTTTTTCTCAGAATTGTGTGATATAAACTCAATTGCAAGTTATAAAGTCAGAATTGCAATATAAAACTCGCAATTCAGACTTTTTTTCTCAGAATTATGATATAAACTCGCAATTGTGAGCTTTAAAGTTAGAATTGCATGATATAAAATCAATAACAAGCTATAAAGTCAGAATTACGAAATATAAACTCACAATTCTGACTTTTTTCTCAGAATTATGATATAAACTCATAATTGCAAGTTATAAAGTCAGAATTGTGAAATATAAACTCACAATTCTGACTTTTGTCTCAGAATTGTATGATATAAACCCACAATCGCAAGTTATAAAGTCAGAATTGCAATATAAAACTCGCAATTCTGACTTTTTTCCTCAGAATTATGATATAAACTCGCAATTGTGACCTTTACAGTCAGAATTGCATGAAATGAACTCGCAATTACAAGCTATAAAGTCTGAATTGCGAAATATAAACTCACAATTCTGACTTTTTTCTCAGAATTGTGTGATATAAACTCACAATTGCAAGTTATAGTCAGAATTGCATGATAAAACACAATTCAGACTTTTTTCTCAGAATTGTGAGATATAAACTCCCAATTGCAAGTTATAAAGTCAGAATTGCGTGATACAAACTCACAATTACAAGCTATAAAGTCTGAATTGCGAAATATAAACTCACAATTCTGACTTTTTTCTCAGAATTTTGAGATATAAACTCGCAATTGCAAGTTATAAAGTCAGAATTGCAAGATAAAACTCAATTCAGACTTTTTTCTTTTGGCTTTCTCAGAATTTAGATATAGTTATAAAGTTAGAATTGCACAATATTAACTCAGAACTGCTTGCATACAAACTCGCAATTCTGACTTTTTCCTCAGAATTGTAAGATATAAACTCGCAGTTCTGACTTTTTCTCAGAATTGAGATATAAACTTGCAATTACAAGCTATAAAGTCAGAATTGTGAAATATAAACTCACAATACTGACCTTTTTTTCTTAGAATTGCGTGAAATAAACTTGAAATTACAAGTTATAAATTACAATCACAATCTCACAATTCTGAGAAAAAAGTCAAAATTGTAAATTTATATCTCACAATTCTGACTTTTTTTTCTCAGAATTGTGAGATATAAACTTAGAATTGCAAGTTATAAAGTCAGAATTGCAAGATAAATCTCACAATTCACTTTTTTCTTTTGACTTTTCTCAGATATTTATTTATAGTTATAAAGTCAGAATTGTACAATATAAACTCAGAATTACTTGCATACAAACTCGCAATTCTGACTTTTTCTTCAGAATTGTAAGATATGAACTCACAATTGCAAGTTATAAAGTCAGATTTGTGTGGTACAAACTTGCAATTCTAACTTTTTTCTCAGAATTGTGAGATATAAACTTATAATTGTAAGTTATAAAGTCAGAATTGTGTGATATAAACTCGCAATTACAAGTTAGGAAGTCAGAATTTACTTTTCTCTCATATTTATAGTTAAAGTCAGGATTTCACAATATAAACTCAGTTATTACTCAGAATTGTAAGATATAGACTCGCAATTCTGAGAAAACTGTCAGGTTTTAGTCTGTTTCTGTTCTGTTTTCCTAGTGTTTTCCCCCCTCTGTTTCTAGTCATAATGGTTTAGTCCTTGTCTCCCCCTTCTAGTTTTGTCTGTATTGGTTTTGTCTTGCCCATATTTGTATTTCCCCCTCGTCATCTCGTTATCTTGTTTGTGACCACGCCTTGTTTTTCAGTGTATTTTAGAGTCTGTGTTTGCACACCCCGTTTGTCGGTCAATGATTATGTTACTTCCGTTTGTTTTGTTACATGTGCTCATTTCCTGCTCCCGGTTTTGTTTATTTGTTCATTTTGCAGTGTTTTATTTAATAAACTTCAATTATTCAGTTACTTCGGTTCTCCTCGTCCATCTTCACTCCTCAACCCGCCTGACTGTGACAAAAACAAGTCTGAATTGTTTGTCTTGCAATTCTGCGAGTTCATATCATGCAATTCTGAGAAAAAAAAGTTTACATCTCACAATTCTGACTAAATAACTCACAATTACGAGTTTATATCATGCATTTCTGACTTAATTTCTCAGAATTGCGAGTTTGTATCAAATGATGTGTAAATGCGCAATTGCGAGTAAAACTCGGAAATTGTGGGATAAAGTCGCAATTTCTTTTATTTTTTTATTCAGTGGCAGAAAAAGACTTCCATACAAAAGAGCTTAAAATGTGGATTAAAAGTCACTTTAACAGTCCACTATACACTGACTAAAGGATGAGGGTCGGGCTGGTTAGCATAGTCTAGTGAGCATCTTCATCTTCAAAAAAACAAAAACATCTTCAAAACGAGATAAATTAACTTATAAATTAAATTGTTAAAGAGATTTCGAAGCTTATTTTTCTTCAATTCATTCTCAAAATAAACACACCCCAAATTTGACAGTACATATGACAGCTTTTATTCCTTTTGAATATAAATGAATTGGTGTAAGCAGTTCAAATAAACCAAATGTAAGCCTGAGATTAGATTTTTTTTCAGTCTACACAAATTAAGTGATGCTTTTAATATACTGTTGTGAAAATGATTACCAGTGTACAAAGAAACAACTATCAACAATGTTAAGTTAGATTGATCAAACTAGATCGAAGAAAACTGCAAAAGAAGATTCTATTCTATAAAACACACAAAACATTTGTTTTTCAACATATTCATGTCCTTGAATGTTTCAGCAGTGATTATATGCAAGTGCGTAGAAATAAAGTGCAAGCTGTTTGAATTCAAACATATATTAGCTCTTGTGGGTAAAACATGATTGTTTTTCCATCTTCTTCAATCTGCAAAAGAAGATAACGATGCTGAAAATTTAGCTTTGATCACAGGAATAAATTACATTTTAAAATTTTTTCAAATAGAAAACTAATTTAAATAGTAAAAATATTTCCAAATTTTCCTGTTTTTTATCAAATAAATGCAGGCTTGGTGAGCAGAAGAGACTTCTTCAAAAACACTAAAAATCTTACTGTTCAAAAGAATAGGTATTGGTATTAAGAATGGTATTTAGGATTATTTTAATATGACTTATGGGGGCCCCATAAATGTTTGTAGAAAGCCCTGGTTAAGAACTATAGACTATAGGCTATAGATTGCTTATTAATGTATATAACTTACTAAGCCCATTCTCATGAGTATCTCTTCATTGGGATGCGGGAGCTGAGCTTTGGCAGGAGGTGAATATGATGAGAGACGTCTGTCCCATTCAGTGGGTCCGAACTCTTGCTTGACCTCCATAAAGACACGCTTCAGTTCAGTAATGCTGGCGTGGTGCTTCAAAATCATCTCGTGGGACATGTCCAAATCCTAAAAAGAGCATATATGAGTATATATTGATTGGACCAGACAAGATTTCTCAAATCTTTAGCGCAAGAATATAAATTTCACACACCTCCAGCATTAGAATGCTGTGACGAATATAGATGCTCTCTCCTTCACTTCTCCTTGACTAGAAAAAAACAAAACAAAAAAAAACAACTTTGGATTAATATGCTCTGGATCAGAAGGAACATAACAAAAATGATTGAAACGGATGAGTATCTCACCTTCCTCATGAGCACAGACTCAGTGGCAGACTTCTAAGAGAGAGAACAATGATTTCAGAGGATTGAAATTTATAAAAGTTAAACATCTTGTGTGTACTGTATGTGCAGACTGTAGTATGTGTTTGTTTGTAACCTCAGACTCCAGTGTGATGTTCCACATGTCTTGTGTCCTCTCCTGATAGGTTTTGGTAATGGACACAGGTTGTGCGGTCGGAGTTGAAGTCAGTGGTTGGTCAATTAGGATCTGTGGGCGGGGTTTGGGCGGAGCCACTGGGGAAACAACAGGTGTGGGTCGAACAGTGGGAACTAGAGACAGAGAAAGAAATGTTTAGGAAGACATGACAACAAATGGACTGACATTAGAGAATATTTATTTTTCGATGTTCTTTACGGGAAACGCCCATAGGGGTGAACCAGTCGTCCTCCACTTCTGTCTGCAGTTGTACTGGTTTTTTCTCTGGTACAGATGGTCTTTTTATTGTTTCCTCTATTTTTATCTGCTTCCTCCTCTCTTCTTCCCTTATCCTCTTCTCTTCCTCAGCCCTCCTGTCCACTTTAAGGACATCTGTGACAAAGGGAAAAGAGAATAAGAACTTGTTCACAAAGACTGCCAAAAATGTAATCTATCCCACTAACATGCTGTTACTTTGAATATTCACCAAATAAGCTACTTGATGACTAAACATTTCTACTAAAATTTTACTAAACATTTGGGTTTCACTAAGATTTTTTATGTAAGAAAATAATTATATATTTTTAGCAAGGACATATTACATTGATCAAAAGTGACAAAAGACTTTTACATTGTTTCCACAAAAATATTAAGGTACAACATTGATAATGATAAGAAATGTTTTTTGAGCTTTAAATTAGCATATTATAATGATTTCTGAAGGATCATGTGACACTGAAGACTGGGGGTAAAACTATAGATTTATAGAAATAGATTATATTCCACAATATTATTTTTACTGTACACTACCAGTGAAATGATTTTAAATGTTTTTATTTTTTTTTTAAATTCTCTTCTTCTCACCAAACCCGCATTTATTTAATCCAAAAAACAAAAGCTGTAATATTATGAAATAATAAAAGAATAATCATTTTACTATTTAAAATAACTGTAAATAAACTTATAAATAAATATATTTTAAAATGTAATTTATTCCTGTGATTCAAAGCAGAATTTTCAGCATCATTACTTCAGTCTTCAGTGTCACATTTTATTTAGCAAGAATGCATTAAATTGATCAAAAGTGATGATAAAGACATTTATAATGTTAAAAAAGATACACAAGAATAAATTACATTTTCGAAAATATACAAATAGAAAACAGTTATTTAAAATAGTAAAAATATTTCAAAATTTTACTCTGTTTGCTGTACTTTCGATCAAATTAAGGGTGAGCAGAAGAGACTTCTTTTAAAAAAAACATTAAAAATCTTACTGTTCAAATACTTTTGACTGGTAGTGTATATTTGACCTTACTGAGCATAAAGTCAAAAAATCATACTGACCCTGAACTTTTGAACAGTAGTGTATATTTAAAAATATCTAAAATATGTATGTACCTGTTTCTTTTGGCGAAACATCAAAAAGAATGAACCAGTCGTCATCTTTTTCAATCTGAGGCTGTGCTTCTGTCTTCACTGTAATAGCCGGTTGAGGTTTTCTAGCTTCCAGCTCCTGTTTTCGCTTCTCTTGTTCTCTAAGTCTTCTCTCCTCCTCTTCTCTCACTCTCATCTGCTGCTGCAGTCTCACTCTTCTGTCCTCCTGTTCTTTCATCCTGGTCTCTTCAGTAGCCACTGAAACTATAGACCAAACATGAAAAAGATTTTACTAATTATAATATGTCTCTCACCTGAAGCAATAGAAAATCATGCAGCTATTGTAATCACCAGAAGGGACGCTCCTCATCTCAGGAGGTGCTGCATCCAAAATCTCAAACCAGTCATCATCAACCTCCCTAACCCCGACAGGAATCATCTGCGGAACAACGTCAGCTCTCACTCTGCGCTCATCAATGATCACTCTCTTTTCTTCAGTGATCAGTCTTGTCTCTCTCATCTGCTCCTCCACCACTCTCTGAACTCTCTGGTCTTTGATGGGTTCACGGACCTCAAAATCTCTAGCTCTGACTTCTGGAAGAAGCACAGTAAACAACGGGGTTTGCATTGTGAGAAGCTTGGATAAAATCATCATTTTGAATATACAGTTTACAATAAAGTTGTATGTGTCAATGTTAATTCATTAGGTATCATGATTGTTTTAATATTCTTTGTTAAATATTATGGTATATGATGCATTAAGTTAAAAATGCATGAGTAAGTGGTTTTCTAAGTTTCTCTGTTTCTTCCACTTATTTGTATTATTGTTGCTTTATGTTTGTGAAAGTGTTTAGACGTGTGTTACTTGTACCTGATGGGAAACTCTTCTGCTCATAAGGCACTTTGTCAAACAGCTGAAACCAGTCATCATTAATGTCTCTGGGCACGACTGGAAACTGTGGCGCTATGATGCTCGTCCTCTTCTTATCTGCTTCTATTACTTGTTCTTTAGCGCTCACGGTTATCACCTCAATCACTTGCTCCTCTCTTCTCACTCTGCTCTGAATCACCTCCTTTCTGGTCTCTTCATACAGTTCAACAGTTGCACCTCGCAGTTGTGAAGACGAGGCCACTGAAACTAAGACAACGTATGATGAATATATTGATTTGTGTGTTTACATGTGTGCATTTGTGGTTGTGTGTGAATGTTTATACCTGATTCTTTAGGAGAAACATCAAAAATGATGGACCAGTCATCTTCCACGTCTCTTTGAGGCTCTGCTGCTCTCTGCTCCAGAATAACTGGCTCTGGCTTTCTATAAACCACTTTCAGCTGCTCCTGTTGTTGTATCTGCTCCTCCTCTTTTCTCCTTGCCTCCACAGCTCTCTTTTCTTCAGCCTCAAAAGCAGGCACAGACACAACACGAATCTCTGGAGTGACAGGAATTACATGTTATCGATGAAAATCTCCACAGCAAAGATCTTGAGTTGTGTCAGTTATTAGAGAAAAAAAAAATCCATTAACATTCTGCTTTTTTCTCACATATAAATAAACCTATACTTACAATATCTGTTCATCCTTATTATGATACTTAAAGACTACTTTTCTTAAAGGTGACATATGAAAATCTGACTTTTTCTGTTTAAGTGCTATAATTGGATCCCTACGGAAGCCTGTTTCCACTACTGAGTAATAGTATATAAAAAAAAAACGTTATTGCGACTTATCTCACAATTCTGACTTTCATCTTAGAATTGCATAATACAAACTCGCTATTGATGACTATAGATATAAACTCACAATTCTGAGAAATAAAGTCACAACTGCGTGATATAAACTCACACTTGCGAGTTATAAAGTCAGAATTCCGAGATATAAACTTGAAGTCAGAATTGTGATATAATCTCTCAATTCTGTGAACATATCAGTCCTTTTTCTCCTCAGAAGTAGACTTTATAATTCACAATTGTGAGTTTATATCTCACAGTTCTGAGAAAAAAGTCAGAATAGCAGGATACAAACTCGCAATTGCGAGAAAAAAGTCAGAATTGTGAGATACAAACTCACAATTGCGAAAAATATTTATATTTTACAATTTTGACTTTATGTCTCCCAAGTTTATGTCCAGCAATTCTGACTTTATAACTCACAATTGTGCGTTCATATCTTACAGTTCTGAGAAAAAAGGCAGAATTGCAAGTTTATATCTCACAATTTTGACTTTATTTCTCGCAATTGTGAGTTTATATCCCACGATTCTTACTTCATATCTAGCAATTCTGACTTTATAACTCACAATTATGCGTTCATATCTCAAATTTCTGAGAAAAAAGTTAGAATTGCAAGTTTATATGACGTAGAATGAACCACTCAGATTTTGTTCCCCTCATAACGTAGAAAGGAAATCTTATTATAATATTACCGCCTCTTAATTTACATGTTTCCACCCACGGTGCACAATTGTGTTTTCGCAAGCGACAACGGTTGATCGGTTCTAAAGCCATGGTGAAAGTTTGAGCACAGCATGCTAACTGTTCTGTTCTTGGCCGTACAGATGAACACAGAACACTATTTAGAGTCCCAGCCTTAGAGGACACAAGAGCGCAGAGGATTTATTAATTTATTTAGTGTATGTTATGCTGCTGCCACACAGATCTCATATAAAAATGTGATTTCTTTCTCAGCTTTCTCAGTTTGCCGTCACAGACATAACTGACTGTTTTTGTAACTTTTGTTCGTTTTTAACATAAACTTGTGTGCATTTGACAGTTTAAGCGCTATAAGACATGAAAGAATACTTAGTTTTGTACTCACATGCCATGTGACAGCCCCTTTCTGGGTGTGTGTTTCTGATGTGTGCGCTTAGAGAACCGTATATCAGAAGTTTGAACTAATATGGGTTAAACACATGACTTCAGCGTGATAAACATAATAATCAAAACCAAAGTATCTGAGGTACAAGCTGTAAAGGCACAGCCCTATTCTGGAAAAGGGGGCGGGAGCAGCAGCTCATTTGCATTTAAAGAGCCATACACAAAAACAGCGTGTTTCTGCTATAATTATCCTACTTAACATTAACTTTTGGATCTCAAATGCCAAAGTTACTGTTCATGTTTGTTTACTTCACCTGATGGGAAACTCTGCTGCTCATAAGGCACTTTGTCAAACAGCTGAAACCAGTCGTCCTCAATGTCTCTGGGCACGACTGGAAACTGTGGGGTTTGTATGATGCTCATCCTCTTCTTTTCTGGTACTATTATTTCTTCTTTAGCACTCATGGTTGTCACCTCAATCACTTGCTCTCTCACTTCTGTTCTCACTCTGCTTTGAATCACATCCTCTTTGGCCTCATACAGCTCAACAGTTGGACCTCGCAGTTGTTGATACACCAAGGGCTCTGCACCAAACACAACCCATCATCCATGTTAAGATATGTGTGTTTATGTGAGTATGTTCTTGATTGCTCTTAAAGTGTTTGTACCTGATTCTTTAGGAGAAACGTCAAAAATGATGAACCAGTCATCCTCAATGTCTCTTTGAGGTTGTGTTGTCCTCAGCTCAGAAATATCTGGTTGTGGCCTCCTATCTTCTACTATCACCTGCTCCTGTTGTCGTTTCTGGCCCTCATCTGTTCTCACTCTGCTCTCAGTCACCTCCTCTCTGATCTCCTCATACAGGTTTGCAGTTGGACTTTGTAGACGTGTAAGTGTCAAGGGCACTAAAACAAACAAAATGCATTATTTTCAGCATCATTAGTCTTCAGTGTCACATGATCCTTCAGAAATCATTCTAATATGCTGATTAGCTGTTCAAGAAACATTTATTATCATATTACTATTATCACTATTTAAAACAGTGGATTACATTTGTTCTTAGGATTTTTTTATGAATAGAAAGATCCAAAGATCAGCATTTATTTGAAATAAAAAGCTTACACTGCTTGGAGTCAGTAAAATTTTTATAGAAATTATAAATTTAACACTTTTTTTTTTCCAAGGATACTTTAAATTGACCTAAAGTGATAATAAAGGCATTTATAATGTTCCAAAAGTTTTCTATTTCAGATAAATGCTGTTCTTCTGAACTTTCAATTCATCAAAGAATTGAATGTTGTAAACAATAATAATAATAATAATAATAATAATAATAATAAATGTTTTTTGAGCAGCAAATCAGATTATTATAATAATATCCGAAGGACCACGTGACTGGAGTAATGATGCTAAAATTCAGCTTTGAAATTACAGAAATAAATTACATTTTAAAAATATATTCAAACAGAAAGCTTATTTTAAATAGCAAAAATATCTTTAAATTTTACTAAAATATTACTTGGTGAGCATGAGAGACTTAAAAAAACAAATCTGTATAGCACAACATATTTGTGTATTTCAACATATCTTTAGTTTGCTATATTAATTATTTTAAAAAGTATATTTGACATATTGAGAAATAAGTGTTCATATCAGAGAAAATAGGCATAATTATTATGTTATATACTAATGCATACATATAATAAATACGGCTGTCAGCTATGTTTCTTTAAGTTTAGTAAATTCCTGCTTTACCAGCTGGTGTTGATGTTGGACAGATTTACTTTAGAAAAACAAAGTGATTTACAGATTTTTGTGTCATATTTTGCAATATTTGCATTGTTTTATTTTTGTACCATTAATTTTTTTTCTCATATCAGGGAAAATAGGTGTAATGAAGTCTAATCCCTGTATAGAAACGATCACAGATATTTTTAAGGTTTCCACTACAAATAAGATTACAAACATTAAAAACCATCAACTTTTAACCATCGAAACTATTAAAAATGGATTCCTGTAGTGTGTTTTAGGAAACATTTCATTAGGATTTAGTGGCTTTAACAAGACACCAGTAGAGACCAATAGGCGCCATAACAGTTTCCATTAAAACCAATACAATTTCCATTATAACCAGTAAAACAATTACAAATTCTGTGATGGTTTCTACTGTTTTCTTTCAGCAGGGAAATATAACAAATATGCTTCTGTTTCTTTCAGTTCAGTAAATCCTTCTTTCTGTCACTTAAATTCAATTTTCTGTCCAGCATGGCCAGTTTGTACCTGGTTCTTTGGGAGAAACATCCAAAAGGATGAACCAGTCATCCTCCACATCTCTTTGAGGTTGTGTTGTCCTCTGCTCCAGAATAACTGTCTGTGATTTCCCATAATCCTCTGTCACTTGCTCCTGTTGTGTTATCTGCACTGTTCTCACTCTGCCCTGGATCACATCCTCTCTGGTCTCCTCATAGAGCTCAACTGAAGGCACTGAAACAAACACAATCCATTATGCGTATATTGATTTGCATTTCACATAAGTGCATGATTATGGTTGTGTGTGAGCATGTGTACCTGATTTTTTAGGAGAACCATCCAAAACGACAAACCAGTCATCCTCTTTGACTATCTGTGGCTCTGCTGCTCTCTGCTCAAGAACAACTGGCTCTGGTGTCCTATATTCCACTGTCACCTGCTCCTGTTGTTCTTTCTTTATCACCACTGTTTCCACTCTGCTCTGAATTACCTCCTCTCTAGTCTGTGTTTTTGTCTTCTCTGGTGGCACCAGCTCTTGCTGTATTTTTCTTTCTACGTCCCTCTTCTCTTCTTCAGCCTGATTGTCTTCAGAAATGAATCTGCTCACATCTGGTAAAAGAAACCCATTTTACTGGTTGAAATTTGTTAAGAAGTATTCTAAATTAATAAAAGCAGTCAGGGAGAACACATTTGCTTAGCTACTCAAAGGTAAACATGTGCAAGTTATATACAAGTAATACTGTAGACACGACAGTCACCTACCAAATGTTTGAACATGAATTATTATTATTTTTGTAATGAATTTTTGTTATTACCCTTACAAAAAGAAACCTTGGTTGCACTACAGAAAAAGTGTAGAAACCATATTTTTTGGTGCGTTGATTATATAACTATAGTTTAACTACAAGTTAAACTATTGTTAGTGTATCAAACCATGGTTAATTTGTGGTTGCCATGTTTTAACTATATTAACCATGTTTTTTTTTGTAGTAAAACCATGGTTAATTTTCATAAGAGTAAAATAATCCATTTTTTTTCTTATAGCTTTTACTTAAAAACAACTATAACGATAGGCTACAAAAAAACTGACAGTTACAGAAAGGTTTTAAAACGATTCTCTATTTTAACGATTAATTTCCATAATATTATAATGATTAATAAAACGTTATTGTTAATTATCTATTAGTTGTTATAACCTATTATTGGCTCTAAATAAAAAATAATAAATAAATAAATATTTATTAATAAAAATAAATACACTTTCCATTAATGGTTTGTTAGGATAGGACAATATTTGGTAGAAATACGACTATTTTAAAATAAGTTTTTATATGTTTACGGTAGGAAATTTACAAAATGTCTTCATGGAACATGATCTTCTTGTCATAAAAGAAAAATCTATAATTTTGACCCATATTTTTGGCTATTGCTACAAATATCCCCATGCTACTTAAAGGTCCCATATTGTCAAAATCGAAATTTCCTGGCTTTTTTCAGGTCTGAGGTCTAGGGGTTATGTAACTACCATATAAGTTTCAAAACAGTCAGTCCACAGCAAACTGCACACAGCCTGAATAAAGTAGCCGTACTTACTGCATTCAGTGTTTGAAAAAGAAAAAAACATTAATGGTCATTCTGAAATATCCTGTTGAGTATCACCAAGCCACAGCAGGCTAGGCTACAGCATACATGAACATAGTTACTTGTGGTTGGCTTGGATGTGCGTCACTCAGAAAACAACAGGCCAATCAGAAGAGAGGCTCATGCATATTAATTAGATGGGCCAAAATCGACCTGTTCTTGACAGAGCTCCTAAAAAAGGAGCTGTAAAAATATATTGAGATGGATTTTGGCACTTATATCTCAGATATATATTCTTAAGGACATCAACAACTAAAATAAACCTCCAGAAATGTATACAATATGGGACCTTTAAGACTGGTTTTGTGGTCCAGGTTCACAAATGTTATACCTGACCACTAGATGGCGCAATGAACCAATCAGAATATAGTATTTCAAAACTCTAGTTAATAAACGTAAACATATTTCATAGATACCTGGAAGGGGGCGTGGCATTTCCATGGCTTTTGGAAGAACATCAAATAGAATGTACCAATCGTCATCTTTCATCAATGATTTGGAGATATATACTATCTGTTGCAAATCTTCTTGAACTCCTTCTGAAAAAAAGTGATGTATGACATTCTCAGTTTTCACCTGGGGCATTTCAGCTAATGTTGAAATGTAAAGAATTTCAAGCATTTGAAGAAAAGCAATGAATACAATTTCTGGTGACAGCTGATCATACCTGTGGGGGTAGCAGTGAGCATCAATGGCCTGCGATCGAGTAAAATGTACCAATCATCTATCTCTGTCCGTTGAAGCTCCTCCTTTTCAACTTGCTGCAACCTTTGTTCCAAACTTTCCACTTCCTGTAATCCAAACCTCAGCTCTTCCACCTCATCTAGCTTTCGCTTGATAGCGTCCACCTCTTCTAGTCTCTGTTCTACAATTTCCAGTCTCTCAAAAGCGTCTTCAGATCTCATTGTCTTGTTTTCAGTGTCCATTACACGTCTTTCCACCATCTCAATCATCTCTACCTTTTTGTCTACAATTTCCTGTGATTCCACTAAAGAGTTGACCTCCTGTGTCCACTGTTTAGTTATTACTACTCTTTGTATTCTTTCTCCATTGACTTCTAGTACTTCCTCTTTTAGTGTTTCCTTTAGAGGTTTTAATTCAAAATCAGGAAGTTCTTTCTCAATCATGTCAAACCCCTCCTGGACGACCTGAAGTTTATATGATTGTTTTATCACAAGCTCATCTGTAAGGCTCTCCTCTGACCCCTCCACAACCTCCACATCTTCTCTCTGTTCTTCAGTCTGAAGGGGCTGCTTGACCTCTGATAGTAAAACTGCAACAAAATGAACCAAAATGAGCTCTTTCCTAAAAGGAATGTCAAGTTTTAATGGAAACTAAAATATTTATTTATGCAGATCAGTCCAGTGGGACTTTTCTTTGTGAATGTTTTGGAAAATGTCAGCCCAGCTTGGCCTTACGTCAACAAATCTGGTTTATTACCAGGGGTGGCTTGACTTTTTGGTATGTGGTGAAAGTGAGAAAGCCTAAGTTAGGTTCAAGCTCCATAAACTGTATAAAGCTTATACCAAGACTGTGTATGTTTAGTTTAGTATGTTTAGTCATTGATGTGTGGCACCAATGGTACCCACTGAAGCCCTTCTATATTGTAAACAGTGGTCGTTTGGGAGTGTTAAAAAGACTTACATGGGGTGCCGTCCAGAAGGACACACCAGTCGTCCGCATTATGCTTCCACTCCTGCAGCTTCTCACTTTCTAGCATCACATCATCTGTACAGAATGTTTACAGCTCATTAGAAAATATTTTTTTATATTTTTTAAAAGACTATGTATATGTTTGAACTCAAATAAATTCAAATAATATGTGTTTGACAGATGTGTCTGTCTATTTATTATGTTCTGCTCATAAAAATGACAAATATTTACAAGGCAGTTAGTGTTTTTTAATTTAGATTACCTGATGTAGAAATGTGCCATTTTTCTGGACCATAGACCTGGAACCAGTCGTCCAACTCTGTTCGAATCGGTTGTTTTAAAACTTCAAGAATTTCTTCATTTCCTGAAAATAGGTATGTCATATTTACCTTTGTCCAATTAAAACAACTACTGTACTTGCATGTTTGCAAACGAATGTTTAATTAGTTAGTCACACAGCCTATATCCACAAAAAATAAATCAATATAGATAGATAGATAGATAGATAGATAGATAGATAGATAGATAGATAGATAGATACCTTTTCTCTTGATGATAAAGCGTGTGAATCCTGGAGGAGCTCGAGTGATGTTGCCGCTGGCCTCCAAACACTCCGACTGAGTGCGTCCATGATAACGGAACCTTGAACCCAAGGTCAGGAGCCTTTTTGTTTTTGTATCTTGAAGTCTGTTTCTGAAAAACACATTCAGAAGTATTGTCTTATGACTTGAAACTTTTAAAAGAGGTTCAGTAAGCTTTGAATACTTCTATGGAATAATATATTTGCATATATTTAACTGGAGCGCCCCGTTGTGTTTCTAATGGTCATATCGACACAAAAACTTGCTGAACCTTGTTGAAGGATTAGTTTATTTCCAAAATTATTTTTGTCGCCCCCATGTCATGCAAGATGTTAGTTTCTTTCTTTCTTCAGTCAAAAAGAAATTATGGTTTTTGAGGAAAACATTGCAGGATTTTTCTTCATGTAGTGGACTTAAATGGGAAGCAATGGGTTGAAGGTCCAAATTGCAGTTTTAATGCAGCTTCAAAGAGCTCTACATGATCCCAGCCATGGAATAAGGGTCTTATCTAGCGAAACAACTGGTAATTTTCTAAAAAAAATAAAAATAAATTAACATTCATATACTTTTGAACAACAAATGCTACCAACACAGTGTTTAACCCTCATGTGGTGTTCATGTCATTTTTGACTGGAGAAGATTTTCTTTTTCCTGAAAATACTAGTTAATGTTATCGCATTGAACTGAAACTTAGTGACTTTGTTCACAGAGACTATAACAACTTGTCCACATTTTTTATTTATTTATTTTTCACTTTTTTGTGTTGTTTTTTTCACCTTGTTACACCTATGGTGTTCCCGGTCAAAAATGACAGGCCTATACAAAATAGCTTATAAATCCCTTGTTATGCTATATTATCCCCAAAAATTGGATTCAATCTTTTTATCAACTTGTTTTCTTTCAATTAGGACTGGTTTTGTATTCAATTTTCAAACAGTTTAATTGTAGGAGTCATTTATCCGAGCTTATGCACCTCAGTTTTTGAGTGAAAAAAACATTATTTGTTAATAATTTTGGCAATATTGAGAAAAATATGAAAATAAATTGCACTGTTGATCATACTAGTCTACTTTAATGTTTAACCAGGAAATTTATTTTGAAATGCTTTTATTTTGTACAAAATGACACAGAGTCACACTTGTGGTGTTCCTGGTCAAAAATGACGAGCCTACACAAAATATCTTATAAATCACTTGTTATGCTATATTATCACCAAAAATTGGATTCAATCTTTTTATCAACTTGTTTTCTTTTAATTAGGACTGGTTTTGTATTTCATTTTCAAACGGTTTAATTGTAGGAGTCATTTATCCGAGCTCCTGGTCATTGAAAGTGAATGGGGGAGACTGAAAATCAGAGAAAAATTTAGTTGTCAGGAGCATGTTTATCATGGTCACATATGTATATGTGTGCTTGCAGACATAGAGCCATTGGACATGTGCATGCATGGATACATGTATGCCACACACACACACACACACACACACACACACACACACACACACACACAAACTATTTTCTGAAAGAAACATTCTTTTTCACAGTGATAATCTTTTTTTATCTAATATCCATTCATCAATCTGACATTACCACATTCGAACACACGCTCACACACCTAAACTCACACTCACGCACAAACTGGCTGTGACTGCAGTGACCCTGCTTCAAAAGAATCTCTCTTTCATGTTCTTGTTTCATCACACCTTCCAGACAAAATATTATGACATTTTGTTTTGGAACTGTGATGTTCTCATTTTTTTTTTACTTAAAAAATTAGATGCCTACTCTCAGATAAATGAGGCCCACAATTAATTAGATGCAAATAGAAATATAAAACCAGTCCTAATTGACAGAAAACAAGTTGACAAAAAGATTGAATCCAAGATTGGGTGAAAATGTGGTTAAATGAGTGATTTATAAGCTATTTTTTATAGGCCTGTCATTTTTGACCGGGAACACCACAAGTGTGACTATGTGCCATTTTTTTTTACAAAATAAAAGTTTTTCAAAACAAACTTCCTGGTGAACCATTAAAGTAGACTAGTGTGATCAACAGAACCAATATTTGTTCATATTTTTTTAATATTTCCAAAATTATTCAAAAATAATGATTTTTTTACTTAAAAAATTAGATGCCTACTCTCAGATAAATGAGGCCCACAATTAATTAGATGCAAATAGAAATATAAAACCAGTCCTAATTGACAGAAAACAAGTTGACAAAAAGATTGAATCCAAGATTGGGTGAAAATGTGGTTAAATGAGTGATTTATAAGCTATTTTTTATAGGCCTGTCATTTTTGACCGGGAACACCATAGGTGTAATAGGATTTTGAACACCACATGAGGGTTAAGAAAAGAAAATGTGCAGAGAAAGTCAAACGCCTTTTTACAAAAAAAAAGGTAAAACAGCAATGTCAAACGACGGTGTCGGACGATTTTAAAGTTGGAGGACGAAATGAGATGGAGTTTTTCTACCCTACCTTTTTTGAACCGAAATATGCAGATAAACTAACTAACCATGCCTGACTATTCCAATGTGATTATGTTATGCGTGAAGAAAGTGGAGACGCGCATGTGCAAGCTAGTCCAAGACGCATTTGTGGTTAAAAAGTATATATATTTGTATTTTTTTAGTAAATGACAGATTGTTTCCCTATATATGTCCCTTATTCCTCTGCTGGAATCGTGTAGAGCCCTTTGAAGCTGCACTGAAACTGCAATTTAGACCTTCAACCCTATTGGCCACCATTATAGTCCACTAAGCTATATGAAGAAAAAATCCTGAAATGTTTTCCTCAAAAATGTATTTTTGACTGAAGAACTACAGACATGAACATCTTGGATGACATGAGGGTGAGTAAATTATCGGGAAATTTACTCTGAAGTGAATACACATACATACATGGACTTACCTGAAAAAACTATGATGTTCCACACAGCATTTCCACAGTTGTTTGCAGGCTCGGTAGTTGGCCAAACTGAAGCTGACATCACCCTCAAACTCACCCTGCTAAATCAGGCCAGAGAAAAATGTAACCCACATAAACACGACAACACTCTTGAGTTTGTCACTACATCAAATGAGTAAAAGGAATGCATAATCCAACATTTACATATGCAGAAAATAAAGAAATGGCTTATGAAGAATAAACGAGTGTGCATGAATACCTCAGAAGGGCGCATCTTCAGAAGAAAGGTGCTGCGTTTGTGGGAGATTTTAAGAACACTGGGCCAGAGGTATATATTAGTTTTAATGTCATCCTCAAATACCATCAGTCCTTCAGAGGAAACCCCAAGCATCACATCTTCACCATCCACATCCTGTGAACAAACCAAATATTATATTAAAGATATGCACTGTTCATGTCACGTTAAAAAATAGTTCACCCAAAAATGAAAATTGTGTCATCATTTAATTACATTGAATTATGACACAATTTCCATTTTTTGAATTTAAACACTTTGAAGACATTCCAAATACATTCCAAATGTCAGTTTACTAAATAAAATTACTTTGGCAGGATGTAGATCTACTCCATACATGGGGAGCCCCATGGCGTTTTCAAGGAAAAGCATATCCGCCTGGGCAGGACTCATAAATCTGTGTAATAAAAGAAATACAAATGTGTCTTGTTATGTGTTAGAGGACATACGTGTGAATTCGATTGTTGGTACAGGATACCTGTATGTGGAATGCAGCTCCATTATTCTCTCCTCCAACTCTTCACTCTGATTGGGTGCCAGAACAATTTCACTGACATAGTTGTTCCTGTGGAGATTTGGGTCATAATCGCCAAGTGTTGACTGAACTGTGTATGAACCCAACAGAGCCAGGATATCTGACGGACAGGGCAGTCGACCAATCAGAATATCTTTCCTCAGCTGAAGACACAGGAGATATCTAAGAAAATTACACAGAGTGTTCAGTCAACACAGAAAGAAAAACATGCACGCAAGTACTCTAATGATGTCAAATCAATCACGATTAATTGCATCCAAAATAAGTTTGTGTTTACATAATGTATGTGTGTACAACATTAGAAACATGATGAAACATTAGAAAATAGAGTAAATAAGTGAGATTCAAGTTAAGTTTTGAATATCTAGATAGTTTGTGTGTCTTATTCTACCTTGTGATGTCTTCAGCCAGAATTAAAGGATCAGGTGGGTAAAACTTGACATTGAAAAAGAATTCAGTTGTTGGACCTGAAACCAACAAATAGGGAACAGATGCCAAGGTAAAAACGCAAGAATCTTCACAGACTATTAATAATGTATAATTCAAAAATTACATACTTTTTATTTGTTTTCGGATCTCTTTAGCACAGTCCAGCCATACCTGAATCAATAAACAGAATGATAAAAATATAATAGTAAAAATAAGTAGAGTTTACTTATCAAATATTGAATATAACAGAATCTCTATATGTCAGCCTGATAAAAAAAATAAAAATACCCTGGTACTAGGAGAATCCCACATGACCAGACCATAATAATCCCTCTCCAATAGGTTGAGGTGTTCACAAACTTTATTGAAGAGATCCTGTCCCAGTGCATTTCTCTGTGAAAGAAATAAAAAGAGAGGGTTTTAATGTTAATATCAATATTTTCAGTGTCTTTTATCTTTCACAGTAAAATATCGATACATTTTTAAAAAGAAAAAAAAATACTTAACCGAGTATTCAGTCAATATACTTTATTTATTTATTTATGTATTTATTCCAATCATATCAATATACAGAGAGAAGGTCTTTGTTCAGGTACCTCCAGCTCCCACACAAAGTAGGTGTCGTCCAGGAAATTCACTCGGCACAGCAACATGTTTCTCAAACTTTTCTCTTCTTGTCTATTTATTCCTCTGGTGGTAGAATTCCGTTGGCCTTGTTCTTTTCCCCACTTTAGATTTCAGGGAATGCGCTGCAAAAGTTACATTTTCTTCAGAACTGTGCTTTTCTATACTGTAGCAGCACACGTCTGTATGTGGCATCATATGAGGCCCTGCCCTCCTGCACTGTCCTGTCGTATGATAGTGTTATGAGTGTTTTAGAAAGATATGACCCCCTCCCCCAGACTCACACAAACACATATAAATACACACACATGGCTGTTTACGGTTATGAGTCAGGGGGTTAGTCATCACATGATACACATGAATTTATTTATTCATCATAACTGGAAATACAGGAGGCAAGGAGGAATCACTTGAGTATAAATGGATTATTTTCAGTATTTAACATGATGTTGCCCGCTCTTTTTCTGACTGAGATAAACTGATAAGAATGGGTGGGGTAGCGAAAACCTTCATGCAACTTTTTTTCTCTCACGCAAAAATTTATGACAAAATATGGGCACAGTGATACTGTATATATTCCATATGACATGCATGACTTGAAATGACCTTTTAAATAACACTTGGTTTAAACATTAAAAGTCTATATGAATGTCATAAATGCATTATAAAAAAATTATTTTAAGATTTGTAGTTTAAAATAACTACTTATTTCCTTTCTTTAATCCATATGACCCTGGACCACAAAACCAGTCATAAAGGTTCATTTTTTGAATAAATAATAATAAGCTTTTCATTGATGTATGGTTTAATTAGGATAGGACAATATTTGGCCATTTAAAAATATGTAATCTGAGGGTGCAAAAAACTCTAAATATAAAGTTGTCCAAATGTAGTCAATGCAAAGATGCAATAGACCTCCATTTGGCGTGATTCGCACGAATGCAGAGATGTGAATTAAGCGTTTCGGGCGTTTGACGCGCGTAACGCTTTCCCGGGAATCACGCAAGTTAAAAAAAAATATGAATTTTGGCGAATAGCTGTACGATACATCTTCGTACTTGTATAGAAACAGGAATAAAAAGGATCTTGCTTGGAAGAAAAGTGAGTGAGGATGTCGGACAATCTTCTAAATTGTAAAAAATGCTCTTTACTCAATTTGAGCTATACTGTACACATATTGAGACTACAAGCTAGCTAAAGCCAGCAAATTGAGTTTATTCGTGTGACGGTGAAAATGAATGGATGAAGCAAATGCAGTAAACAGACAGTTTATTGAGACAAAAGATGAGGTGAACAGATACTCCGGTGTGGTGATCTCTCTCGGCTGGGTGGCGCAGGGGCTAGATGGCTGGTTCAGACGTGGCGTGAAGGTCCCGTGGTGATGATGTAATCCAGACACGAACAACGACGAAATACCCATCCAAAACACGAACACGACCAAGACAAACCCACGAACAGTCCGACATCCAGATGAACTATCGGACAGAGAAGATGAGAATGAGGTGAGTATATGTAGCCGGAGGTAATGTGAAACACCTGGTGTGGGACTGATTGGCAGCCACCTGAATGAGCATGGCGTACAACACAGACAGACACATGATCACAAGACATGAAAAACACGACAGATGCATGAACCGTGACAGTACCCCTCCTCCTAGGAACGTCTCCTGACGTTCCCAGACTCCTTCACCTGTTGATTGAAATCATCAATAAGGGAGTGATCCAGAATGTCTCTGGCAGGTACCCAATTTCTCTCCTCCGGACCGTAACCTTCCCAGTCCACCAAGTACTGAAATCCGCGTCCCCTCCGCCTAGAGTTCAGAATGCGGTTGACCACATAGGTTGGTTCCCCGTCTACGAGCCGCGGCGGTGGGGGAACCGGGGCTGGCGGATTAATACCTGCAAAAAATACGGGTTTAATTTTGGAAACATGAAACATGGGATGAATTCTCCTGTACACTGGAAGGAGTTTGAGGCGGACTGCCACCGGACTAATGATCTTGGTGACAGAAAACGGGCCAATAAATGTATGTGAGCAAGCTTATTCGAGACGGAACGCAGAGGAATGTTTTTAGTAGAAAGCTACACTTTGGAACCGACGACGTATACGGGAGGCTTAGACCGGTGGCGATGGGCTTTGGCCTTGGTGCGCGCTCCCACCTGGACCAGAGTCTCACGGGCTCTAGTCCAGGTGCGATGGCACCTCTGGATGAAGGCGTGGGCGGAGGGGACCGCGACTTCGGATTCCAGATTGGGAAAAATTGGTGGCTGGTACCCTATACTACATTCAAATGGAGATAGGCCCGTAGATGATACTGGTAAGGAATTGTGGGCGTACTCCACCATCGAAAGCTGTTGGCTCCAGGAGGAAGGATTTCTAGCAACCATACATCGTAACGTTCTCTCCAAATCTTAGTTGGCTCTCTCAGTTTGCCCATTGCTTTGAGGATGGAACCCCGAAGAGAGACTAACAGTGGCCCCCAGAAGTTTACAAAACTCTCGCCAAAATTTGGACACAAACTGGGGTCCTCTGTTGGAGACCACGTCTGTCGGGAGGCCATGTAACCGAAAGACGTGGTCCACGACTGCCAATGCTGTCTCCTTGGCTGAGGGCAATTTGGGCAAGGGAATGAAATGAACCGCCTTCGAGAATCGGTCCACCATGATCAAAAGTGACAAAATCTAGCGCAATGTGGGACCAGGGTCTTACCAGTGGCACCTACCCCCACCTCTGACGCGTCGACCTCCACCACAAACTGACGTGATGGATCAGGGGTGATCAGAATGGGGGCCGAAACGAAGCGGCCCTTAAGTTTGGCAAACGCAGCTTCCGCTGCGTCTGACCACCTGAACGCCGTTCTGGGAGAGGTCAAGGCAGTCAGAGGCGCGGCTAGTTGGCTGAAATTGTGAATAAAACGCCAGTAAAAATTGGCAAAACCCAGAAACCTCTGTAGGGCCTTATGGGAATCCGGACTTGGCCAATCCACCACAGCCTTAACCTTCTCGGGATCCATGCATACCCTCAGCCGACACGATGTACCCTAGGAAAGGAACAGACTGTGCATGAAAATTGCATTTCTCCGCCTTGACAAAAAAACCCATTCTCTAACAGCCTCTGAAGCACTCGTCGAACGTGCTGGACATGTTCCTGGAGAGAAGAAGAAAAAATCAATATGTCGTCCAGGTAGACATATATGAACTGATCAACCATATCTCTCAGCACTCATTGTGCCTGGAAGACCCCTGGGGAGTTGGACAAACCGCAGGGCATGACCAAATATTCAAAGTGCCCCTTGGGGATATTAAAGGCGGTCTTCCATTCATCTCCCCTCCTGATGCGGACCAAATGATAAGCATTCCTTAAGTCCAATTTAGTGAAGATCGACACTCCCTGCAACCTCTCGAAAGCTGAAGATATCAACAGCAAAGGGTAGGTATTTTATACCGTGATATTGTTCAGCCCCCGGTAGTCAATACAAGGTCGCAGAGATCCGTCTTTCTTCCCCACAAAAAAGAACCCCGCCCCCGCTGGTGAAGAGGAGGGTCGAATGAACCCGGCTGCTAGAGAATCAGAAATGTATTTCTCCATAGCCTCTCTCAAATTCCTGAATCAACACAATCAACACAAATTCCCATGACGTTAGTACAGAGATAGTGAACTGTGAAGATGAAACCCAGTATCTTAAACAAAACTGAAAACATTTTAAACACTACTTTAAAGCACACTCACCTCCAATAACAGCTAACGGTTTTATTTATTTTTAGTTGCAAATTTCAAAGTGAAGAGCTACAGTCTCTGATATGCAGGACACTTGGGTCTAAATATGGGACTAAGCAAGCCTTTCCATCAATTTATCCATTCTCTAATCCTCTTCTCTAAGGTAATTTGGAGGCATATGTAATGTTAATATGTAAGTGCAATAAGATATATTTATATAAATGTGTCTGGAGCAAATGAATCCCAGAGCAGTCCTCTGTCTGTTATCTCTCTCAGCGCAGAGGGAAGCGTAAGAAACTCAAGAGAGATAACACTGTAACTGTCATACTTTTACACATGTGCAGCCTAAAAGTCATTTAAGACCAGTGGCCGATTGCAAAAGTACAACTGGTTATCCCTCAGCTAACTAGTTCTTAAGACATTTAAGAGTTCTTAACATTTATTTAAGAGTTTATGCAACTGTCCAGCTATTCAGATTATTGCAAAATGAATAAAGGTCTAATGATAAACTCATATCAATTAAAGTCAACATAGAAAAGTACCTGTTAGTTTTGAAAATACCACTAATGAAAGTCTGTTGCATGGTTGAAAAGGTTGTGTTTGCTGCAATACTGGAATACTTTAAACACTTACAACAAATCATTCAAAACATGGACTTTCACAATAATTTGGACATCAGTCTTAGCTGTGAAATCTGAGAATTCTCTATTATTAATCAATGTGGTGTTTCTTCTTTGACTGAAAGACATTCAACTGAAATGCCGCCGGAGACAGAAAAAACACATTCAGTCTGATAAGTGAGATCATTTATTGTTATATTTCATTAAATCTTAGTTGTTTAACTGTCAACCGCTGATACAAAAGCAGTACTGTATAAATGTAAATAAACCTGGCACAATTAAACGGCAAATAAAAACGGAGAACAGTTATCTTTAAGTATTCAATCAAAACAAAAGAGTATGGTTAAAAGAGTTGTTCTTGTTTATTTCTAATGTTGACCACTGTCACTTTAATTGTACTAGGGTTAAGTGTAAGATTTGAAGTAGATTAATATGAAAGACATTCTTTACTGAAGAATTAATAGTGTTTTAGCAGCAACAAACATGCCATTTACATTGTGTAAGAGCAAAAAAATACCTCCACCCTGACATAGTTAATCACACAAACATAACTGCTTGGGGCAAACAAACAAACAAAACAAAAAACATTATATATATATATATATATATATATATATATATATATATATATACCAGCATCCTCCTTTGAATTTCCATTTCTTTCATTCCCATTCTCCATATTCATTATATATATATATACCAGCATCCTCCTTTGAATTTCCATTTCTTTCATTCCCATTCTCCATATTCAGTACAAGTTATTCACAAAAAAATCATTTCAATTTGTCCCGTGTTTTCTTTGAAGATCAGGTCATATGGGTTTTCGAAAAAAAATTATATGAAACATATATGTGAAAGCTTGTTTTGTTTCATTCTTTAGGGTCTACAGCATACTTTGGTTTAAATTCCTCAATGGTCTTTTCTACCTTATCAAAAACAGCTTTGTTGACAGAGACCCATTTCGGTGCATGTGTCTTTAAATATTAATGAGCTCTGCTCATTATATGACACCATACGGTTTAGAAATCCAAAACAGCTTGTATTGAGACAGTGTAGGTTTTTTAGGGATTAAAAAAAGTTTTGAATAGATATAATCAAAATATATATATATATTTTTTTATTTTGAATCCGACGTCCCCTTAACTTTTATTTGATCTGTAAATCTTTTTTCTTTAAAGAAAAAAGAGGGACATGGTTAATTATGCCACACATGCTTTTGATTGAGATTAACTTAAACCGAATCCAAAATGTTCCTTGAATTCTGTTCAAAGTAAGTAGCAACTTTAGTGAAGGTTTTAGACTCTTCAGTCTCACCAGTGTTAGATGTTAAAGGCACAAAGCATATTTACTTATTGTTTGTGTATGGTAACTTTAGCAGGCAAGATAGTGATGGGTGTGCTCTGGAGCCCAGGGCCAAAGATGGGGAACAGCTTTTCACTGAACTTATCGTTATATGTGCATAGGTGCTTGTTGTTGCCTGTATCCCAGAAGGACACCTCTCCCTTCTCCATATTGACCTTCACCCTGATGGTTTCAGGCCTTCTCTCTAGAGTCAGCTCAGTGCGTGGAGTGGTCAGAGCACTGTAGACTCCTTTACTCAGACCGATGGTCCACACTCCAGCTTTCGTTGTTACTGTGAACTTCCTTTTCCGAACCACCGACTCCTTGCACACTCCCAAGATCCATTTGGGGTGGTCAGCCACACGGACCTCCCAACGGTGGCGGCCTGAGGAGAAACCCTCTGAGCCAAGGACAAAAACACAGGGATCAAACCTCTCAGGATTGTCTGGGACAGTCTGTCTTTCCAGACTCTGTTGCACACTGGAAAAATCAGATGATATGGAGAGCCAGGGCGAGACGGTGTTGGGATCCAGGATTACAGGCACTGCAGAAAAAAACAATGTTACAGTGATCCACACAGATCTCTGAGTTGATCTTGCATATGTTTTATACAAAGTAAAAAGTGCACTCACAACATGTGACATGAGACAGCATCTTTTCCCAGACTTTGTAACCCAAAGCGCCTACATGCAAGGACATGTTGATGAGAGCTCCTTGAACCCTCTTTGGTTCCTCGCTAGTCCACTGGGTTCTGTGACAGACATCAAGAGACCATTTTTACCTTTCGTTTAACACTACAAAACAGAAGCAGTGAAAGATCTTGTCTGCCCTATTGTTACATGCATTCAAAATGTATTGAAAAAGAAAAAATGTAGGATGGGGACTTGGCTCTATGCTTCGGTTGTTTGGATTTTAAGATGTGGGTGTTGTGTTCAAGTACAAGTACAGATGGATGAACATGAGCTTTCGGAGAAGTTGGGCATTCATCAACAGAGAGAAGTCTGTCATTTTCACCATAAGGTCCAGTTATGACATTGTAATTAAAAGTTATGAGGTATTTCGGTAGGTAAATAAATAAATAAATAAAATGCACAGATAAACAGTTCACAATAAAGGTGAGGTCACTGTTGTTTGCTGAGTTTTTTGTGGGTAAAATCCAGTTTCAGTTAGAATATTGGAAATTTTGCATGAGGGCAAAAGGTTTCCCAATGCAGATTTTGCAATGGTTTCACGTTGGTCATGCAAATTTGCCATGTTGATCGACAGAAAGTTGCTTGTTTTGAAACTTCTTTGCCAACTTTGCAAAAGTACATGGACACTTCTTTGGGTTTATCCAGGCTATTCTTATTCAACTGAATTCCTCAAAATGGCGTGCTTGGGTGCTTCATATTTTGTTTTGTTGTTTTGTATCCAAGAGCACTTGAAGTACACTCTTAAAATAAAGGTTCCAAAACGGTGTTTTTGCAGTGATTTAAAATTTTAAATTTATAGAAGAACCATTTTTGGTTTCCCAAAGAACCTTGTTTGAAGCCGGTCTCTATTCACTACCATGATATGGACAAGAATGAGCAGGACATTTTCATTAATCATTTTCAGTAATTTTTGGGTAAGCTGTTTGTTTAAGAATTAAAACATGAGTTTAGAAACTAGATATGGTGATTTTTCATTTCACGTCGACTTTACAAACATATCCGCTGTAAAGAACAACAAAATGCATCAGCCTGATTAAATATGACTTACATATAGTATTATTAAGCAAGAAATGCGTAAAATAAAAAGGAACATACCGTCTTTTTAGCCTCTGGAAATTCTGTGGGAGAAGAAAAGTTG
The DNA here is from genome assembly GCF_049309525.1 of Garra rufa. Taxonomy (NCBI): domain Eukaryota; kingdom Metazoa; phylum Chordata; class Actinopteri; order Cypriniformes; family Cyprinidae; genus Garra; species Garra rufa. Next base: position 24,266,788 of record NC_133369.1, read on the forward strand.
ATTTATAAGAGATGATTGTGGGACATGTCTGATTTAGTTATTAGTTATGTTAAAGTGTGAGAAAACCAGCCAGTATAAATGTAAAGGGTCAAGGACAAGATTTAATGTCAAATCCTGTTCTACACTTGCCATATTTAAATCTAGGTTGAAGATAGGTTTTTCTGAATTGCCCATTAAAAATGTAACTTATACATACAATGACTGAAATACACATCTGCTGAGTTACTTTTTTCTATTAAGTAACGCCAGTTACTTTGTTTTAACAATGACTGATTGAAAGCTCTCCTGTCACCATGGTGAGGGAAATTGGGAGTAAGTGCAGAGGCAAACTCAGAATATGCTGCAAACCTGTGATAATTAAACATGTTAAACAACACATATATCCTTTATTTAATCCAATTTTATTAACCAGTGTTTTTGCTGCTGTCCGTCGATGATCCAATTCAACCACACTAATAAGCAAAGTTATTTTTTGACTAACATGATTAAACTAACATTTGTGCTTCATTTTTTATTGCTGAAGAGCGCTAAAATTTCTTCTCCAGCCTTCTACTGTACAAACGTGAATTCACATTTTCTTCAGCCTGAGGATTATTTTATTTCAATTTTGGTATGAAAGGGCGTTTACATTTGTCAAAAATATAACTTTTTATATTAAAAACAAACAAGCAAGCCAGTACAGGCTTAAAAAGTAAAGCAAAAATAATACAACACATTATGTAAAGTAGCGTAATTTTAGGGAGTAATGCAATATTGTAATGCATAACTTTTGAAAGTAACTTTCCCAACACTGATTATGATGAGCATTTCTAAATTTAAAATTAATTAGAATTAACAGAATGACCTTTTTTCATTTATTTAGTCAGTAAATTTTAACTTATCTTGAAAGCAGTTTCTTAAGACATTCAAAGCCATATGAAACCAACAAATTTTTCCTTTTTTTTAAATCACAGACACTCTTTTTTGTCACTGACCCACCAGCGATTAGTCTAGAGGTTTCTGCCTGTAATCTACATATTGAAAATAACACTCAAAACTGTTAAAAAGTATAGTTGCATGTGTGTATCCTGTTTAAAACTGCTAAACAGAGAGTTAGTTTTAATTATTAACACATACAAAAGTTAGACAACAATTGTACCTGAAGAAAAGTCAAATCCTCAGCTCCCATTTCCCTCTTTACCGACTGAATCAGTTCAGCAAGAGCTGTGATATCACGACTGATGTTTTCAATCTTCTCGGTCACCATTTGCTTTTTCTCATTTTCTTCTCTATGCAAAGCATTTATTCTAGAGCTCTCCTCATCACGTAGGACCTGATGGAGTCTTTCAAACTCCTCTTTTATTTGATTCTCTGCATCCTTAGTTTGGCTCTGTAACAATACGGAGAAGTGGAGTAAGCATTCTTTTAAAATCATCACGATTCCATTGCATTTATGTATTTGGGCTTCAAAAAGTTTTCAGAGACTGTTTACCTCAATAAAGGTGATTGTGTCTTTATATCTTTTTTTCATCCTTTTGAAAGACTCCTGCTTACTTTCCAGTATTTTGATTTTCATGTTAAGCTCCTCCTGTAAAACATTGCACGTTAGAAGTGTGCATTTATGTGTTGCCATTAAACGGTCCGGAATCAATGAGCTTACCTTACAGAAAGGCACTCCTTGCTCTATGGGCACCAGTTCGTGTCCTGGATGAAGTGTTACGCACTCAACGCACACGGGGTCCTCGTCTTTAATGCAGAAGAGCTGAAAGGGCCTCTGATGAAAACCACAGATGACTTCATCTGCACCAGTACCTTGCCCTCTCCAGTTCCTCTCCTTTTTATAGGACACGCAGGTGTTTTTTAATGCTCGGTTGGGGATCGGTGTCTCTCCGTCGCAGCATTTTCGGCACATCGGGCACTGGTGTTTCGACTGGTTCTTCCAGCTGCCCTCCAGGCATTCCTGACAGAAACTGTGACTACACGAGAGCAACACGGGTTCCCTAAAAATGTCTTTGCACACAGGACACGTTAAGTCTGACTCTAGAAGAGATGGCCTGTCTGTAATATCCTCGTCACTGTCTGCCATGTTGTAACGTTACTTTCACTTTCCCTAAACGACAATATGTTCTCAGCAGAGTTTAAAAGACTGTAACGACGTTTAAAGATCACGGATCTGTTTAAAATATTAGCCGTTCTGCATTTGAAAAGTTAAACTTCTTGTTTTAAAAGACAAGAGGAAGAGATTCGCTAAGGACGAGACGCTCTACCTGTTTTCGTTTTATTTCTGTCAACTTCCGTATACGAGTGAGCGAGCGAGCGAGCGAGAGAGCGAGGGTGGGCGGGAGAGTACGCCGGAAGAATATAATAAAAGTGCAAACTGTCAAACACAGATATATCTATGGTCAAACAGGTTTCTCTCGATTTTCATCCAGAACTGGTTTGTCATATCTTAACAGTTGACCCTCATATGTAGGCGGAATTTTAGGGACCTAGTAAGCTTTTTCTTTTCTTTTTCTTTTTTTAACATAGTTAGGCCTATCTTTCAAAACAGTTTTATTTGGGTATGGAGGACACTCGACAAAGCCTACAAAAATAAAATAAAATAAAGTTAATATACACATGTTCGTGCATAAATTTATCCCTTACATATATTATTTATTTTTACATCTTGTATATGGAGTCATTTAACAGATTCAATAAATAATAAATATATAATGAAATTATTATATTCGTCCTGTAATGCTACAATTAATAAAACTACAATGAAGTTTAAGCATAAATAAATAATTATGTCTTGAAATGCATTTATTTTCATTAAGTTTTATTTTTACATAATACAATGTTGCAATCACTGCATATAAGTATAAATAAAGGCGAGAATACACTACTAGTCAAGTCACTTCTGTTCACCAAGCCTGCAAAAACAGTAAAATTTTGAAATATTTGTACTTTTTAAAATAACTGTTTTCTATTTCAATAGATTTTAAAATGTAATGTATTCCTGTAATTATGCTAAAGTTCAGCATCATTACTCCAGTCTTCAGTGCCACATGATCCTTCAGAAATCATTCTAATATGCTGATTTGCTGAAATATTTATTATGATCAATATTTAAAACAGTTGAGTACATTTTTTAGGATCCTTTAATTAATAGAAAGATCCAATAATCAGCATTTATCTGAAATAAAAAGCTGTTGTAACATTATACACTATACCATTCAAAATCTTGAGTCAGTATAATAAAGAAATGATAGAAATTAATATTTGTATTTAGCAAGGATGCTTTAAATTGATCAAAAGTGATTATAAAGACATTTATAATGTCATAAAAATAAATTCAGAAAAAAATCTGTTCTTCTAAAGTTTCTATTCATCAGAGAAACCAAAAAAAAAAAAAAAAAAAAAAAATCAATAGTTTTCAATATAGCAAATAATAAAAGTTTCTTGAGCAGCAAACCAGAATATTAGTATTGATTTCTTAAGGATCATGTGACTGGAGTAATGATGGTAAAAATTCAGCTTTGAAATCACATGAATAACTTATATAATGAAATATATTCCAATAGAAAACTTACTTTATTTTATTTATTTATTTATTTTTACTGTTTTTGCTGTACCTTGGATCAAATAAATGCAGGCTTGGTGAGCAGAAGAGACTTTTTCTTAAATAAAAATAAAAAACATTAAAAATACTGTAGACTGGTAGTGTAAATAAATAATTTGGGCATGAAATTGTGAATTATGTAACACGAAAAGTGACCAGGGGTGTGTTTCATAAAATGAGTTTACCAAATAAACCAGGCTTATTTCAGTTAGTCTGCCTTATTTTGAGCTATATCAAGTTACAATAAGTCAGACTAACTGAAATGAGCCTGGCTTATTTGGTAAACTTGTGAAACACCCCTCTGAAATACGACATATCACGTCTTAAAATGAAAAACAAAAACGTAATATTTTTTTTAATCCGTTAAATCATTCCGTAATTTGTCTTGATGTCTATATCAAGCTTGTTATTGTTCCTATTGTTTTGACACATGGTTTTCGCAGTCCATAGAAAAAAAGTTACATTACGTGAGAATGAAATGTAATACTATCAAAAGACCAGCAGAGAGCCGTTTAGCATGCTCACGCCACAGTTATTAGGCTTTGTGTTGTTGACAACCATCTGGAAGCACACACACACACACACACACACATCCCCTGTTAACAAACACTAACAGCAAAGCGAACACAAATGCCCTGCACGATTGAAGACGCGTCCTAGCTATCATCAGAGAACAAACTCACGCACAAGGCTGGAGTTGGAACTGTAATGTCTTGGATTTAGCCAGAAGTTAAAACAAAGAGGACGCGCCAGTTGTTGTTAATAACATCTGGATATGTTTTGTAAATAAAGCCATCCTGTGAGCGGAGCTCTAGGCCTTTGATTCCGACAGCTCACACATCATCGTCCGCGGTGGTCTCGAGCTTTAAACCGCCGCTGGGCTCAGCAGCAGCAGCAGCACAACAATAGCTGCAGCGATACTGGGGCGTCGCTCAACGCGTCTTTTTATTTTTCTACCCGATACAGGATGTAAGTTACGAAAACCTCTTTGCTTTAGAAACATGGAGACCAAGATTTGGGAATTGGTGAGTATACGTGAATGAAGAGGGTTTGCTTTTTCCTGCTAGCGGGATAGTCATGGCTAGTCGGTTAGCTTGTTCAGCTAAAGCGAAGGCTCTGTTGTCAGTTTTAAATGCCTCTTTGGCTGATACGATTTAGTAAATGCTGAACTTACAATGGGTAGATGTACACTGCCATAGGAATCATTATAATTATTAAGTTTAACAAAAGACCACAGTCGGTTAAATATGATGACAGAACAGCTAACAGTAAAGTAAACCGTTAACTGTTAGCTCAACATTGCTGTTACACTGATGCTTGTGTCAGCTAAACCACTGGACATAGTAGTTAATAAAAGACAAACGTTCCTTTTAGGTAATATGTTGTGTAACTGTGTTTTTTGTCAAATTGTTCAAGAGTTTAGTGTTGAAAGTGCGTTTATTCTTCACAAGATTTACGCTGTTTAGCAGCTTTGGGTGTATTGCAGAAAAAAAAACAAAAGATTAGATAAGAAATCTTTGTCATTGCACATCATGACAATACAATTACAGTTTGTACTCCGTGTCAGAAACAAAACAAAATATAAACATAAAACAACTATGTTAATGATAGATAATGCAAATGAGGATAATGTATGAAAACAATCTTATTCTGCTTAACCATGTAAAGCTTAGCATATAAAATAGTATGCTATTTAAAAAAAATCTTCATACAAAATACAAAAAAAAAAAAAAAACACAAATAAAAGTTTACATATGTGTGTCATGTTTTGTATTATATTTGATACATCAGGCTTTTTTGGCTCATATAGTATGATATAGTGAGAATATGGAGCTTATACTTTTTTGAGGAAGAAAAACTGTTCTATTTAGAGGCTCAAACTGAGCAAAAATATGCAAATTGGTGTTGATGTTGTTATTTATGTGGCCAAAATGGAGAGTTTGCACTTGCGTCACGATTTGGTCAGTTACTCCAATGAATTGCACGGTTAATGTACTACTGAATGCGTAGTTCTGCTAATATATGCTGTCTAAACCACGGAAAATATGTGTCAAAATCATAAAGAGAAGGACTTAGTAAGCAGGAAAGGGTGTAGAAGTTTGACAAACTAAAGTTAATAGGTGGTAAAGATATGTACAAGCAGTATTAATTAAGATATTAGCCTAATATTTCACTTACTTGTGAAATATTTACTGAACTCCTGGTTCAGTTTGAAAACACTCTATAAGATGAAATTCTGTTTATAGCAGGCTATTTGCTTAAAATGCTTATAAATATCAGTTGTCACTCGGTATCTCCCATTATTATGTTTTAGTAAAATGATATTTAAAGGCTTCATTTAGTTTCATGATCAAAGCTCTGTAGTCTTAATTGCGGGGGTCAAAACATAATGCAATGCAGTACAATGATGATTAGGAAATTAATAATATTATAAAAATAATGTTTATAAATAACCATTATGAATGAAAAGCATGTAAAAGCTTGAAGCATGTCCAAGTTTTACAGCAAAGTTTTGGTGTGGGATTCGAGTTGTGCCAAAAAGAAGTTGAATGCTTTGTAATATACATTTGTCAGTGTCTACAGTCATATACAGTGCAATCAATACTTGTTTATAGATAAATGTATCTAAATGTTTTGGAGAGCCCATTATCGAAAAATCTGAAATTCTGTTAGATTACCTGGATATCTGTAAAATGAGAGCATTCATTTATAAAGCATTAAACCAAGCTGAATGCATTTCAGGAAGGTTGACACCACAAATAAAAGGCTATAACATAAATGCAGTTAAACAATTTTTTTGCCATATTATAGGGTGAATCGATATGCTTTGTGTTAGATGTGTTATTTGTGAATAATTCCACAATTATTAATTTAATGTTTTTTTCCCTTTATAGGTCTCCATACTGTGAGCAAGTCAAACTTCCCACCCTCCAGTAGTTTCTCCATCTTTTCCCGCCTTGCCCTTTGTGGGTGGAGAAGAGGATGACTTCTCACATCCCGACTTTCCTGCTGCCTGTCTTGGTGGTTCTGATACCTGCTACCTGGGCAGGAGACTGTAAGGGCCAAAGACAGGTTCTCCGGGGTGTCCCAGGATATGTCACAGATGGACCAGGAAACTACTCTGTGAATGGGAACTGCGAGTGGCTTATTAAAGGTTGGTGTCAAAAACAACAAAAACTGAGCTGATGAATGAAAGAAGCTTCATTAGCATATAGTAGGATTTAAAGGAATGACTGTTCTCAGGGTTTTGCTTGTAATTCAGCAATGTAAGTCAGCATGAAATGAGAACATTTTTTTTGTTTTGATCTTATTGTGAATAATTTATCCTTGCAGCTTTATTTTTACATTTAATTAAATTTTGCAAAAAATTTTAAAAAGTAAAATGTCTTTACTGGAACTTCTGGAGAAAAGAAAAGATCTGTTGCTACTTCGGTTTCATTGCAGCTTTAAAATGATAGTTCACCCAAAGTTTCTGTCATCATTTACAAACTCTCAAGTTGTTCCAAACATGTATGAGATTTTTTTTTCTCCTGTTGAACACAAAAGAAAATATTTTGAAGTAACCAAACACAGTTGACTGTAGATTTTGACTTCTGTAGATTTTTTTTTTTTTACACACCATGGAGATCAATGGCTACCATAAGCTGTTTGGTATAAGTCAGAATTTTCATTTTTGGGTGTCAGTGTCATTATTTGACTAAGGAGTTAAACTGTCACTTTAACTCCTTAGTCAAATAATTCATTTGATATTTTAGTATCTGCTGCTTTAATAACATGAGAGCTGAATGATATCTTCTGCAGACTCCTCGTTGTACTAATAATAGCTTGATTAGAAATTATTACAATTACCATTTCAGTAGCCCATGACTATTCTTTCAATTTATGAATTTATTACAAATGTCTACCTCTTGAAGGTGAATTTAAAACAAGCACTTGTTTTTTTCTTCTGGTTGTAATGTGAACTCTTCTGTCCTGCTTCAGCTCCCAGCAGAAACCATCGCATTGTGCTTAACTTCACGTTTATGGAGACGGAGTGCACCTATGACTATCTGTTTGTCTATGATGGAGATTCCTACCAGAGCCCCCTACTGGCAAGTTTAAGTGGCACCACCCTACCACAACCAATTGAGGCCAAGTCTGGTAAGGTAAGGCCAAAAGTATCAGTTTATGCTATCTGTTCAGTTAAGCATTTGATCCTTGCTTTTCAAGGAATCAAAATGCTCTCCCTTTTTTTCGACAATATTGCGAAGAAATGAAGTTCCATCCTAGGTTTTTCCATTTCTCTCTCAGCATGTGTCCGTTTTATAAGACGCCAGAGCTCGACTGAGATACATCTTGCTCACGGTCTGTCCCTATATTCCCGCAATCGTCATAATATGTCCCTTTTCTGTTATGTTCTTTTACAAGATGCTACTCCATCTCTTCAGCGACGCCAACTACAACCTGCTAGGCTTTAATGCCACCTACACGTTTTCAGTTTGCCCTGGGGACTGTGGTGGTCATGGGCGCTGCGACGTAGCTACTGCACGCTGTCAGTGTCATCAGGGGTGGGGAGGAATGGACTGCAGTACCCCTCTCTGCTCCCAGGTCTGCACACAACATGACCATGGTCACTGTGATAAGGTAGGAAAAAAGGGAAGCTTTTCATCAAGCTTAAATTAAGTACTTTTGTTGGTTTAATGTCACGTATCGTCTTCCTCTTTCAATAACAGAGGGCTGAGAATTGTATCTGCAGCCCTGGCTTTGTTGGACAGAACTGTCAGCTGGGTCTACGTGATAACAGTGGGGCAGGGCAGTGGTGGGAGATGAGCTCAGGTGACGTTAAAGCAACCCCTCGCACCGCCTCGGCTGGGATTTACCTGGCTTCCACTGGGGCCATGTACATGTTCGGAGGTGAGATTGAGGTTTTTCAGCTAACCTTTCCCATCACTTAAAGGATTAGTTCACTTCCAGAACAAAAATGTACAGATAATGTACTCACCCCCTTGTCATTCCAAGGTGCTGATGTCTTTCTTTCTTCAGTCGTAAAGAAATTGTTTTTAAAGGAAAACATTTCAAGATTTCTCTCCATATAATGGACTTCTATGGTGCTCCTAAATTTTAAATTCCATAGTGCGTCCAGTTTAAATGCGTCTGAAGTTGGAGGAGAAAATGAGATGGGAGTTTTTTTAGCATTCCCTAACTGTCATGACTGGAAAAAAACAGTCCACACAGAGCGAGCCAAGATGAGCATTTGAGCTTAAAAATATATAAATTGTAATAAGAAAAACAAACAAACAAACAAAAAAAACGATCGCTTCGCTAGATAAGACCCTTCTTCCTCATCTGGGATCATTTCCAGCCATTTGAAAGTGCATTTAAACTTCATTTTGGAAGTTCAAATTTGGGGGCCCCATAGAAGTCCATTACGTGGAGAGAAGTCCTGAAATGTTTTCCTCAAAAAACTTAATTTCTTCACGACTGAAGAAAGAAAAAAAGGAACATCTTGGATGACAAGGGGGTAAGTAAATGATATGTAAATCTTTGTTCTGGATGTGAACTAATCCTTTAATAATCATGATAATTGTCATGATCTGAAATGTGGACAGCTATTTAATTTTTTCATGTATAAAAACCTTTTTATATTGAGTGATAAAAATATTAAGCTTAAAGGGAAAGTTCACCCAAAAATGAAAATTCTGTCATTAATTACTCACCTTCATGTTGTTTCAAACCCGTAAGACATTTGTTTATCTTCTGAACACAAATTTAGATATTTTTGATAAAATCCAAAGATGAATGAAGGTCTTATGGGTTTTGAACGACGTGAGGGTGAGTAATTAATGACAGAATTTTAATTTTTGAGTGAACTAGCCCTTTAATATATAACAATGACAACAAAATGAAATTGTTTACAAAATTAAATATTTCTATTTTATATTATCCATAAATCTACTGAATTAATTTGGTAGAATATTATCTGGAAAATATTTACATTATGTTGTTTTAAACATTTTTATGTTAAAATGTTAAAAAAGAAAAAAACGAATAGCAATTTTGTAAATGTGAATGTAGAAAACATTATTGAACTAATATTTTATTTGTCCGTATTAACTTTGACAGCCTTAAAAATACATTTTGTAAAAATCTCTTTTTCCAATCAGTTTTAACTTTTTTTTTTTTTTTTTTTTTTTTTTTTTTTTTTACAGGGTTTGATCTGAATAGAGCACTGGAGGACCTTGTTGTTTACAATTTTTCGACCAATACTTGGGAACAGAGATCACATTTATATAGTCCAGTAAGATGATTCTTCTCTTTTTGTGTTATGCGTTTCTAATGATCTTTTCATTTTAATAAACCTTTGAATAATATCTTTGTATCAGGCGCCTCGACATTCCCACACAGCAGTAGAATGGCAAGGCAGCATGATCATCTATGGCGGTGAGCTTGCCAACCACTCATTGGCTAGTGATGTCTGGGTGTATCGTGCACAGCAAGATGACTGGCAGCAGCTAGGCCCATCAAACGCTCCAGGAGCACCAAGGCTGGCAAATCACGCAGCAGCAATTGTAGAGAACTATCTGTATGTTTTTGGGGGTGAGTAATTTGTATTCTTATTCTTTTAATGGAGGATATAACAAGACTAACTTGAGCATTATTGTCATTTTGTTAAAACCACATGCAAAGATAATCAGCCTCTCTACTTTCCTTCCCTGCCCTCTGTCTCCTAAATGTCCCTTGCTTGTTCTCTTTGTATTTATTTATTTTTACCTTTCTTTAAGAGTAATAGTTTGGCCTGTCTTTTCAGGGAGGACAGAGGAGGACATGTTCTCCTCATTACTGTACCGGTTCCGGTTGTGGGATGGAGTGTGGGAAACAGTTCAGCCTACAGGCGGAAAACCACCTGCTACCGCCGGACACAGCATGGTCTACCATGCCCCTTCTAAAACACTGCTGGTATATGGGGGACACAGACCTACCACTGCTAGGTATAACACCAAATACCACCGTATTGTACATTTGTGTGTGTGTGGTATATGCTGATTAAATAGCAAATCTGCTGTGTGATTTATTTTTTTTATTTTTTATATATCATCATGCCATCATTGTTTTGGTAGTGTCAAAGGGGATACACTACATTTTAATACAGTTATGCAAATATTTAGTATTTTAGTATGTTTAAGTTGTGTTTTTGTATGCAGTAGCTACTAAAGCATTACTGTCACTACCGAAAATGTGCTTTCATGACCAAAAGATAGGATGTTTTTTCAAAAATAGAGTATACTGGATTATCAACTAAGATGTTATGATAGTGTTTGGTTCAATGTATATTCAAACTAATGAATCCCTTATGTTTGAAATTTGTATGATCAACTTTCTGCATTTAATAAAGAAGAATTTGATTCAAAATACAACAAATCCCATAAATTACACTTGAAATATTGTTAAAATTGTTATTGATTTACGTTTGAAAACCATTTAATAAAATAGAAAAATATATATATTTACAAGGAAGAATTAATATCTTAATTGGTCAATATAACCCTTCTCATTAAATTATATATTACTGTGTTTTGGTAGTGACACATTTAGGGCGAGGAAAAATATTCCAAAACCTTATGAAACTACAATATAAAAATTAACTGCACAACTACTAGAAATGTGTACCTTGGATATTATACAATTTGCATAAATAAAAAACTTTTCTGTAGAATGGCCCAATTCTGGTATTATTGCCCAGCTCTAATCTGCTAAATGCGACTGTAAGGCATAAAGATATAATAAACGTTAATAAACATTTTCTGTGAAGCTGCTTTGAATCAGTGTGAATTGTGAAAAACACTATAGAGGTAAATTTTATTTGACTGATAGTTGGAAATGTTTTCCTGTAGTGTAGTTCATAACTTTATAAAAGTCTCTTTAAAAAGTTCTCAATTAATCTAATGTTCAAATGAAGAAAACAAAATGCAGGAAACATCACATGAATAAATTCACGATTGTTATCTACTACTTAGAATCTGACAGTGTTCATTGGACTTGCTTGTTTTTGCATTTAATGTTACCCTCTACTCCTCTCTCAACCAGGTTCAGTGTGCGTGTGAATTCTACTGATGCTTTCCATGTTGAGAAACGATTTTGGACTTCCTTCCGTTCACGCTTTCCTGCCAGTGGCCCGAGGGAGAGAGCATTCCACTCTGCCACTGTCATCGGCAACTACATGGTGGTGTACGGTAAGTAGCAATCACATTGACATAGTAGTTGAGCTACAGCCAAATTTCATTGAGTGAATGAAATGTAAAGACTTTTATAGCTGTATTAATTAATGGAGATCTGTTTTTCTCTTAGGAGGGAATGTGCATATCCACTACATGGAGGAGAAGTGCTATGATGAGGAGATCTTTTTCTATCATCTTGGTTGCCATCAGTGGGTGTCTGTTGGAGATAGCCTCAGTCAGCGTAAGTGTATATTTAATGGTCAGAGACAGAGTGAGTCTGTTTTATGTGTTTAGAGAGGACATGAAGTATGATGATGCATGCGATTGATGACCCATGCTTCCCTGAGGATTTGTTGCAAGAATAATAGGAGAGCCTGTAAGTACTTGTGTTCAAGATGCTTCACTCTGACTAGGGGCTTGTTATGACCTATTCTTGAGAGGTCATTTGTTGTGTAAATTCCCTTGTGTGTGATGCAGATTTACTGGCCTGCAGCTTTTAAACAAATGGACTGATGAGAAGTAAAACTGTTTTTTAAATGCTGCAACTTAACCACAGAAAGCTGACATAGGTTTGGTGCCCCTCACAGTGCCTGTCAGGATTTTTGGTTGGCAATATGTTAGTATTATACTGTAATGATGCTTCAGTTCAGCCCTCTTGATTATTGTTTCACTCAGGGATTTAAATGTACTATAACATTTCACCACACTTTTTCGACCTGTTCGAGTTTTTTTTTTTTTTAAGTGTTAAAGTAAGGCAATCACAATGAAAGTGAGGCATAAATATTACCTATATGTAAACATGTAAAGTTAGCCCTCAGTAGTGGATGTGAGGCAGATTGAGTTCTTTGTTATTTGTTCTCTGACATGTCCTCTGTGCTCTTATAGGTGGTGCGTCAGTGAGGGGCCGATATTCCCATGTTGCTGCTGTCATGGAGGGCCGCGTGCTGTTAGTTGCTGGCGGTTACAGCGGTGTTGCCCGTGGTGACCTTGTGGCATATAAAGTACCGCTGTTTGTAAGCAGTGACCCAGGAGACAGGGTAATAAATTTAGATGACTCTTTTTCTGTTTCTGTTTATTTTATTTTCTGTGTACATACACTGCTATTCAGAAATTTGGAATTAGTAACATAAGTAACATTAGTAACATTTGATCAAGGCTGCATTTATATTATGCATTTATTATTAAAAATGCAGAAAAAACTTTAATATGTGAAATATTATTGCAATTTAAAAAAGTGGTTTTCTATTTGAATATACTTTAAAATATAATTTATTACTGTGATGCAAGCTGAATTTTCAGCATTAGCACTCCATTCTTCAGTGTCACCTAATCCTTCATAAGTCATTAAACTTTTGAAAACAGTTGTGCTGCTTAATATTTGTTTGCAACCTGTGATACTTTGATGAATAAAATGTTAAGAAGAATAACATTTATTTAAGATAGAAATCTTTTGTAACAATATACCGTTTGAAAGCCAGAATATTTTTTTTTAATCACGCATATTTATATATTTAAGTTATATTTATATCACGCAATTCTAAGAAAAAAGCTGTGACTTCATATCATGCTGTTCTGACTTAAATAACTCACAATTGTGAGTTTATATCACTCAACTTAGAGAAAGAAAGTCACTTGTGAGTTTATATCTTGCAATTCTGACTTTATAACTCACAATTGTGAGTTTATATCAATTCTGAAAGACAATAAGTCAGAATTGTGAGAAAAACTTGCAATAAACTTTTTTAAATTTTATTATTCAGTGGTGGAAACAGGTGTCCATATTAAAATCACATTTTGAATTAATAAATGTAAATGTGTGCATGTGTTTTTCTCTAACAGGACACAGTATGTGCTGAAGCCCCAGATGAAAGCTTATGCCTCAAGAATCCAGAATGCAGTTGGTGTGAGGGTCGCTGCCGGGAGTACCAGCCCACCAACCCGGTAATATTTCCCCAGTCTCCTTCACTTGCATTTTGCTTGCTCCTAATAACTTTTACTTCAGTCATTTTTACTCGTGTCTCTCACTGCATCATCTGATGTCTGTGTATTTGTACACAGTGTGGCAGCACCGGATGTCTGGGCCTGGCTCGTTTCTTGTCAGACTGCCAGTCGTGTCTGGTGTTCAGTGGGGTGCCAAACTCTCTGCCACAAGTTTCTGGGGAATTCGGCTGGTGTGTGCAGAATGAGTCCTGCTTGCCTGTTTCAGGTAAAGAGAGAGCTGAGAGCAGACCATAACATGACTGTTAAAACAACCTAGATATGCAACCACACACTGCTCAGTAAAACTTTATTTCTAAACAATATTACAGTTGGTGAAATAATGTGTTACTGTGTGCCATGTGTTTGTAGTTGATTTTTAGCAGTCATGCTGTGGCAACATCCCTTCCATTGGTTTTCAAGCTAATTTTCATAGTATACTTTATTGTTAAGCGACCTGAGTGTATATGTAATCCTTTGGCATATCATGAGTAAATATTGTACATTTGACCCCTGGCAGAGCGCAGTGCATGCCGCGTGGACCAGATCTCTGGGGCGTACGGCTGGTGGGGGGAGCGCACGCGTTTCCTCACCTCCCTCCCCTCCTGTCGCACCGAGAACTATGTCCCGGGACTGCATCTGCTCACCTTCCAGCATCCACGCAATCAGTCACAGCCTGACAAGGTACGACAAGTTCAATCCTGAGCTCTAATGACCTTCTACTCTGCAGACACTTCCACTCTTCTATGTACCTGTTCTAGGCATTTAATTTCACTCCTTAAATAGCATTTTTTTTTGTTGTTGTTGTTTTTATATATTTTGTATTCATTATAATTTTATGTGAAGTTTTAGTAGTATTGTAGTTTTTGACATTTTCAATAGTTTTTCTCTTTTTTTTAATAATATGTATATACAATGTCAGTCAAATGTTCTTGAACAGCAAAATTCTTAATGTTTTTTAAAGACATCTCTTTATATCACGGAATTCTAAGGAAAAAAGTCAGTTGTGAGTTTATATCTCACAATTCTGCCTTTAACTCGTAATTGCGAGTTTATGTCACTCAATTCTGAGGAAAAAGTCAGTTGTGAGCTAATATCATGCAGTTCTGACTTAACTCGCAATTGTGAGTTTATGCCACTTAATTTTGAGAAAAAAAAGTCATTTGAGAGTTTATATCTTGCAATTATGACATATAGCTCACAACTGTGATTTTATATCATGGAATTCTGAAGAAAAAAGTTAGTTGTGAGTTTACATCTCGTAATTCTGACTTTATAACTCGCAATTGTCTCTTCTGCTCGCCAAGCCTGCATTTATTTGATCCAAAGTACAGTTTTACTATTTAAAATAAGTGTTTTTCATTTGAATATGTTTTAAAATGAAATTTATTCCAGTGATCAAAACCAAATTTTCAGCATAATTACTCCAGTCTTCAGTGTCACCTGATCTTTCAGAAATCATTCTAATATACTGGTTTGCTGTCTAATGAATAGAAGAATCCAAAAATCAGCATTTATCTGAATTAAAAAGCTTTTGTATCATTATACACCGTTTAAAAGCTTGGAGTCAGTATAAGGATGCTTTAAATTGATCAAAAGTGATGATAAAGACATTTATTATCTTATAGAAGATTTCTATTCAGATAAATGCTGTTCTTCTGAACTTTCTATTCATCAAAGAAACCTGAAAAATTCTACTCAGCTGTTTTAAACATAATAATAATAATAATAATAATAATAATAATAATAATACATGATTTTTGAGCAACAAATCAGCATATTAGAATGATTTCTGAAGGATCATGTGACTGGAGTAATGATGCTAAAAATTCCGCTTTAAAATCACATAAATAAATTCCATTTTAAAATATTTTTAAAATAGAAAACAGTTACTTTAAATATTAAAATTATTTCTAAATGTACTGTTATCGCTGTACTTTGGATCAAATAAATACAGGCTTGTTGAGCACAAGAGACGACTTCTTTAAAAAAAACATTCAAAATCTTCCTGTTCAAAAACTTTTGACTGGTAGTGTAGTTTTAATTCATTTATTTCAATTTTAGTTACTACATCAAGTTAGCTTGCTAAAATCAAGTTTACCCTTTTTTTTCAGATACAACTTATTTTATTTCAAGTAACAAAAGTTTATCAGTAACCCTGATAATAAGTTTTCAGTCTTTATATTCTACATCCAGATTTTATTTTACTTTTGTAAAATATTTGTTACTGTAATCCCTTGCTCTGAGCCCCCCACCCTGCCTCTGATCTCCTTCTCTCTGACACTCATGCACACTTCTTCATAGGTATCTATCCTGCGAAGTACCTCCATCATCCTCAATCCCTCTACAGAGATGGATGTGACCCTGCAATTTCGAGGATTCATTCATCCTTTATGGGGCGCCCCTCCTCCTGCAGCGCCACATCAGGAGACTGTTGCCATGTGGGCTCGAATTCAGAAGCTCCACTTTACTGCTCAGATGGCTGCTGGACCTAATTCTCTTCAACTGGTATGGGAAATTTTATACAAAGTCATGGCATAGAGTCTCATGTGGCATATAACTTGCTAAGTGTCTTCTAAACCTTTCTTCTTTACAGACGGATGTGCTGGGAAGGTGGTCCGCTCAGGAAGAGAAGGAGATCCGTATGCTATCCCGGCCGGATGGTTCTCGATTGTTTCAGAATCTTACAAGAGGAAATTGGTACCTGATCCAGGCGGAGGGCTACCTGAATAACTCTGCATCAGGACAGACTAGTGAGATGGCTCTTACCTGGAACCGCACAGCTTTACCTGGAGGCAGCGTAAGTGTTTATTACCTAACCAAGCAAATTAAAAGGAGACTCATGTTCATATTGTGCATTTTTCATTAGACATGATTTTACTAGTATTTTTATACAGTTTTAAGGCTGCAACTAGTGCAAAACTACTAATTTCATAGTTTATATTACGGCTGTCAAACAATTAATTGCATCCAAAATAAAAAAAAATTGTTTACTTAATATATCTGTGTGTACTGTTTATATTTACTATGTCCACTACCAGTCAAAAGTTTTTTGTGTTTTTAATGTTTTTTAATGATACTGACTCCAAGCTTTTGAATTGTATAGTGTATAATTTTACAAAAGCTTTTTATTTCAGATAAATGCTGATCTTTGAATGTTTCTATATATCAAAGAATCCTGAAAAACATGTACTCACTGTTTTAAAAATTGATAATAATAAAATATTTTCTTTAACATCAAATCAGCATATTAGAATGATTTCTAAAGGATCAAATGGCACTGGAAGTAATGATGCTGAAGATGTAGCTTTGATCACAGGATATGTCCAAATAGAAAACAGTTATTTGTTATTTTAAACAGCAAAAATATTTAAAAATGTTACTGTTTTCGCTGTACTTTGGATCAAATAAATGCAGGCTTGGTGAGCAGAAAATCTTTTAACATATTGAATGCAGCAGAACTGTAGTAAGATGTTGTTGTTGCATATAGGATTTAAAATGTAAAACTTTATAACCCAAATTTGATGGCTAAATCAAAAAATACAATGTTATACAATGTCAAAATATATTGAATTACACAAATGATACTAATTATACAATGAATATTTTTTTAAACAAAATAATTGCAACCTGACTAATTATTTTTAGTAATTTTGTCTTTTAGTTTCAGCTCTGTAAACTTTTTTTTAAGTGCACTAAAATGTTTAGGTATTATCATATAATGCTCTTCATTGATCTTTTACATTCTTTTCTTAATTTAACTTTTTTAGGAGATTTCTTTCCTGTTCCTCGAACCCTTCCGCTCCAATTCGTGTTCAGAGTACCGCTCCTGTTTGGCCTGTCTGTCTGATCAGTCTTGCGGCTGGTGTCCTATCATGAACCTCTGTTTCCTGCGCTCTGACATCAATCAGCAGCCCTGCATAGACTCACAGGGAGAAGAGCGCCACCTACTGCTGAACCCTCAGCATTGCACACTGTGTGAGGAGTATAGAGACTGTGCCGCTTGCACTCAGGTACTGCTTCCCCATCAACATGTCTGAAAGACTGCCATGAGTGTTTTCATCCAGAGCAGCATGCAGTCTGTTTACCAGCTTTCATTTTCTGTAAGGCTGCAGTGGAGTTTCTCTCATGTCTGAATGTTTGTAGGACCCCTACTGTGAGTGGCAGATCAACTCCAGCAAGAAGGGAGATTATCTGTGCAGTCGCCGTGGGAGATTGGAGGGGTCTATCCGGGAACCAGGAGGTTGTCCTAAAGTTTGCAACCAGTGAGTTTGAAGTGATAAACTTGGCTATGAATTATTTGGTGTATGTTGAGGCTGAAGAACCTCAAAAAGATATCAACTTCAATTCTTTTTTTCTTTTACCATCCTCTTTCTCTCTCTAACAGGAGGTTGACTTGTGGAGAATGTTTGTCTAACTCCAGTCAGTGTGCATGGTGTGAATCTGCACAGTCCTGTTTTTATTTTGCTGCATACCTCACCAAGTTTCCCTATGGAGAGTGCAGGGACTGGTATGACAGGTAGGTTAGTGCAGCTTTTGCTGGGATTTTAGGCCATTTGTCTGATTAAGCTAATGTGTTCACTATGTAATTCACATAAACTAGACTCTTTTAGTGCTTAAAGGGATAGTTCACCCAAAAATGAAAATTCTGTCAGTTTTTGACAGAATTTTCATGTTTGGGTGAACTGTCCCTTTAATAATTAAAGCTGGATGCACATTACAATTACTCTGTCTCATGTCGATTCAAACCTGAATGACATTCTTTCTTCTGTGGAACATAAAGGATATGCTGAAGAATGTTGGTATGGTAACCAAACCGTTTATCTTCCCATTAACTTCATTGTAATTTTTGTTTGTATGATGGAAGTCAATGGGAACCGAAACTATTTGATTACCAGCGTATCATCTTCCAAGTTCCACAGAAAAAAAACTAGTCTTACAGGTTAGTAACAACATGAGGTGGGAATTTAAAGGGTTAGTTAATGCCAGAATTAATATTTCTTGATAATATACTCATGTCTATTTCGTCCAACATGTTCATGTTGTTCTTTCTTCAGTTGAAAAGAAATTAAGGATTTTACTCCTATAGTTGACTTCAATGGGTTCAGTGGGTTGAAGGTCCAAATTGCAGTGAATGTGGAAAGTACGCAGATGAACTAAGACCTTTCTAACGTGATTATGTAATGCGTGAAGTTGTAGACACTAGGGGTGTAACAGTAAACGTATTTGTATTGAACCATTTGGTTCAATACTTTCGGTTCGGTACACATTATAAACCAAACAATTGTCATAGGACTAATCCTATTACATAAAAAAAAATAACAGAGCTTACAGTGTGTGAAATATAATGTTCTCAGTGCCACTGTGCTCAACAAGGCAGCCCAAACAACGTAACAAGGCAACGTGATGTCTCTCCCATCCCCAAAGAAAAACACACTTCTCCAGTAGGGTTGTGAGAGTGAGGCAGTTTGTTAGAGTTTTCCCTCTTTTCCTCACTTTTATTTGCTTTTAAATAGCTTGTAAATGCCTGTGCACATTTTACTTTCACTTCAAATTAGTGGCAATTTGGCGTCAACTGATTGAATTGACCACAACAAAACCATTGTATCACCCCTAGTAGAAATGCAGCGCAGAGCTAGTGCAAGACCAGCATTTGTGGTTAAAAAAATATGTATTTATTAATTTATTTTAAAAAATGACATTGTTTAGCTAGATAAGACCCTTATTCCTCTGCTGGGATCATTAGAGCCCTTTGAAGTTGCACTGAAACTGCAATTTGGACCTTAAACCCATTGATCCCCATTGAAGTTTACTATATGGAGAAAAATGTTTTCTTCAAATACCTTAATTTCTTTTCAACTGAGGAAAGAAAGACATGAACATCTTGGATAATATTGGGGTGAGTAAATTATCAGGACATTTCAATTCAAGAGTGAACTAATCCTTTAAGTTTTTAGATGGATTGTCTGTAATATCACAAAATTGGATATACATAAGCTGTGTATTGGTGTTTAAATCATGTTATTAACATGTATATAAATTAACTGAATAACTGAAAATTGTAGACACCACTAGGCTGACAGCTCTCTTTAAAAATTAAAACTGTCACAAAATGAACAAACAAAGAACATGTACTTACAGTGAGGTCAATAAGTATTTGATCACCCCGTGATTTTGCAAGTACTCTTACTTAGAAATCATGGAGGGGTCTAAAATTTTCAGCATAGGTGCATTTCCACTGTGAGAGACAGAATCTACAAATAAAAATCCAGAAATCACATTGTATGATTTTTTTTTTTAACAATTAATTTGTGATTTACTGTGTCAAATAAGTATTTGATCACTTGCTTATCAGCCAGATTTCTGACCCTCAAAGACCTGTTATTTTGCTTTTAAATAGTCCAGCTACACTCTGCTCATGATTCTAAATTAGTAGCACCTGTTTGAGGTCATTAGCTGTCATCAAGACACCTGTGCACCCCACAATCAGCCAAAGTCTAAGTAGCAACATGGGCAAAACCAAAGAGCTGTCAAAAGACACGAGACAAAATTGTAGACCTTCACAAAGCTGGAAAGGGCTATGGGGCAATTGCCAAGCAGCTTGGTGAAAAAAGAACAACTGTTGGAGCAATTGTCAGAAAATGGAAGAGGCTAATGATGACTGTCAATGTCCCCCGGACTGGGGTCCCACGGAAGATCTCTCCTCTTGGGCTATCAATGATGATAAGAATGCTGAAGAATCAGCCCAGAACTACACGGGAGGAGCTGGTCAATGCCGTGAACAGAGCTGGGACCATCGTTTCCAAGGCAACTATCAGCAATACACTAAAACTTCATGGTTTAAAATCTTGCATCGCATGGAAGGTTCCCCTGCTTAAGTCAGCCCATGTCCAGGCCCGTCTAAAGTTTGCCAGGGACCATCTGGATGATCCAGAGGAATCATGGGAGAAAGTCCTGTGGTCAGATGAGACCAAAGTAGAACTTTTTTCGTCTTAACTCCATTCACCGTGTTTGGAGGAAGAAGAATGATGAGTATCATCCCAATAATACCATACCTACAGTGAAGCATGGGGCTGGAAGCATCATGCTCTGGGGGTGGTTTTCTGCACAGGGGACAGGACGACTGCACTGTATTAAGATGAGCATGAATGGGGCCATGTATTGTGACATATTGGGCAAAAACCTCCTTCCCTCAGTCAGAGCATTAAAGATGGGTCGTGGCTGGGTCTTCCAACATGACAATGACCCAAAGCACACAGCCAGGAAAACCAAGGAGTGGCTCTGTAAGAAGCATATCAAGGTTCTGGAGTGGCCTAGCCAGTCTCCAGACCTAACTCCAATAGAAAATCTTTGGAGGGAGCTGAATCTCTGTGTTGCTCAGCGACAGCCCTGAAACCTGACAGATAAAGGATAGATAGAGATAGAGAAGATCTGTATGGAGAAGTGGGCCAAAATCCCTCCTGCAGTGTGTGCAAACCTGGTGAAAAACTACAGGAACCGTTTGACCTCTGTAATTGTTGACAAAGGCTTCTGTACCAAATATTACATTTTTTGGACTCAAGTGATCAAATACTTATTTGACACACTAATTCACAAATAAATTGTTAAAAAAAAATCATACAATGTGATTTCCGGATTTTTATTTTTAGATTCTGTCTCTCACAGTGGAAATGCACCCATGCTGAAAATTGTAGACCCCTCCATGATTTCTAAGTAAGAGAACTTGCAAAATCACTGGGTGATCAAATACTTATTGACCTCACTTTATGTGTAGTGTAGTGTACATGTAGTGTCATTGTCTCACATTTACAATGTTGTCCTTTTGGAACATTAATCTCTCTGATCTTCTCTCTCCAGTGTTCACTCTGTCCCTCAGTGTAAGCAGTGCTCTGCTCTTGCCACCTGTTCAGAGTGTCTGCAGACATTTCAGTGCGGCTGGTGTGGAGACTACAACAACCCCACTATTGGCAGGTAGGATAGAAACATGTTTGTAAATACATCAACAACATTCAACTTTGTTAAAAACTTCTCCTGTTCACTGTTTTCCTTCTTACATTTACTTCCTACCCTGTTTTTTCACAGATGCTTGAGAGGTGACTGGGGTGGGATGGTTGACCCCTCAGCTGTTAACTGCAGTATGGCTGTAGCTGAAGTAAAAGCCAGCAGGTAAGACTAAAACTTTTCCAACCTAGTAGCTATAAAATATATATAATTTGATAATTATCTAATTTGCATCTCGTCCTTCTTCCATTAGCCCTGAGCCTCAAACTTTATCACCTCCTCGGTTGATGGAGCTTGAGATGGAGATGGAGTTGGAGCTGGAGCTGCTGGAAGGGATGGAAGGAGACGGAGATGCCGTTTGGTCCTACCCATCCTGTCCGGATGTGGAGGAGTGTCGCTTGGGCTTGCATACCTGCCATCCGTCCGCTACCTGCGTAAACACCCCAACCTCTTACGAGTGTCACTGTGAGAGGGGCTTCACAGGAGATGGAGTTCACCACTGCAACCAGACGTGAGACTTTGCAACCACCAGATGTTATTACAGCTCAGGAATAATTATAGTACATCCCTGTAACCTATAATAATGCTTATGCTCTCTCTCAGATGTTATAATGAGTGCCGTCAAGGGAGGTGCAGTGGGAGTCCTCGATTTGAGTGCGAGTGCTCTTTGGGATGGACCTCTGATCCAGCCACTCTGGTGCTGAGCGGAGTAGAGTGTGACGTGGATTGTGGATGTAACTTTCATAGCACTTGTATTACGGCTCCAGGGATCTGTGATCAGTGCCAAGGTAAAGATACTACCTGTGTGTTAACTCTCATTGCTCCATCTTTTTAGCAAGCACTAAGCAACTGTAATTTTGTTTTCTCTTCACAGACTGGACAACAGGGCCACACTGCGAGCACTGCAAGCCTGGTAGTTTTGGCTCTGCTTTGGCAGGGGGTGAAGGCTGCATTCCCTGTCAGTGTAACGGCCATGGTGATGCTCTACAAGGATTCTGCCATAACCAGACAGGCCAGTGCTACTGTACCCACCACACCCAAGGCCCACACTGCGAGTCTTGCCTGCCCGGATACTATGGAGACCCTAGGTAAGTCTGAGAATGAGCTTGGCTTCTTCAAATTTGAGGACGGATGAAAATGTGATGTAAACCGGGGGTTTTCATTAGGGGTTGTGCTGATTTTGAGGAAAACATTCTAGGGTTTACCCAAGTAGAGAATTCCTAGTAGATAATTAAGGGTCTTATGTAGCAAAATGATTGGTAATTTTCTTAAAAAAAAAAAAAAAAGTATATACTTTTTAACCACAAATGCTCGACCTCACACATTATGTAATCACGCAGGTGTGGCATAGGCGTAACTACCGTACACTATTTAAAAAGTGAACATGCAAAGAAAGTCAAATTCACACTTTACAAAATAAGGTAATATAACAATGTCGGAAGATTTTGAAGTTGGAAGGGAAAATGAGATTGGATTTTTTCCTATCCTCCCTTTTTTTTTTTAACCGAAATACACAGACGAAGAACTGACTGGATGTTTTCCAGCATGATTATGAAATGTGTAAAGACATGCATACAGATCACTGAGCTAGTGCAAGATGAGCATTTGTGGTTAAAAAATATATAAATTTTATTTTTGAAGAAAATGACCAGTCGTTTTGCTAGATAAGACCCCTTTTCCTTGGCTGTGATCTTTTAGAGCCCTTTGAAGCTGGATTAAAACTGCAATTTGGACCTTCAACTCACTGGCCACCATTGAAGTCCACTATACGGAAAAGAAAAATCCTGGAATGCTTTCCTTAAAAACCTTGATTCCTTTGCAGCTGAAGAAAGAATGACATGAACACCTTTGATGACACGGGGACTGAGTAAATTATCAGGAAATTTTAATTCTGGAAATGAACTAATTCTTTAGTTCACCAAAAAATTGTAATCAATTGCTCTCTGTCATGTTGCTCCAAACCTATATGACTTTCTTTTTTTTTCGGTGGAACACAAAAGAAGTTATTTTAAAAAATGTTGGTAACCAAACAGTTGCTGCTTCTATACTGTGGAAGTCAGTGGGATTTTAGGCTTAATCCTAAAATGCTACACTCTGTTTTATACAATATGTAACATAAAAATTCACATTTCTCTCACAGGAACAATGGCACCTGTTTCAGGCAGTGTCAGGGTCGCTCTGTTCTGCTTTCATCTTCATCCTCTGTACCCCTGTCCCTCTCCTCCTCTCTGGGGTGGCATGGCACAGTTGGTGGCCATGGTGGACTCTCTCACTGCCTGTGGGTCCTCTCTGTGTCTCAGGATTTGGCACCATGCATGCCAGGGCAGCCATGCCCACCTGTGGCCCTGACCTGGCACCCCGATTCACACACACAATGCACAGTGAGTCAATTATTCCACATAAATTATCTGTTGATCACTCTCAAAACTGCATATACTGTATAGTCACCAGCAATATTGTGACCAGAAATGTTTGGACTTCTTTATCCAACAGAACTCCTATGTTTACGTATTTGATGGCTTGCCGCGATTTCTCAGCAACGGTGTTGTGCATTCTGACCACAACCTTATTGGAGCGTTTTGCGGCACAACGAGAATGGAGCCAATTACTGTAGAGGCTACATCAGGTACTTGTTAAAACCGAGTTAGATATAACTTTAACTATTGAAGGATAGAGGGTGAAAAGATTACTTTTTCTGTGATGGCAAAGTTGAATTTTCAGCAGCCATTAAGTCAAGTCAAGTCAAGTCACCTTTATTTATATAGCGCCTATTACAATACAGATTGTGTCAAAGCAACTGCACAGTATTTAAACAGCACAATAGTGTGTAAGTAACGCATTATTGTAACAATCAATTTTCAGTTAAAGGCAGTTCATCAATGAATTCAGTGATATCATCGTCAGTTCAGTTCAAATAGTATACGATATCGCTGGAAAGCGTCCCCAACTAAGCAAGCCAGAGGCGACAGCGGCAAGGAACCAAAATAGTCCAGTTACTCCAGTCTTCAGTGTCACATGATCCTTCAGAAATCATTCTAATATGCTGATTTAGTGCTCAAGAAACAATGTTGAAAACAAGTTCACTTACAGAATGTATATTTCCTGATAATTTACTCTTCCCCCATGTCATCCAAGATGTTCATGTCTTTCTTTCTTCAGTGGCAAAGAAATTAAGTTTTTTGAGGAAAACATTCCAGGAATTTTCTCCATATAGTGGACTTTAATGGTGGCCAACAGGTTGAAGGTAAAAATTGCAGTTTTTAATGCAGCTTCTAAGGGCTCTGCATGATCCCAGTCAAGGAATAAGTGTCTTATCTAGCGAAACGATTGGACGTTTTCTTAATAAAATAAAAAAGTATATACTTTTTAACCACAAATGCTCGTCTTGCACTAGCTATGCGATGTGTATGCGTGTCTTCACGCATTACATAATCACATTAGAAGAGTCATATGCAGTTAGATCTTTATCTGTGTACTTCAGTTCAAAAAGGTAGGGTAGGGCGAAAAACTCATGTTCGCCTCGAATTTTAAAATCGTACCTTTTTCTGTAAAGGGTGTTTGACTTTCTTTGTACGTTCGCTTTGTAAACACGGGGTCTGTGCTTCTGCCTACGTCACACGTGCATTATTACAGAATGCGTGAGGTTGAGCTAGTGCAAGATGAGCATTTGTGGTTAAAAGTGTATATAAATTAGTGGTGGGCATAGATTAATTTTTTTAATCTACATTAATCTCACTGTAATCTTGGAATTAATCTAGATCAGGGGTTTTCAAACCTGTCCTGGAGCCTCCCCTGCCCTGCACATTTTGCTTGTCTCTCTCATCTAATACACCTGATTCAAATCATCAGCTCATTAGTAGAGACTGCAAGACCTGAATTGGGTGTGCCTAATAAGGGAGACATACAAAATGTGCAGGGCAGGGGAGGCTCCAGGACAGGTTTGAAAACCCCTGATCTAGATTAAATGGCTATTTTGAATTCTGCCGAAGGCATTCAGAATATGTGTGCTACCCAAATAATGACTAAAAGTAAGTCTTTGAGAACGGGTTTCTCAAGCCAGGTGGTGCATTAGACCAGGCGCTCATCTCCTGTTTCCAAAATGCATTACAAACTGCTTGACAATTGCATTTACAACACAATTAACTATACAAACTTGTGTAACCAACTATTCCTACACTGCAAGTACTTCTGCGTAAAAGGCTGCGTGACGTGCGCGTTGCAGTTAAATACACAGGCGCGCACAGGCATGGATATCTGCATGCATAGTTGCTTGCAGATTTTTCTATGTTGCTTTTAGAAGCGTCAATTCAGTTGTTGCATATAGTTTAATGTCTTTATTTCAGGATTATCAAAGTAAATTATAACTCAAATTTGAGATTTTACTGGGGCACAGCAGATTTTCACTGGGGCATGTGCCCCAGTAAAAAGGGTCTAGCAACGCACCTGCCCTGAAGCAAACCTGGCGGCTTCATAGCTGCATCCATGGTAACACGTCTCGTTTGATGTGGTAATTTCACAGTAGGCATACACACAGGTTCGAAGACTCGTTCTCGCCCCCTACAGTGCAATTCGGCTAGGTATACATCCGCGCTAAAATATCAAGGTGAAAGTCATCATAGCTTGCGTAGTATAGACCCAGCTCCCAACCCAACTTTGAGAATAGATTAACGGCGATATTTTTTTTATCACCCGATAAGAGTCTCACGTTAACGCAGCACGTTAACGCCGATAACGGCCCACCACTAATATAAATTTGTATTTTTCTTAGAAAATGACAGATTGTTCCACTAGATAAGAGCCTTATTCCTCAGCTAGGTTCGTGTAGAGTCCTTTGAAGCTGCATTGAAACTGCAATTTGGACCTTCAACCCACTGATTCCCATCGAAGTCGACTATATGGAGAAAAATCCTGGAATGTTTTCTTTTTCAACCCTAATTTCTTTTCGACTGAAAAAAAACACATCTTGGATGACATGGGGGTGAGTAAATTATCAGTACATTTTAATTCTGGAAGTGAACTTTTCCTTTTTAATAGTTTTTTGTGGAAACATGATATATATATTTTTTAGAATCTTTGATGAATAGAAAGTTCTAAAGTACAGAATTTATTTAAAAGTGAAATATTTTGTACGTGTAAATGTCTTTGCTGTCACTTTTGATAAATTCCATGCATCTTTGCTAAATAAAAAATACCACTTTCGTAAAAAAAAGAAAAGAAAATCTTACTCACCCCAAACTTTTAAATGCCAATGTAGTTGTATATACTGTCATGATACATTACTTGATTTCTTCTGCTCTAGGGGTGGTATCTGTGTATTTTGAGGCAAATGTTACCTCAGGACGTGCTCAGGGTTTTAATGCCTCATTCTGGGTGAAGCGATGTGGAAATGGAAGCTCTGGAGAGGGTACAGCTGTCTCACATGAGTGCCAGGCAGGAGCGCAGTGTGTAAACGGGCTCTGTGAGTGTCCCCATGGATTTGGTGGTCCACAATGTGACCGTCCTGTCTGCCCAGGGAATTGTGGAGCAGAGGAAGGCAGAGGCATTTGCAACATGGTGTGTGTGACATTCTTATTTCCAGCCAGTTGTATCGTTTTAGAGCATATGTCCCTGAGTTCTCATCTTACATATTTGCATATACTTTTGCAGACCCTTGGATTGTGTGTGTGTATGGAAGGCTGGGCTGGATCAGACTGCTCTTCTATCTCAGACTCGGACAGCCTGGTTTGGGAAACGCTGCTTGACACTCAGCTCTCTGCGGTTAGATTAACTCTTTTCTTCAAGACTATAGAAAAGTTAGTCTTTTGTACTTACAAACTCTCAAATTTCGGTTTCATTTTCTCCCACAGAATAAAGCACACAGGTTCCTCCAGAGGATGGGACACTCACTGGTGTCTGGGCCACAGGGCACTCTTTGGATGTATGGAGGCCTCTCACTCTCAGAGGGCATCCTAGGAAATGTTTACAGGTATATTCCTGCACCTTTTACTTAATCTAAATGGTTTTTATACATATTTGTCTAATACATTTTTATTGGTCTAGGTATTCCGTAGCTGATCATCGCTGGACTCAAATGTTGACCAGTTCAGTGGAGGAAAATTCAATGCCCCTGTCCAGATACCATCATGCTTCTGCTCTGGTGTATAATCATGACCCGTTTTCTGGCTCACAGTCAGCCACTCACAGTTTAATGTTTGTGGTTGGTGGGGTCACAAAGAAAGGTGTTGCAAATGACACATGGTGTCTGAATCTCAGCAGTCTGGTCTGGAAACAGTATAAGGTATTACATATTGAATATCTTCACAGTGCTCTTGTGCTCCTCTTTCACTGTGTTAACTGTAAACGTGCATCTGTGTTTAGAGCTCAGTGCTTCCCCCTGTGGCTGGACACAGTCTAACAGTGCGAAGAGGCTCATCTGTGTTGCTGATTGGAGGTTACTCACCAGAGAATGGCTTTAATCATCATTTGCTTGAGTTTAATCCTCAGTCTGGGAACTGGACTATAGCACCACACACTGGAACACCCCCTACAGGTAGAGATGGAACACTGCACCTTTTCTGTCTTACAAATGTTTTACAAATTCTGTCATTTATTCTTCACCCTCATGTCTTTCCAAACCTGTGAGACCTTCTTTCATATTCAGAACACAAATTAAGACATTTTTGTTGAAATTCACTTTATAATATTACAGCTGAACCACAAATGTCACATGGACTATTTTAACAACGTATAAACTTCTTGTGTTCCTTGCTACTTCTCTGGGTTTTGAACGTGGTAGTTTTCATCTATGCAGGGTCAGAAAGCTCTCAGATTTCATCAAAAATATCTTAATTTGTGTTCTGAAGATGAATGAAGGTCTTATGGGATTAGAACTACATGAGGGTGAGTAAGTGCTTTTACACTCTGGATTCAATTCATCTTCTGTTCTTCACTTTTTCAGGTCTTTATGGCCACTCCGCAGTATATCATGAACAGACTGATGCTGTGTATGTGTTTGGTGGTTATCGTTTCCACGTTGAGGCTGTTGAACCCTCAGGAGAACTTTACAGTCTTTATTACCCCAATCTTACTTGGTCTTTACTGGTGCCCTCTCAGGGAAACAAGGTGACTGTAAAAAAAAAAACTAAATGTTGGGTCAGAATATTGAATGTAAAAGCAATTTGGCAGGTAGATGACACTAATCATCTCTCTCTTTCTCCAGCCCCTCTCTCGTTTCTTCCATGCGGCGTCTTTAGTGAAAGACACCATGGTAATTGTTGGAGGCAGGACTGGGGAAGAGGATTACAGCAACACAGTTTCTCTCTATCAGATCAATTGTAACACATGGATACAGCCAGGTAACAGTTACACAGATTCTGTATATTAAAGGATTACTCCACTTCTTAATAATTTACTCACCCCCATGTCTTCCAAGATATTCATGTCTTTCTTTCTTCAGTTGCAAAGAAATTAAGTTTTTTGAGGAAAACATTCCAGGATTTTTCTCCATATAGTGGACTTGAGTGGGGCTCAATGGATTAAAGGTTAAAAATGCAGTTTCAATGTAGCTTCAAAGGGCTCTAAGGGTGTGTTCACACTTGACGTCTTTTTTCAAACTGCCAGCGTCTGTTTTACATTATAATCCTATGGAGTAAACCGTGTTTTCAAAAAAGTCCTGAGCACTTTTTTAAATGCCGGCGTCTTTTTCTGCAGCTCAGAGCTTCTTTTCAAGTTGAAAACTTTTCTGAAGAAAACAGCTGATCACTGACAAGCGAGTAGCTACACCTGTCGTTTCCATAACAACAAGAACAACAAGGAAAAAATGGGAAAGGTGCCGGTAGATATACTTATTTTATTGTTGTGAACCGACAATCGCCTCCCCGTTTACTTCAAAAACCGTTCTGCAGCGCCGATAGCTTCTTGAGCCACACATCGACATGTACAGTAGCTCCATAGCGCTGTGGGCGTCCCTTTTTCGAGTCCCGGCTCACAGACTTTTCCCGCCCCCACCCCCTCTCTCTCTCCCACTTCGCTTCTTGTCTAAATATTGTTCAATCAAATAAAAGGCAAAAATGCAAAAAAAAAAAGAGAAAAGAGCCAGCTTCCTATTTCATCGACATTTCTGCAGCACACATGGGCTACTGTTGCAGCTGTTGTTATAGCAACAAAAAGACGCCCTCTGCTGCAAGGCTGCTAGATTTTTTTGTAACTAAAAAAGTGCCCTTGTCAACTTTTTCTTGTCAAAAAAGACACGGCCTAAACGCTTATCTAGCGTAACGATAGGTCATTTTCTTAAATAAATTAATATTTATACACTTTTTAACCACAAATGCTTGTCTTTTCCAGCTCTGCAATGCACAAATGCATAATCTGTGTGTACTCTGTGCTCTCTGATTCATCTCATTTTCTCCTCACATTCACTTTGTAAACACGGTACTTCTGCAGCGACGTAGGACAATTTTAAAGTTGGAGGAGAAAATGAGATAATACGTTTTTCGACATACCCTAACTGTATTGAACCGGAGAGCACAGAGTACGCAGAGCTAGACGAGATGAGTATTTGTGGTTAAAAAGTATATAAATATAAATTTATTTTTATGCTGGAAGTGGAGTAATCCTTTAATTATGCACTAGTCTGTGCTTACTGACAGAATGGTGTGGTCCTTTTCTTGTACTATCTAGCTTCCTCGGTGGGTGAACCTGTAAACCGTTCGGTGTCCCTGGCTATGACTGGGTGGGGTGGACGCCTGTTCCTGTCTGGAGGGTTTAATGGAGTGACGCTGGGGCGACTTTTGACCCTTTCCTTGCCCAGTGACCCCTGCATCCTTCTGCCCACCCCTGAAGCCTGTAACAGCAGCACTGGTAGCTGTGTGTGGTGCAGAGGTACCTGTGCTTCATCAGACACTGCAGAAAGGTACTACAGGAACTATTATCATCTTTATTCACAGTAGGCTTACAGTATTGAGGTACCAGGATGTTTTTTTTTCCTACATGACTATTTCTCTTTTTTTTAACAGATTGGGTTGTGCTATTGGACAGTCTACCTGTTCTCCCACTCCTCGTTCCCCAGATCAGTGCCGCCGACTCAA
This sequence comes from Garra rufa, assembly GCF_049309525.1. Taxonomy (NCBI): domain Eukaryota; kingdom Metazoa; phylum Chordata; class Actinopteri; order Cypriniformes; family Cyprinidae; genus Garra; species Garra rufa. The sequence goes on from NC_133369.1 coordinate 24,297,609, forward strand.
GACTTGCAGCGAATGTCTGGCCCGCCATCCTAAAACATTTTCCAGCCCTATTCAGGTACGATAATCACATCAAAGTTCAAAGTACTCCATTTGTGGAGTTTTTGAAGACTGAGCTATGTAGTAAATACAATACAAAGCCAAACCGTGTCTAATTAACAGATTTGTCTAGGCTTTTTATGACCAGAGAAAACAAATATACATGAATGAACAAAATAAACATGAATGAATTTCAGAAGGTATATCAAAAGAAAGAGTGCAACTTACCGAAATCCATATCTTGTCTCGTTTAATTGCTCAATCAGTGTTTCAACTGCAGAAAGATGTAAATATAACGGCTTGTAAACCATGTCACATAACGGCACATTTACCTCAGAAAAAATATATTCAGAGACCAAAAACTCGTAGTCAGCTAGAAAGATGAACTCTAGAGAGGAGCATTTTGCTAAGTATATGCACCATATAACATATATTCATTATAATTTTAACTGTAATTTATGTTTGAATAAATCCGTCAAGTTTTTATGACAGACACCATTTAAATGATTATATTTCAAAAAACGAATTGGAGTAAAAATCTATTTGTTTATTTATTGTTATTATAAAATTAATTGTAAAGTTAGTATTATAACTTTATTATTATAAAAACTTAATTGAGTTCAATGTAAGTGTTTATATATGAATCAGTTAATGTTAATCTTTAATATTATAGTAATGTATACTGTATGACTCTCATGTATATTTTATAGCATTAGTTGAGATTTTTTTCCATTGATAAATCTGACAAAAATAAATCTGTACCTGATATATATCCAAATCGGAAATCGAATTAAATCACAAGATTGTCAATTAGAATCTAATCAGGAAATTTGTGTCAAAACCCATCCCTAGTCTTCAGTGTCTTCACATGATCAGAAATCATTCTAATATGCTGATTTGGTGCTCAAGAAATTATTTTTGATTAATTGCAATGTGTCCATGCTGAATAAAATTATTTTTTATTATTTTATTTTAATTTATTTTATTAATTTCTTAAAAAAAAAAAAACATCTTACTGATCCCAAACATTGCCACACTTTCTAAGATCAATAAGATAATTAGGAACTGCTGAAAACATATGTGACCCTGGACCACAAAACCAGTCTTAAGTCGCTGGGGTATATTTGTAGCAATAGCCAAAAATACATGGTATGGGTCAAAATTATTGATTTTTCTTTTGTGCCAAAAATCATTAGGAAATTAAGTAAAGATCATGTTCCATGAAGATTTTTTGTAAAATTCCTACTATAAATATATCAAAATGTAATTTTTGATTAGTAATATGCATTGTTAAAAACTTAATTTGGACAACTTTAAAGGTGATTTTCTCAGTATTTTGATTTTTTTGCACCCTCAGATTCCAGATTTTCAAATAGTTGTATCTCGGCCAAATATTGTCCTATCCTAACAAACCATACATCAATAGAAAGCTTATTTATTGAGCTTTCATATGATGTATATATCTCAGTTTTGTAATTTAACCTTTAACCAATTTAACCTTATGACTGGTTTTGTGGTCCAGGGTCACACCATTCTGTCAGCATATATCAAGCCAATCTTATAAGTAAAGAAAGTGGCATTAAATTCTCTCCATCTTTTAGCCTGCTCTGCAGTGTAAGTGGTGCACAAACTGTCCTGAGGGAGCGTGTATCAGCAGCTCTGTTAGTTGCACATCAGAGCACGACTGCAGGATAAACCAGAGAGAGATCTTCCTCTCCAGTAACTGCACTGAGACCAGCTGTGAAGCTTCTGACTGCCCCAAATGCACAGCTTCTGGGAAATGCATGTGGACACGCCAGTTCAAACGCACAGGTAAGACAAGGTGACACAATGAGCTCTTGGATTTGTTCTCAATACTTAAGCATTCTCTTGCAAAAGTATTACACTCCCAGAGAAACTGTGTTTGCTTGGAAAAAACTTATTTATCTTCCATTACTATTTTTGCGTTCTCTTACTAAAATGTTGCATATAAACATAAATGCATAAAAACACATTATAGTTGATGTTTTTTTTTTCTTGGTTTAACCATCCAGGTGAAACCAGGCGTATCCTGAGCGTGAACCCAACTTACGACTGGACGTGTTTCAGCTATGCCTTACTGAATGTATCACCCATGCAAGTGGAGTCTTCTCCACCAATGCCTTGCCCTGAACCCTGCCATGAAATCAAAACCTGCAGCCAATGTTTAAGCTCCCGTGGCTCTGATGGAGGCTGGCAGCGCTGTGTATGGAGCATGGCACTGCAGCAGGTAACCGTTTCATGTCAATGTTGGTTCCAACTCTATTAACTTTCTACAAGAAGTACAGTCAGTAACCTTGTCACCGGTCCTCTTTTTATCCATAGTGTATGAGCCCCTCCTTTGTTCCATTGCGCTGTGAGGCGGGTCAGTGTGGCCGTTTGCTCGCAGACGAAGACTCCTGCTCTCCCCAGTGCTTTCAGCTCACTCAATGCTCCCAGTGCATTTCTAGGCCACAGTGTGGCTGGTGTGCCGTCCGTGGTGGAAACGGGGCAGGGCGCTGTCTTCAGGGAGGACTGAATGGTAGTGTCTTTATATCTTTCTGCAGATTAAACTAATAAATCATGTAAAAATACATTTCACAGATATTTATGTTTTTATGGGTTTACAATGTAATTGTCTTTCTACTCTGCAGGTGTGAATGAGCCTTTGTGCCCACAGTGGAACAGTAGTTGGTCCTTCCTGCACTGCCCAGAGGAGGACGAGTGTGCTAATGGACACCATCACTGTAACATCACTCAGGACTGCCATGATCTGGCTGAAGGCTACCACTGCACCTGCAGACAGGGCTACGTACTCAGCAGGTATAATTAACAGCTTTCCTTCTCATGCCATATCACTGACTTTCCCATGGTTGAGTTGTTCATTTATATTTTCTTCTCTCACTCTCTTTTCCAGTGTGTCGGGTCAGTGTGAGCCAGTGTGTGCTCAAGGCTGTGTTAATGGGACCTGTGTGTCTCCAGGGGTCTGTCAGTGTCACTTTGGGTTTGTTGGAGAGAACTGCTCCTCACAGTGCCGCTGTAATAAGCATAGTAACTGTAAAAGCATTTCCCAGCTGGACAACTGTCTAGAGTGCAAGAATAACACAAAGGTACCTAGACATTTTATTATTATTATTTTATTTTTACTATGGAAATATTGTTATTATATATATGATTTAAAGGCATAGATCACCCCAAAATGAAAAATACCCCATGATTTACTCATCCTCAAGCCATCCTAGGTGTATATGACTTTCTTCTTTCAGACAAATACAATCAGTTATACCAACTCCGTCCACGGAATGCATGTTTTTTTCAATATGCTGCAAAATGCAGAATCACTACATTAATACTAGCAATGCTTCGATTGATATTAGTCCACTCGAAATGCAATTCATAAGTTAAATTAAGGAATAGTGTAATGTTAAAGGAATGTTTACTTAACTGACAAAAAGATTGTTTAATAACGATAAACACATGCCATTTAAACAGCAATCATTTTATTTAACTTTTTCTGAGTCTTAGTGTGCAAATCTCGAATCAAATCATTAATGTTTGCCAAGTCAGTGAATGCATTTTAAAAACTATTTATGCGAAGTGGATTGTCTATTGGTGAACTGTCAACAAAATTCTAGCCATGGCAATATTAGTATGTAGCATATCAATTTCTTTCACAAGACTGATTTCTGACAAATAGTCGTCTATTAGAGAACTGACAGGGATCATATTTATACTTTTACATTTAGCTGTTTAATCTGCTGTTAGTTTTAAGTCCGTATTCACAGACTATAGCCTGCCCTGCTATAATGAATGTGCGTCAAAGCGGTAAAAAAACAACAAAAAAAACACTAGCATTAACGTTAACTGTTGTTGTTACTTTGATGGACTTTGATGGATTCACTAGCGAACTTGAAGTGACTTACACTTTTCTTTGAAAAAAAGCTCCTTATGTCAAGGTTCTTTTTTTTTTTTTTTTTTGCTGCCGCCATCCTCACATGTATGTCAACCAACACACCTTCTTGCACGGGGAAAAAAATCCACTGCATTTGGTGCTGCTTGTATCTGAACGCAGCCATAGCCTCTCACATGATAGCAGGGAAAGGCACAGCTAATCAAAATGTTCAAATGTGTTTTGGGTGCGGTAGGACTCAAGGAGATAACGTAATTTATCCCTTTCTGCGTGTCTAGGTTAATGTTTTTTTTTTATTATTATTTTTTTTTTAAGTGGATTAAATTATTGGTGGGGACATTTCAATGGTCGGAGGATATTGGTGGGGACACATCCCCTCCGTCCACCCTTAAAGGTTCTATCAGCGATTTCTAGCCTAAAACATAAAGTGTCAATTTCAGCTGACCTTTCATCACGATCCGCTCGCTGCCTGCCCCATAAATTGTCTGTGAAAAAAACGCGTCTCTCTTGTCAGCCTAGGGTCCGAGATATGCCAAAAAAACAATCGGCACTACCAACCTTTCCACACATAAACAAACAGTGTTCCAACCAATCAGCGTCAGGGGTTTGGTGTTGTGGACTTTCCTACTGGTGCTGGGATGTGAGGGAGGCGGAGCGAAAGTCCACAACACCAAACCCCTGACGCTGATTGGTTGGAACACTGTTTGTTTATGTGTGGAAAGGTTGGTAGTGCCGATTGTTTTTTTTGGCATATCTCGGACCCTAGGCTGACCAGAGAGACGCGGTTTTTTCACAGACAATTTATGCGGCAGGCAGCGAGCGGATCGTGATGAAAGGTCAGCTGAATTTGACACTTTGTTTCAGGCTAGAAATCGCTGATACAACCTTTAATCTACGCCCCTGAGATCATCTCTACTTCTGCTAACTTTCATATATGCATTCATTAGAGGGTGCCATAGAGGATGATATAGGCATAGCGTAAGTTTTGGCAAGAAGTAACGAAGGAGGAAAAGCAAAGGAGATAGCAAAATAAAACACTACAAATTTTCATTTCGTACTTCTAATTTGTGGTTAAAGGAAAGTGTGAGGATTTCGATATAACTCAAAAGGAGATTAGTTTTTCTTAGCTGTAAAAAAAAAAAACCTTGGTACTGAGTTTATGCTATGCCTACATCTTACATCATCTGCTGGAATGCCATTTTCTCATAAACGCATGTACAACAGTTAGCGGAAGCTAGAGATTAGGGTTTAAAAAGTCTTACACAAATGCTTTGTTTCACTTCAGGCCTTTATTAATCCCGCATAGCTTTGTGGAGTACTGTTTATGATGGATGGATGCACTTTCCTGGGCATCAAAATCTCAACAGCCATTCATTGCCATTTTAGGGCTTGAAAGGAGGACATTTTTAAATATTTTTTTTAATATAACGCAGATTGTAGTTGTCTGAAAGAAGTCAGTCATATACACCTACGATAGCTTGGGGGTGAGTAAATCATGGTGTCATTTTCATTTTTACCCCTTTAACGTGTCCTTGCAAAAAAGTATTTCTTTTAAAACAAGACGGGCGTGACAGGAGTTATACCATAGGTGACCTCTATTTTTTCTTTATTTTTAGGGTCAGCACTGTGAAAAGTGCAAGCCCTTGTTTGTGGGCTCAGCTGTGGGAGGTGGTATGTGTCGCCCCTGTCGTGAATTCTGCAGAGGAAACAGCGATATATGTCTGTCCAGTGAGGAGCACCGGAGGGCAATAGAAAATGCAAAAGACTATCCACTGGACCGTGAGAGTGTAAGCAGTTTTTTTTTTTTTTTTTTTTTTGGAATCGTATTTTTATTCTGTATACAGTATTTTTGCAGTTTTTTTTGCAGGGCCTGAGTTATTTATTGTATTGTTATTTTGCTTTCTCAGATTGAGCAATGGGCAACAGAAGGCCCTACTGAGGACAATGCTGTGTGTGTGAGCTGTCAGAACAACAGTGTGGGCAATAAGTGTGAGATCTGTCTCAGTGGCTACTTCCTGCTGCAAGGGAAGTGTGAGAAGTGAGTGCATCAAAACATTTCTTTAGGTGTTTGTCACTTTTATTCTTCCGAGATGCAATATATGCAGTTCATTATTTAAAGGGTTAGTTCACCCAAAAGTGAAAATTCTGTCATTAATTACTCACCCTCAAACCTGTAAGACCTTTGTTCATCATCAAAACACAAATTAAAATATTTTTGATGAAAATTGAGAGCTTTCTGACCCTGCATAGACAGCAACGCAACTACCATGTTCAAGGCCCAGAAAGGTAGTAAAGACATAGTTAAAATAGTCTATGTGACATCAGTGGTTCAACCGTAAATTTCTTAAGTTACGAGAATACACGCGTACACAAGAGTACCATGGTGCGACTAGCCTTGAAGACTGACACGGAAAAGAAGAAATTAAGTAAAGTCATTGTTTTTGTTTTATTTGCACACAAATTATTCTCATAGCTTCATTAAATTTCGATTGAACAACTGATTTCACATAAACTATTTTATTTTTGGGCCTTGACTGTGGTAGTTGCTGTCTATGCAGGGTCAGAAAGCTCTCGGATTTAATGAAAAATATCTTAATTTGTGTTCCAAAGGTCTTACGAGTTTGGAACGATATGAGGGTAAGAAATTAATGACTGAATTTTCAGTTTTGGGTGAACTCTCCCTTTAATTAGACTGCCAAAAGTTTTTACAGAGAATTGGAAAACCTGTAAGCAGTTGCATTCACAAGTATGTTATAGATAAGAAAATGTCTCCATTTCAAGGGATTTCACATCACTTTGTAAAAAATACTTTTACAAAGGGATGTTTTACTGCCAGTTAAACTGGATCTAACATCAGTATTTCCATTCCTTAAAACTGTTTGTTTGTAGATGTCAGTGTAACGGCCATGCAGACACCTGTAATGAACATGATGGCACTGGCTGCCCCTGCCAGAACAACACTGAAACCTCATCCTGTCTGAGCAGCCCACAGAATGACCGTAAAGAGTGTTACAGACAACAGGTAATGGCCAGTTCGTAAGAACATTAAACAATATTTCACAAAAAGACCTTGTATAAAATCCTGTTAATTCTTCTCTTAGTGTGCGAAGTGCAAAGATTCATTCAACGGCAATCCAGTTAACGGGCGGCAGTGTTACCGGCAGTTCAACGTGGACAACGAATGCTGCTTCGACCCCACGTCACAAGTCAACTGCTTCCACGAGCCTAACATCCGCAATCTGCTCAGAGGCCGCACTGTGTTCTTTTCAGCCCAGCCCAAGTTCACAAACGTAGACATCCGCGTCACCATTGACGTTACGTTTGGAGAGGTTGAGGTTTATGTGTCTAATTCTCACGATACCTTCATTGTGGAGGTAGACCGGCAGAGTGGTGTACACACCATCAAGATCGAGGATGAGGCCTCCTCTGCGACCACTTCACGTGGAGAAAAGGAGGTTCCTCTCGCTCCACCGTCCCCCATGAAGGTGTTCGCAAACTCCTCATCAGCGTTACTCGGCACACTGCAGTCGACAAAATCGCACGGGACAGAACGTGAGATACGCGAAGAACGAACCGAAGGTCTCATAACCTACATCACCGTGTGGAAGCCACAGACAGTGTTAATTGTACGTGGTGTACGAGACCGTGTGGTCATCACATTTCCGCACGAAGTGCACTCGCTGAAGTCTAGCCGCTTCTACATCGCCCTGCGTGGTGTAGGCACAGATACTCATAACGGAGAATCCCAAGGCCTCCTCTTTCTAAGACAGGATCAAGCCCACATTGATCTGTTTGTCTTTTTCTCCGTCTTCTTCTCCTGCTTCTTCCTCTTCTTGTCTGTCTGCGTTCTGCTCTGGAAAGTCAAGCAGTTCTTAGATTTCCGCCGTGAGCAGAGACGGCACATTCAAGAGATGACCAAGATGGCCTCTCGCCCGTTTGCCAAACTCACCGTCTATTTAGAGCCCGAGGAGCCACAGCTGGTTTACTTGCCTTCGGCTGGAGGAGGCAGCGCCGTATCCCTGGCCCACGTCCGAACAGGCAAGCTCGGCGGCATGGTAATGGGCCAGAGAGGACGACCCGGAGCTCTGTCCTACAAACATGACCCTGGCACAGGCACCGTCACTCACCACCACCATCATCTCGCTCTGAGTGGAGGCAACAACGGGCAGCACCTTCCCCTGCACTACCTGAATGCTCACCATTATGCACCCAGCTCGACGGCCAACACGACCTCGCATCACCACCACCATCATCCGTCCTCACACGGCAGCTATCAGCATTTCTGCCGCTCTGATCCCTTCCTGTCCCAGCTTATGGGATTTTCGTACTCCTCCTTCAAAGTTGGTCCGATCACTCTAGAGCCCACTGATGACGGGATGGCAGGGGTGGCCACCGTGCTCATACAGCTGCCAGGAGGCATCCTTGCTCCCAACCGGGCCTGCTTGGGTTCAGCGCTCGTCACTTTGAGGCAGAATTTGCAGGAGTACTGTGGACACGGAGGAGCGGGAACTCATCCTGGCGCCGGAGGCGGCCGAAAAGGCTTGCTGGGCCATCAACATTTAACCACCATGGCCATGTGAAGTGATTTAAGTAGGAGAATGTGACTGAAAAGGAAAAAACAATCAAGAGTTTTCATGAGAGAGAACAGAAAGGACAAAGGAAGTTGGAGTTCGCACAAAAAAAATTGAAAATTGTCATCATTTAATCACCCTCATGTTGTTCCAAACATGTATGACTTTCTTCTGTGCAACGCACAAGATTTTTTAAATAACCATTTTTGACCATTCAATTAAAAGTCAATGGGGTCCAAAACCAAACAACATTGGACCCCATTGACTTTCATTGTATGGTTCCACTGGTTTTGAATGACATGAAGGCTGAGTAAATGTTGGTTTTCATTTTGGCTGTTGAGAGTTTCAAAAGGGATGTATTTATTACGAGAGGAATAAGGTGAATCATAGGAAATGTGATTTGTACATATACTGTAATTATTAGATGTCGTTTACTTGTTTATCACTCCTAAAAAGCTCCATTTTGACTTAAGGCAGCAACCTTTATGCAATGCACTACTCGTATCTCCATGCTTTGTTGCTGCGTCCTTTTGTCCTATATACACTACTGAAATCAGCTGGACGGGTTGGCGACTACGGCATGACATATCGACCGGTGAAAAAGCTGGAAAAAGTTGTCTTTGCAGCTGAAACAATGTGCTTTATATTCTCATGTGACAATCTGAACTGCCATCCAAACCAAGAGACGGTGCAACATGTCCGCTTGAATGTGCAAAACGTTGATTGTCTGCAAAAATAACGGGCACAGATGTTGTATAAAACGTAGTTGTATTGCTTTTGTTACTGGTATTTTGTCATGGCTGTGATTGGTCGATGCTTCCTGTAATATAGCAGATTTGAATCTAGTCAATAGGTCTGTTTCATGGTGAGCCATTGGCTTATTTTTATACATATTCATTCAGACTGAAGATGCATTTCACTGTCAATCAACGGCTTATGGGTTAACGTTCTTTGTGTTTGCATTAATGACATGCCTTTACTCACTTTGCCTTGACCAGACGTTAATATAACTGTGTGACAGAATCCTCACACTCTTTTTGTATTCAATTTAGGATTGAATTTCTATTTGAGTTTAGGCCGTTAATCTTTACTTAGTGCTGCAATTGTGTGTGTATATATATATGAAGGAATAAGCTGAGGGCCCAGAAACGTTACATTTTTTCCACATTGTGTAGGAAATGAAGGATACTACCTTTTTTTGGTCCCCCTTCTTACACTACACTTACTTTCATTTTCGTAGGAAAGCTTACAGCATGTATTAACTTTTTTGCTAATGTTTTATTATTTTCAGATGATCAATGAAATTTGTCACCTAAGCTGGTTTGCTGCAGCATTTTAATTTTGATTTCAGTGATGGGCCATGTTTAACCAGATATATGAGATCTGTTGAACAAAAAAGTGCAATGGAAATTTTAAACGTTAAAATATAGTATGCTCCTGGTGAGACACTATAGGGTTATGAAATGAAGAGAAGAAAACACTACAGTTTGTTACAGTATTGCCATTTATATGGAGATTCCGTTGTTTCGCTTTTTTTGTTTTGAGGATGGACTGTTATTTTCTAAGCGTAGTCTGATTGGTATTTATGTAGGTTGATGTAGAAAGTTACATTTCCTCTTTTTTTTGAAACGTGTTCATTTGACATTGTTTATTTAATGTAAATAATAGAAACAGGACAGGAGAAGCCATATGTTTATCTCGGATTCCACTCCAGAGAAAGCAATTTTAAGCTAACAGTTGGTTGATTTGTTAGGTTAAAGCAGAAAAAGTGATTGTGATATAAATTATGCGCAAGACCAAAACAGATTTGGGTTTGAATATGGTAAAGAAAGCTTTGTGTTCTTTTCAGACGTTTTCAAATGCTTTTACAGTTTTTACTGTGGTTGATGCACATGCCTTTGATGCTTAACAGCGGTTTGTCCATAATAAAATATCATCCATTAATGGTTACCAGGGGTGGTTGTGTTGTCTTTGTTTTTGTACCTGACTTTGCACTTACTTCTTCCTAAAATGTAGTATGTATTAACTGATTACTGTAATCTGGATTATGTAATCAGATTCCAAATATTAAGTACTTGTTTAAATTACATTTTAAAATACTCGTAATCAGATTACAGTTACTTTTTATGGATTACATATTGTTTACAAGAGCAATACATTAATCATAATTTATTGATTCTCCATAATTCCTCTTTTTCATATTTGAAATTTTCCTTTCTAAAAGTAGCCTACTGCTTATATACACTCAAAAAGTCTTTTTGTGACATTCACACAAAGATCAGTCATCGTTCAGGTGGTGACACAGCATTTGACCTGGATTTATAAAAATCATTTCAGGTTTAAGAAGGGTTTCAACGTTGCATAATTTACTGAAGATTTTTTTATTTGTATTCTCACTGTAGGTTATTTACTCATGTATAGTATTACTTTGTCTTTGAAAGTTTTTTTGTTTTTCAAACACATTAAAATGCACAAATTTACAAACATCTGATCCTCTTTCATCTAATATATTTACTTGAAATACCCTGAGATTTTAAAATAAATTATTTAAGAATTCTCACATTTGCCTGTTCATGTTTCTCTGATATTGGTTATGGTCACATGACATGCATGTAAACAAATAAATCATCTCATTTTCATTTTTTTGTTTTATTTTGATTGATTTTAAAATTATTTATTTTAATTTAACATTTCAATGATTTTAAACTGGTATGACTTTTTTTATTTTTTATTATTATTAGCCTTTCATTAAACTCATTAACTCTCTGCAGTTTCTTCACAAACACCAAATAATCTACCCAGCTTTGGAAACAAATAATAAAGTCTGGACAAAAATATTTCAAACCAGGAAGACTTGAGAAGTGTAATGTTGTTGTTTTCATGGTTATTAGTGTTTGTTTATATAATGTAGGGATTTCCAAATTAATTTTTTGTCAACCAAACTTCTGAGGAAGTTAACATTTCATATAACATATAACACATTCACATTCGTTTACAGTTCTCTGATGGATAGTGGTCACATGAACATGCAGATAAAGAAATATAAAAAAATATTTCTTTCCCTGCTGAAAAAAACAATAAAAACCATTACAGAAATTCTAATGGTTTCCACTACAAATACCATTACAAACCATTAAAAATGGTTTCCTGTAGTGTGTTTTGGGACATATTCCATTAGGATATAGTGCTTGTAACAAGCCACCAATAGAAGGCGACCAATTACCAGTAAAAACCAACAGGGTCCATTACAGTTTCCATTAAAACCAGTACAAGTCCCTTTATAACCAGTAAAACAATTACACATTTTGTGATGGTGTCTATTGTTTATGTTTTCATTTTTATTTTAAATTTTTATGATTTAATTAATTATTCACTTTTTACTAACCCACAAACCCACTACAGTTCTTACATTATGCCCAGTTTGGAAAACCCTGGTTTAATGTAATGTTTAAAGTAGTAGTTTACTTTCAGAACAAAAATTTACAGGTAATGTACTCATCCCCTTGTCATCCAAGATGTTCATGTCTTTATTTCTTCAGTCGTAAGGAAATTATGTTTTTTTGAGGAAAACATTTCAGG
>NC_133369.1:24310201-24400486 GCF_049309525.1 Garra rufa
CTGGCTTTACCTATGATCTATAACTAGCATCGTTATAACGTATTTCAGGCTTGAAAAACAGGGTTACTGCAAACTGCGCCAGGTCTATTATAGCTATAATTTGACTGGCATTATTATACATGTTGGTGTGATTTTAGCGGTGGATGTGTGAGACGCTTGTTTGAGCTGTAGGATGCTGTACACTGAGGGCTGTGATAGTCCACTGGACAATCAACACAATCTCTGGTCCAGTCGAATAATCATTGCCGCCTAAATGCAGCAGATTAACTAAAGGTTTAGTATTTCCGGTAAGAACATTTTGTGCTTTACTTGAGTCAACACGACACTAGTGTTTACATCTGCATGTCTGCAACCCGCTAATTCAGTCACATGAGCTATATTGAGCTTAATGATTAAACATCCCTGCCCTGCTGAAAAACACAAACCAGCCGTATTTGGTGTCCCAGGCTGGTTTTAGAGGGGGTTTTGCATAGTTTTCAGCTGGTCTGACTGAGAGACCAGGTAAACACCTGCTTGACCATGCTGGTAAACCAGGTAGACCAGTTTGTCCAGGCTGTTGGACCACCTTAAACTAGCTACCATGTTCCAAAAAAAGCTTTTCCAGCTAAATTTGGTTTAAATTCAGATATGCTTTTAGAATTTGAGATTAGAGAAGCCTCGACCTATTAGTTTGCGTAATCATTAAAAATAAGAAATTATATATATATATATATATATATATATATATATATATATATATATATATAAAATACTGTAAATGCTATACCAGGAATGTATTCTAAATAAAACCGTAAACTATATTATTGTGATTCTCAAATATTTCTTTAGGTTGTGCACAAGAAGATGAAAGCTAAGTTGTTAAAGAAAAAGATATCCAGAAAAAAGAAAACCAAAAAAGAGCCATTGCCAACGAATGGTGATGGCATTAGTATTGACGCAGATGAAACCAAAACATCCAATGGCACTCAGGACTGTGCTACCAACACCTGTCCTGAGGTTACACAGATCAAAGCAGAAGAAGGAGAGCTGGAAGCTTTGGGAGTCCTAACGGTGTCATCTGAACAACACCAACAACAGAAGCAGCAGAAAGTCAGTCTGCAACCTCATCCTCCTGCTTTCAGAGCATTCGTTCCAAAGACAGAACCAGACTGTATTCCTTTAAACCCACCTAGTTTTCAGGTCAAAACTGAGCCTGGCTTTTTTGAAGTGCTGCAGAGAGAGTCTGCCTTGATTGTGAAGGAGGAGAACGAGAGCTGGAAGGAAATGAAGCTTGAGACACTAGAAGAAAACTCTATGGGTGATTCTGTCCTAGAGAAAAACACAGGTAATACATTTATTTAATATGCACTTATCTTATAAATCACAGAATTTACGTATGTTAAAGGCACAATATGTAAGATTTTTTTAATAAAATATAAAAAAACACTAGAATAGTCTTATATAGTCTTATATGTTTTGTTGACTTTTGTACTTGCATACTCCCACATGTTTCCAAGAATGTTTAAATCCAGAGAAATAAGGCTTATTTCGAAATATAAGGCCTATGACATCAAACAACTTTTTACATTGTAGATAAAATGGAAACACTAAAGACGGTTTAATTTGTAATAGAACTTTAGTATAATAGCTCATCAATGAACATGATTTTTACCCGAGTCCTGACGGATTGCATCGGCTGTGGGGATGAAGACAACAACTCCCATGATTCCACACTCAGTCATGGCATCCTCAAACTACGCCTTTGTTTCGTTGTTTGTTTTGATTATGCACTCTCTAGCAACGGAAATTACATGTTGTGCCTTTTTAAGATGGTATAGTTCAGAGGCATGCTTTGGAATTCTGTAGTTTTGAATTTGGACATTTTTATTTATTTTTTGTTTCTATTTTAATTTGTCCTTTCATTTTAATTTAATTTGAATTTTTAGTTTAACGTTAACCTTTTTTGAATAATTTCAGCGTTTTTTTTTTAGTATTGTTAGTGCGTGTTAAATTATAGAATTTTAATAGTGGCATTGAATATCTCAGGGCTGAAGGCAGTTTATACAGTTTGTTCAAACAATATTTTCTGTATCAAAAACTGATACCTAGAAAAATATAATTTTTTCATTAAATGAAACAAAGTCAAACATTAATTTCTAAATATACATTAAATATTATAAATAAATTATATATTTAATATTAATATTAATTTATTTGTGGCCTGTTTTTTTCCAATTGTTTTGGAGTAAAGAAAATGTCAATTTAGTTAACTCAATGTGAAGTGTGTTGGTACATTGGAATGCTAACTGGTAACACTTTAAAATAAGGTGTCATTTGTTAACATTAGTTAATGTATTAACTAACATGAACAAACAATGAACAATACATTTATTCATCTTTGTTAATGTTATTAAATAAAAATACAGTCGTTCATTGTTCGTTCATGTTAGTTCACAGTGAACAAACACAACTTTCCATTTTAATAATGCATTAGTAAATGAAATTAAGATAATATTAATAAATGCTGTAGAAGTATTTGTTCATTCTTAGTTCATTTGAACTAATATAGTTAACTAATGCTATCTCCTGAACCTTATTGTAAAGTAGCAGTTAATTTTGTTTCAGTTTTTCAGTTAGTATTTTAGTCTACATTTTCTTTTAGTTTTCCCTTACATTACTTATGTTATTCCAGTCTGTTTTTTTGGGGTGCTTCATTATTATTAACACTGCCCGTTAAAGGGATAGCTGACCCAAAAATAAAAATTCTGTCATTAATTACTCACCCTCATGAGAGCTTTCTAACCCTCCATATACAGCAAGGATACCACCAAGGTCAAGACACAGTAATGACAAAGACAAAGAAAACAAAAATACTGACTTTATTCAATGATTTCTTCTCTCCCGGGACAGTCCTCTGCCATTATTGAGAGTACTACGTGTTCTATGTCAGTAGCATCACACACATGCCGAAGGACTGTCCCGGAAGAGCCAGATTGTTAAATAAAGTCGTTATTTTTGCTTTCCTTACATGCAAAAAGTATTATCGTAGCTTCATAAATTTACGGTTGAACCACTGATGTCACTATGATTTTTTAGCGATCTCCTTACTACATTTCTGTTCCTTGACTGTGAAAATACCCTTGCTGTCTATGCAGAGTCGGAAAGCTCTCAGATTTCATCCCAGAATATTTTGTGTTACGAAGATGAATGAAGGTCTTACGGGTTTGGAACGACATGATGGGGAGTAATTAATGATTAATTTTTGTTTTTGGGTGAACTAACCCTTTAACTAATTGGAGAAGTATAACCTAAACCTAACAAGATTCACTTGAGTTGACATTTGACCACACAAGACTGTTTCTTTATTAGTTCACATTATATTTTTCTGTTCCTTTGCCTCTCCACAGCTTCCTCCTCTCTGATTTTCCCTTGTCCCCATTGCTCTGTGACTTTCACTGACTTTACGTACTTGGACAAACACTTCAAATGGTGCCATCGAAGTGAATACCTGGCATGGGTGAAGAACCACAAAGTCTTCAACTGCTCTAAAATATCCTCCGGGATGCTCAGCTGCCCGTCGTGCCACTATCGTTTCTTCTCTCAGAGGCAGCTGGAAACCCACGTGCGCAAGGCCCACCTCCCTGTGCCCAAACCCATCCGAAAACGCTACACCTGCCCACAGTGTGATCGCAGTTTTGATTACATCGGTAACCTACAAAACCACTGCCGCAGATGCCACGACTTATCCACGGTGTGTAAAGATGGACAGATTAGCTGTGCCGAATGCGGTAAAAGCTTTGCTGGAGTCTGGGGTCTCGGACCCCATCGCTGCCACGAGGACGAGAAGAAATCTGAGGTAGGTGTTGACGGACCCATTTGTATGGATCGTGGCTATTTGTGCAGAGACTGTGGCAAGAACTGTTCTACGCTTCAATCTCTGACGATACACAAACGAACTCATACTGGCGAGAAGCCATGCGTCTGTGACGACTGCGGCCGTAGGTTTTACGATATGGGAAGTCTGCGGAAACACAAAGTCATACATACAGGAATCCGGCCATACAAGTGTCCGGAATGTGGGAAAGAGTTTGCAAGGATGCCACACCTCAGATGCCATCTGCGAACACACACGGGCGAAAGGCCGTACCCTTGCCCCCAATGCGGGATGAGGTTCAGCCATCTATCAACACTTCGAATCCACCAACTAGTTCACTCTAAGGAAAAAACATTTCCATGCCCTGACTGTGGAAAGATGTTCTCTGCTCCAAGGTACGTGAAGGTCCACCAAAGAGCGCACAATTCTGAGCGAATGCTTCAGTGTAGAGAATGTACAAAGACGTTTTCACGGGAAGACGTGCTTAAGAAACACCTACGCACTCACACGGGCGAACGGCCGTATCAGTGCAACGTCTGCACCAAGCGGTTTGTCCGCATCTCGCATCTGAAAAACCACATGCGAACGCATACTGGCGAGAAACCATACCGCTGCGAGCAGTGCGGCTCCAGCTACGCCCAATCCGGTGATTTGACCAAACACATGCGGAGACACACAGGCGAAAAACCCTTCGCCTGTTCTGACTGCGACCGCCGCTTCAACAACTCGGGCGACCTGAGCAAGCACAGGCGCAGTCACACGGGCCACAGACCCTACAAGTGTATGGAGTGCGGGAAGAGTTTTCTCATGCCCCAGCACCTGAAGTTACACAAACTGACACATACGGGCGAGAGGCCGTACAGCTGCCTCAAGTGTTTCCGCACCTTCACTCGCCCACACCATCTGTCTCAACACATGGAAAAGCACACATAAGGATGGATGGAGGATGGATAGCAGCACTACTTCTGTCTACTCTGAGTTTCATTAAGGAAAAGGAATTGGGAGTTCACTGATGAATTGAAAATCAGCTTACTTCTAAAAGGCATTGTTCAGCCAAAAATGAAATTTCTGTCAATAATTACTCGCCCTCATGTTGTTCCAAACCAGTAAGACCTTCATTTATCTTTTAAACACAAATTAAGATACTTTTGATGAAATCCGAGAGCCTCTGACCCTCCACAGACAGCAAGGATCCTTCCATGTTCAAGGTCCAGAAAGGTACCAAGAACTTCGACAAAATAGTCCATTCTCCAAAAAAGTATTCTCTTAGCTTTATAAAATTACAGTTGAACCACTAATGTCACATGGACTATTTTGTCGATGTTCTTGATACCTTTCTGGACCTTGAACATGGAAAGACCCTTGCTGTCTACAGAGGGTCAAAGAGCTCTCGGTTTTCATCAGAAGTATCTTCATTTGTGTTCTGAAGATGAAGTTATTAAGGATCTGGAACTACATGAGGGTGAATAATTAATGACAGAATTTAAATTTTTGGCTGAACTTGCTCTTTAAAAGACACGTGGTCTTCCTTTCTGGACTGCCCTTAAAAGTTGAACATTATAGTTATCTTGCATGCTCAACTCCTTTGGAAATATCGATCGAATAGAATTAATGCCTTACACTCATTTTTGTTAATATGGGTAATAAATATGGCAAAAAAGCACCAGACAAACTGTGTCACTAAAAGGTATCTACTTAAAAGGATAGTTCACACAAAAAATTGAAATTCTGTCATTAGTTACATAGCCTCATGTTGTTCCAAACCTGTAAGACCTTTTAAGACCTGTTTATCTTCGGAATACAAATTAAGATATTTTTGATCCGAAAGCTTTCTGACCCTGAATAGGCAGCAACGCAACTACTATGTTCAAAACACAGAAACGTAGTAAGGACATTGTTAAAATAGTCCATGTGACATCAGTGGTTCAACCATAATTTTATGAAGTGGGAGAGTCCTCCCCCATTCTCGAGAGTGAATGACACATGGTACTCTTGATAATGGTGGGGGACTGTCCCAGGAGAGAAGAAATTGTTGAATAAAGTTGTTATTTTTGTGTTCTTTGCACACAAAAAATATTCTCATAACTTCGTAAAATTACGGTTGAGCCACAGATGTCACATGGACTATTTTAACAATGTCCTTACTACCTTTTTGGATCTTTGACTTGGTAGTTGCGTTGCTGTCTATGAAGGGTCAGAAAGCTCTTGGGTTTCATGAAAAATATCTTAATTTGTGTTCCACAGATGAACGAAGGTCTAATGGGTTTGGAACGATATGAGGGTGAGAAATTAATGACAGCATTTTTATTTTTGGGTGAAATATCTCTTTAAGGTACAGGCGTGTTAAACAATTGAAAGTTCATATTTAACCATTTAAAGATAAGAATGAACGAAGATGTGACTTCTACTTTTGCTGTTACCTAATAATATTCAATGATCATTAT
Source organism: Garra rufa (assembly GCF_049309525.1). NCBI lineage: Eukaryota > Metazoa > Chordata > Actinopteri > Cypriniformes > Cyprinidae > Garra > Garra rufa. The sequence goes on from NC_133369.1 coordinate 24,316,499, forward strand.
TATTAATTTAATGTTAATCTGTGAACTGTATGATGGAAGCATTCAAGGGCTGCATCATCTTTAATTTGAGGTCTTTCGTTTTGCAGTACAAAAGGCATCTGCAAATATGAATAAAAAATAAATATAAAGCAAAATTACTGTTTCAACACATTTACACTAAGTGTAGCAGTTAATCCTATTCTGTACTAATATGAAAGCATGTTCTTTTGCCTTATGTTAATTTTTTAATCATATTTTTAAATGATTTATGTACAGCAAAAAGGCAATTTTGCATTTGCTGTCCCAATGCTTCATGGAGGGCACTGTAAATTGTGTGTTAAATTTTCACCAAGTAAATACTGTAATTAGGTGTTTTTCAGTTTATAATTGTAGTTGATTCATATAATGTGATTTCAATGCCAAAGTATTCTGAGAGTAAGATCATTTTATTATTATTGTGGCTAGTTGAGATGAAAATAATTTAGCATTTATGCTTTGAAGCACTGGTATACCTGATGTAATATAAAAATGAGTATGAAGGTTTAAGATTTAAGTTCATAATGTCACTGTTTATTTTGAAATAGATGAAATCAAATGCCGAAACGGTGGTTTCATTGTATCGACTTGAACTGTGCATCTGAAACACTATTCTTCTTATCTCAAAACAGTAAATACAGTATGCAAACCATGACCGTTTTGTCTAAACCATTGTCTTTTTGTCTTTCCTTCTCAGCTTGTGCACAGACAACCAAAGCGTCGTTGCAGTCTGTGCAAATGCTCAGAGCCAATAGATGGATCACTTGGTCAAAGGGCCCAAACAGGTCTGCTTCAGTCAATGTTGGGGGAATAGCCCTATTATTTTTATGTCTGCGATTACGAGGACAGCAGCGTGACCGGTGCACCGACACAGATAACAAAGATGTATTTAGGGCTAAATAATATTGAGTCTACCTTTGTTTAAAGCTGGAATCAATACTTCTTAAAGCATGTCCATTTTTCATTTAGCAAGCCTCTTGTCGGAGAGGAGGGTCAGGGAGATGTATGGAACGGAGTGTGTTTTAATTCTCTCTGTTGCTGTAGTAATAATAATTGTCAGAACGAGCATGGCTTCTAAAGATCGGGTGATAGGGAGGTGAGCCGCACGCACAAAATTAATAGATTTTGAAAATTGAGACAGATTGCATGACAGGGTTTTTTTCCCCTCACATGGTTTTCTTGTTTTACAGGGCACCGATGGAAATGACCATTGGAGACAGAATAACATGGTACACCTTTTAAGTTTATGAATACACTATACAAATACTCATTTTGTATTTTACTAGCCATATCAGTCATTTTCTTAAAAAACGTAAACGTTCAGAAGTCGCCACAAACCTTTCAATTTGGTAGCACTAGCAGTTCCTCCTTTGGGGCACCAGGGGGAAACAGATGTCTGTCAATGTGTGCTTTTGGGAATTAGGATGTGCTTTGGTGCCATCTGTCTCTCTCCAGTGCTTCGCACTCTTCTCACAGTGAGATAACCTGCTGGGTTACTTCACACAAACAAGTGAAAAAGCATAACGGCTTCTAATGCATAACAAGTATTTATGTTAGCGTTACTCTCTTGTCTCCGTGTCAAGTTATTATCATAAAATCAAACTTTTTCACCCATAACGCGTTTGTGTTTTCCGCTGCTCTGCTTTGGCATATTTTTTCTGTGTATTCATTAGGTACTCCGAAGATTAGGCTACCGGTCGTTTCTTCCGACTTGTTTAGCCTTTCACGAACCAGGGCATAAAAATGTCCATATGGCGTTCTTTTTTCTGTTGTGCTACGCCTCGAGTTTTTTTTATTCGAGAACGCTGTTTGTGTGAACGGTATGGAATACAATACACGTTACTATGTTAAAAATCTAAATAGATTTTAAAACCATAGGCATCACACACTTACCGACTTTGAAAATGGTTGCAGAAAAACTGAGAATCAAACACTAGGCTTTGAAGTCGTTTCAAACACACTGAAAACTCAGAAACATCCGACTCATTGCGGAAACAGCTGACAAATGAAAACGGTATCTGTTCTAAAATTGCCTCAAAAAATATGAAACATGGATATGGTCTTACCAGTGTTGGGGAATGTAACGCATTACAAGTAACGCGAGTTACATAAGCAGATTACTTTTTTCAAGTAACTAGTAACGCATTTCTTTTTAATTTACAAGAAAATATCTGAGTTAATGCCAGTTAGACTTCTTTTTCCCATGCTGAGAGAAATCGAGAGTAAGTGCAGAGGCATTGTGTGTGCTGTGTAAATGTGAAGTTACTGTAGTTCTAGACTAAATGTAAATATACATTAATTCATCTCACTCGCAAAAACATTCAATAATAAAATGTTAAATACGAACATCCTTTATGTATTTAATCCAGATTTATTAACTAGTGTATTTGCTGCTGTCCTTCGATGATCCCATTTAGCTTCACTAATAAGCAAAAATGACTTTAGATTAACTAACATTTGTGCTTTTATTTATTTATTTATTTATTATTTATTTATTCTCCTGTGTTCTACTGTACAGACATCAATTTATGTTTTCTTGAGCCTAAGGCTTATTCGTTTGACTTTTTGGTGTGAAAACACTTTTACATTTGCCAAAAATATAACTTTTTATATTGAAAATAAACAAGCAAGACCTGCCTAGATTTAAAAAGTAATGCAAAAGTAACAATGCATTTCTTTCCATAAAAGTAACTAATTAACGTAAATAGTTACTTTTTTAGGGAGTAACACAATATTGTAATGCAATACTTTTGAAAAAGTAATTTTCCCCAACACTGGCTCTGACTGTATGGAATCCTGTTCTAAAGCTAAAAAAAAAAATTTGTTAGTGCCCATCATACACTATACGATTTTCGGTGTACTCCGACTGCTCAAAATCTTTCTGCAACTGGCGTTGACACCTCCAAACAAATTGGAGCAAAAATCTCTGTTGAATTCATGTATTCCAGCCTTAGTTTACTACATAGCTACTATCATAACAAATGTGTTGACTTGTTTTCTGAGATCATAGTTTGATCTTTGACCAGTGATTTGACCTGTGTTCTTTTGTAAAATGCTCCATCAACGGTCAGTGCTGAAACTCTAATACCCTTATTTACAGGCAGTTTTCTGACTGACCATCTCTAGAATACTCTAAAATTGAATTACTTCAATGTTGAATTAAATAAGAGCCCTCTTGCACATTTTCCCCCCCATCTCCAATTTTTTATATGTAATTCCAGCAATCCAATTTTCTCCATATTTTCTCTCAATACTCTTGTCAATTTGCTGAAGGAACACATTGTTGGCTTTGGTGTGCCGGTGTCACAGTGTCGTCTCGCTGCAGTGGTTTTGGCGCTTGTTGGCCTCAGAGGTCAGTGTGTGGGAAGAGCCGCCGGCTTTCGGGGTCTTCAGGGGGCTTTAGGGCGGCTGCGTCTGTGTCCCTTTGGGCTCAGCCAAGCCCAAATCCACTTCTCTCATTCATGAAAGGGTTACAACAGAGGTCAAATCACCACTTTCCACTCCCTGCGAATAACACAAGCCGTGCGTGAGGGATGGTTTATGTAGGCGTAGATGAAACTGTGTATTTAGGTGTTTTTTTTGTTTTTTGTTCATGGTACTTTCTTGGCACGTATTAACTGCCTGAAAGCTCAGGCGCACAAAAGACAGTGAAAAGATGCTGTGAGTTTTGCTTAGGGGAGGATGGTTAGCAGAGAAAACGAGTAAGGTCGGTGCTGTCGAACTCGAAATGAGGAGCTTCTCATTTTCGATTAGCGTCAGTGCGCACACAATTGCCATCTTTTTATCTGTTGTGCGGCTCCTTGCGCTAGCGTCTCTCATAGCCCTGAAACTACAATCCACAACTGCTGCTTTCTTGTCCTCCTTACTTCTCCTCCCCAGCCCGCCCTTATGTCCTAACCTTTGGCTCTGGGTGTCTGTTTAGCACAGGGATAGAGATGTGGAGGGTGAGGGAGACTGACAGTGTGCGCTCCCCTACTCAGTAAATATGAACTGCACCCAATAGACAGCCTCATTTATCACAAGGGAAAGAGCGCGGGAGGGAAGCAGAGAGAGAGGGAAAAGGGATAACCGGCTGGGACGATGTGGCCTCAGCGAGCAGGAAGAGAGCGCGGGGATGAGAGACACGAGAGTAAGGAGGGGAAGACAAGAATAACACAACAACTCAAGCGAGCGCGGGAGGAGAAAGACGACAAGCAGACGTGATGTTTAGAGGAGTCAAATAGTGGGATCAAAAGAATGTAGTTAGACGAGAGGAGGTGTGGCAAAAGATGCAGGCCTACTGAAATACTCTGAGTGACGAGGAGAGAGTGGAGACCTGACAGTGTGACCAGATGAAGTGCTTAAAAGCAAAAAGCATTTGCGATAATTCTGTAGGTCTGAGCAGATCATAAGAGAATAAGGCAAAGTGAGACCGAAAGGATCGACGGTAACTGTGCCTGGGGTCGGCGTAATGAATAAATCTCATTTTGATCTGCAGTGAATGAACTTATTAACGGATCACAACCTGTAATCTGGCTGTGAGTGTGGATCCTGACAACTCTGCTCCAGTTGATAAGGCTTTAATCCTCAGTGCTGAACACAGGTACTGACCACAGGGAGCAAAGGTGACTGAGCTTAAAATGCTGACTTCAGAGTCATTATCGCCAATGCTCAATCAGACACTACCGCTTGCTATCGCAATTAAAGCCTTAAACGTAAAAGTTCAAAATAGTTGACAATCACTTCTACTTGCATTGACGTATTAAGTGTCATATGCATACTAAAGCTGCATGCGCTAAGTTTAGCTTCATTCTTTCTATCTATGGCATTTCCTTCTATTGACCTCCCCTGAGCCCACTGAATTTTAACAGACCCTCTAAAGTGTGCAGTGAGTTTGGTGGGGGGTAACTGAGAATGAATGGGGGAAAGTCACTTAAGAGGAGGCATTGCCTTCATCGCGATATGATTGGATGTGACTGGTTATGATCGGCTGTGATTGTGATTTTTTTTCCACAGCAGATGAACTAATACGCATCGGACTCAGTGCACAAGGTTTCTGTACGTGGCAAATTTTTGGATTACGAATGCGGAAAAACGCATACGAAAATTTTGGACTCAATGTGCAATAACCTTTAGATATAACCATGTTGTAATGTCAAAATAAGACGAAGAAAATGGCATGAAAACATTATCTGTGAGTTTTTAGTAAGTAATCAGAAATTTAAAGTAAATCCCTGTGTCTGTGACCATTGTTTACTAAGCTTTGATGACTGATGATTTGAAAAATTCAAAAATAGTTAAAAGTTCACTATTAAAAAGAACAGCTGAACATAAGTTTACAAATAAAATCTATTGTTTAAATTGTAAATTGTTACTATATTATTTTGAAAGAAATGTAAAATGCTTAAAACCACTACGTTGATAAGATTTATATTTGGGCTTTAATAATTAGAATATCTATCAATCAAACCAAAAAGTATTCAGACACCAGAAACAATTTTTAATATTTTTTTACTAGTGGATGCAAGACACTATAGTTCATTTATGTAAGTGATGATAGCAAAATAAAGTAAACTGTGACATCATATATACCCAGGGTTTGATTTGAAGGGGGATGTGGGGGGATGGCATCCCCCTTGTTGAAAAAAATGACAAAAAGCATCCCCTCTTACTATCCCCTTTAGATTAATAATGTTGTGTTAATGTCATGCAACATATATATTAAAATTCTGTACTTATGATAGTTTACAAACTAATTTTGAGCGAATCATTTGAAAGAATGATTCAGTGAATCATTTATTAAAACAGGGTTTTGCTGCCACCTACTGGCAGTTTTACTGTTATATTTATTAATCCACGAGGCCCTGCATCATATAATTATATTTATTAATTATATTTTAGTGAATTTCTCTGAGAGTGTACATGCCACAGTTTTACACAGTCTGGATGTCATGTATACAGAGCACATTCAGTGCTTTTCAGAGATACTAAATATTTAGATGTTTCACCATGACCACTCCCTCTGCTTGGTCTTCAAAAAAAGTCTAATATTAATTTAGTGATACTCTTATGAAAATATGAAAATATTTTGTAATTATTTTAATCTGACTAATTTTTAAATTGTGGTAAAAGGAAAATGTTATGGGGTTTCAAATCATAATATGACTTTCTGTTATGAAACAAGACATTGATTTCATACATGTCCTCATATGAGGACGCGGGACATTTTGGGAGACACAACAAATGAATACGGAAAGTAATTATATTTCAATATTCCTATGAAATATTATGAAAATCTTGTCAATTATTGCTCCCTTTATTACACTTTTTGTCCCATGTTGCCCCAAAAACACACTAATATGCAAATTAGATTTAGTTTATAGATACATTGTATATAATGAGAAAACCCATTTATAGCCATTTTACACACATTTTGCATAAAGAAATGTGGTATATAAATCATTTTGTTATGACATATTTAAAACTCATCTTTATACAAAGTTTGGTTAAAAAATTTTTTTTAAATAAAAATCCTGAAAACTAAAAATGTATTAGTGATTAAAAAAAACAATTGTTTTTGCCTATGCATGTTCATTCATGTCTTTTTATTTTATTTTATTTTTTTATTTAGTCTCTGTGTCCTCTACCAAGGACATAGCATAGCTTATGAATGAAATATAATTTTTTTATATAAATTTTTTTTTTTATGCTCTAAATGTAATGAGATGTAAACATACAAATTTTTTACTAATTTTTTTTTTCCGGATCTTAGGAGGCTAAATCAGTCAAGGTACCAGCACAAAAACACATACAGCAAAATAATTTAATTATCAACAAAACTCATTTCAGGCCCCAGAAGGAAACATATTATAAATGATAGTTAATTTAAGAATGATTTTTTTGTTAAATAATTTTTTTTTTAAATGTAGACAAATTTTGTAATCATTGTGTAAAGTTAGCTACAGGACCCCCACCCCACTATCCCTCCTGAATTTATTTTTTTTTTTTTTTACAATTCGACCACTGATTATACCCAAACGTTCTTGATACAGTGGACTACCAGTAAAAATGTAGGACCAAAAATTATTCAGACACTTTGACCTGACCATGTTTTGCTTAAGTGTTTTTCTATAATTGCTAATGTGACCTTTTTATCACACAGACTGAACAAAATGAAGCATTGCCTTGTAAGCAGTCAACAAAGTATTGATAGTTGTGTAAATATTGTCATACTAAGAGTTGTCTGAATTTTTGGTTGTTTGTAATCCATTACATACCTTTCTCTCAAAGTTATCTGACATAATCAAGATGCATTTATGCTGGCACAGTTTAACTCCGAGTTCTTGTCATATTTTATTACCATTTTCTAAACTATAGTGAATAAACTGATAATATGAGAAATGTTGAAGCTGTCTGAATAAACTTTGGTTTGACTTTATCTATCTACACAATTGAATGAGATTTTAAAGTTTGCTAAAATGCTGCACAAGCAAATGTATTAACACTACTTAATATTTTAGTGTGGACTATCACCAGCTGCTTTATTGATTTCAACATAAACAACATCAATATTTATTTTATGAAGCAACAAACTTATTTGTATCTGTATTTAAAATTGTATTTACTATTGGATCACAGCCTTCAATATTTAAATTATTCTGTGATATTATAAACTAATTTGCTTGCATAACACATAATCACAGCCTATATGATAAAGTTAATATGCTTTGCCATAAGAAAAAAAGGGTTGGAATGCTTAATTAAGGGCTCCTGTAATGAACTAGGCCTGAGTGGACTAATATCCCATAATTGGCACTAATAGCTGCTAACTCAAAGCCAATTGTCTGCCAATAAGAACCTTGTACATTGCCCTCTAGTCTTCTTTATGGTCAGTATCTGACCTCTGCATTGCAAGACTGAAGGGCAGATTTATGTTCATCTTTGCGTTGGACTGTTTTCCTTCATCACTCTTAAGACCAATTGAACACATGCTAATAAGTTAAACAACTAAAGTTTTATTAAATGTTTAAAAAATGTTAAATTACTATTATTTTAATGGCTTTAAAATACATTAATATGGTACTATATGCATGTTGATATGATCCCTGGTCCATCTCTGTCCACCAAGGACTCTTAGACCTGAAAATAGTTGAAGATTTCTGACTTTGGATTAGGGAATAGGAATGATAGTACCGTAGGCTGTTGGTAGGTCTACAGCAGAGTTTGTGTTGACTTATGCCACTGCTTGCTACACATATGTTACAGTATGAGCTGAAAGGCTTCAAGCAGGTCTATAAATTAAATCAAGGCCACGATAAGGAAATTGACAGAGAGAGTAGTGCCCCAATGAAAGCAATTGGATGCTCGTAAAACGATCCCTGGTGGGCCTTCTATATCTCTTTTCTCGCTGTGCATCCTCCACTTTTCCTCTTGTCAGTCCGTCTTTTCCCCCTTTTTTTTTTTCTTCTAGCACCGTAGTTTGTATACTCTGTGTGCCGTTAAAATTTCGACTGTTCTTTTTGCTGTTAATTTCCCTCCTATTTTCATACTTACATCTCCTTCCTCTTTTCTCTTACTGTGTTTACCACATTTCGTCTGTTCTCTCATTTTCATGTTTTTTTTTTCTCTCTCTGACTATTTCTCTCACACTCTTTCTCTGTCTGAACCCCCATTCCACGGAGAGACAGCAGAGAGGAAAGATGATGTGTGACAGTTGCTATATTTCGATCTTCTGTCAGTGAGATTAATATTGACACAGTGTGTATCTTACCAGAGGCCTGTTGACTGTGTACGTTGTGTATTTATTCATTATTCTAGGTTGGGGCATTTTTCTCAAGAATCAGACAATAACTGATGTGTGGACTTAGATAGAGAGAGTATATTGGTGGCCTGAAACGAGTCGATATGGTCACATCTGGGTTTGTCTTAACCATCGTCTTTGTCTCCGTGGGGTGGCTGCAAAGTCAAACCTTGTTGTAGTTTCATGGGGTTTGAGACACCTCATGTTTCACTGACAAGCCCTTAGATACGGTCAAAGTTTGTCAGGAAAGATGTAGCAGATAATTCAACATTTTGGCTACTTTGAGTGTTTAAATGATCCAGCTGTGAGGGGATTTGATGTTTGTAGTTGAATCAACTGATCAATTGTTTTAGCATAATTTTGTTGAATGTACTTTGGCTTTATAGAACAACTTGACAATATGTCCCTTAAATTTTTATTCTAGTAGGGTTTCTGACCTTATTGTTGTATTAATAGGCCTAACGTTTTTTTATGTTACCTGCAAGCATGCAAAGTAAATGTAGAAAGGTTTCTGGAGATAAACAAATAGAAACAAAAGAGGAAAAGAAAGAGTACGAGAAGTGCAAGAGCCCAAGGGGGGAAACAGTTGTCGCTGGAGACTTTTATTGACTTTCCCCCCCTCTTCAATCGCACGTGACTGGAGCACGCGCGGGGGCCAACAGATAAATTCACAGAGAGGGGCTGAGGAAGAGAGAGAAATGGGAAAATAAATTACTCTGGGAAGATATGACGATGGGCTACATGCGGCTTTAAATCTAAAAGGGAATTCGCGACACACTCGACCAATTTGTCACTGCGCTTTTTACCCTTCTCTCCATTTCTTTTGGCTACTTTTTCTTTATTTTTCCACGTCTTTGAAACACGTACAATACGCGTGTGTTTTCTCTTTTATCTGTTTTATCTAATGATGAATAATTATCGTTCACTAAAATTACTAACATGCTTTATGTGAATTTCTAACTAATTTTAATGGAAATAATATGTGCATTTAAAGTAAATATTCTTTTAAAATACATGTTTTTATCAAATAAATTTTTTTTACCTAGCGGTAAATCGCTCAAGAACGGTAAATTGCTGTAATCGCGATTAATTGAAGATGCAAATGCTGTTGAAATATTAATAAACACAAATCTCGTCATTGTTTGCGTCTTTATTATTATTGTACTTAAATATGTATTTGCATAACCAAAACTTTCCTGTTTACTTTTTAAACTTTCCTTTAAAAATCTGTAGCCCTGTAGGCTATAATTCGCATTGTGAAAGTGTTTACATGTTAGTTTTTTTCCCGTTGTGTCCTGTTTGATATGCCAGTTTACCGTTTCTGGAAAGATCCATATATCTATCAAGCCATTCCATTTGTCTTTCCCTCGATCTCGGATTATGTGTAATACACCGTCATGCCCCACCCCCTATAATATCTGTAACAGCCAAAGGAGAGAGGGAAATGAGATGCAACAAGGGAAAAAGAATGAGATGGACTTAAAGTGAGGGATAGCTGGAAAAGGGGGAGAGAAAGAATGGAAAAGAGAAAAGAAAGAAAACGCCGTCTTAAAGTATACCCCCCTCTTTTATTTAATTTAGACGCCAGGCGAAAATCGATCCTGCCATTCGATACGCAATCCGAATCAAGGCGAATTAAGCGGGCGGAAATTAACTCTGAAAATATTTTTGATGGAGTGGCTTGTAGTCTCTCGGCCAAATGGACTGCAAAGTGGAACAAATGACAGGGGCCTAGTGGTGGAGACAGCGGCGCTCCATCTTCCATTAGGGCGTAATGGGATAGGTCCAGCCCCCTAGCTCGACTCGGCTGCATTAATCAAAACAGCCTCTATATGAAGATTTATGGTTCTCCCAGCGTCGCCGCTTCACTTCAGCGCCGCTGAAGCCGGAGCCAGTTCTTGTGTGTTTCTCTCTCCCTCTCTCGCTGTCGCTCCCTCTTACGCTCTGTGTAGGTGTTAGAAAGACCTTCTCCCTCTTTATCTCCTCCTTTTTTTGCTAGACCTACTAGTATACTTAAACAGAAACGCGTTTCTCGCCTCGGTAATCGTAATCGTGTCACCATCTGCGCGAGTTTGCGGTGTAGGCTATTTCTCATCCTTTTACAATGACGTGGGTCAAAACACGGAATTCCAATACGTTTCTACAAGCCACACATCATATAGCCTATTTTTATCTTCTAGTCTTTAGGCAGACTAGCATAAAAAAGTAAATACAAAATTCTTACGTTAATTACGTTATGAATTACAGCACAACTTTGAATACAGGCTAATCATTCCATATAATTCTCTTTAATTAGTTCTTCTCAAGTCTGTAGGGTTTTTAAGTTTGTTCTTCATGGTAAAGTTCTTGATGGTACATTTGTAGATTCTTCAAATCAGCCTTCTGGATTTTTTAAAACATTGCTGGTTAAAGAGCTGAAGAGAAAAAAAAAAATTTTTTTTTGAGGAACTTGAATAGGCTCTCTTGGTATTGGGCTGCAAACCACTCTGTATCTAACAGGAACCTTTATTTTCAAGAGAGCAATTGTGTGAGGTAGAATGAGGAGAGGTGAAGTAGTGGAGAGACTTTTGACCAAGAGGGAAAAACTTGAGTCCGGTAATTTTTGAAATCACATAGTTTGTTTCACTTTTTGTCTCCCCCACCCTTTCACTCCTAGAAAGTCCCATCTCAATGTTTTATTTCTCTCGTTGTGGTCCAATCTCTTTCCCTCATCTAGCTGTGTTGTTTTCCAACATCTCTTTCTCATTCCACCCCCTTCCAGCCCAAACTCTCATACTCCAGAGCCAAATGCATGTGGAGACATCTCTATATCCCCCCATCTATCTCTGCTTTCCTCCTGCCCTGCCTTCTTTCCTTTTTCTTTACTTTGCTTTCTTTTCCTGTGCACAGAGGGGAAGCCGGCTGCCAGTTTTAGTCTGCCGAAGGGTTTATTCAAATTAGAAACGCTTCAATCTCCTTATCCCCTCTTCTCTCTCCCTCACGCAAGCACTCGCTCTCTCACCTGCTTTCCGTGGCTCCCGTCTTCCTTCAGAAGTCCCCAGAGCCCATCTAGTTTAGGGGGACGATGTTTGTGGAGAACTGGGAGATGAGGGGAAGGAAAGGTTAGGAGGAAATCAGGGAGGGAGCAGCATGGAGGGCGTTCGGATTTGTCTGGAGGGACCTGTTAGCCGTTTGGGTTCTCGTCCCTCTCATGTTCGCTGTTGTGAGTGTTTACATATTTCCCTTCGGTGGAGATTCTCTTTTTGTCTGACAGTAGTATCGCACTAACTACTTGTGTGCTCTGCAAGTTTAGTTGTCTGTGCTTTGTTTCACATAACTCTTACTCTCGTGTACGCTCTTGTGTTTTTTCATCTTCGACTGGCTGTCAGTCATCTGTCAGTGAAGCAGATGGGACTCAGAGGTCAGTCAACCCTGGTAATCATCACTGTAAATTGTTATAAACTATAAATCTCTAGTATCCCACCTTTGAGCATAGAAATGTTTCACTGGTTTGGGGTCATACTTCGGGGATCATGGTTTTTTAAACGGATTCACAAAACTGTAAATGTTTTAAAAGAACGTCACTGTAAAAGTGTTCCACACAAGAAAGAAAGTTATACAGGTTTGGAATAATATGTGACCCTGGACCACAAAAGTCTTAAGTAGCACGGGTTTATTTGTAGCAATAGCCAAAAATACATTGTATGGGTCAAAATTATAGTTTTTTTTAATGCCAAAAATCATTAGGATATTAAGTAAAGATTATGTTCCATGAAGATATTTTATAATTTTCCTACTTTAAATATATCAAAACGCAATTAGTAATATGCATTGCTAAGTGCTTCATTTGGACAACTTTAAAGGCGATTTTCTCAGTATTTAGATTTTTTTGCGTTCTCAGATTCCAGATTTTCAAATAGTTGTGACTCTCGACCAATTGTTCTATCTCCAGAGTCTCATATAAAGATGAGTAAATAATGACAGAATTTTCACTTTTGGAGGAACGACCTCTTTAATCCTTATAGTTTGCATAATATTATGTAACCAATATAACTGTTGTAGACCGCCAATGCAGGATCTGAAAAATAGCATGCCCACAAAGATAATCCAAGTATGCATATCAACCCAACAAAGCAAAATTAGACTAAATGGAATGGATTAACATATTTATTCAACTCTGGGAACATGTTGGACATGCTGCTTTGATTCCATTATATGACCAGTGGGAATGTGAATATTTTGTGCCGCTTAAAATAACTAAAAGATTAACCCCATTCAAGTCATTATACAAATGAGCCAGGAGGCCTCAGCTGGGCCCTTAGGCCTGTCATATGCAAAGCAGGAGATGGGTTCTGTTTGTCATATGGAGACATGATGCCACATTAATACACACAGAGTAAATGCTTCCAATCATCTAAGCATGTATTTGCATATATAATGTTACCTTAAATGATGGATTCTAAGGCTGATTTGTTAATTACAGTCCTGTTTTATAAGTGTTTGTTGTCTAGGACAATGCTAAAAAAGCAGTGTTAGTAGCTTCTGACATATTAAGACCTTGATATAGTCTGGAGTTAATTATTTTCCAGTATAACATATGGTATTGGCCATTCCTAGGCCCTTAATCCCATAAGGATTAGCCTTTGCCAGTCTTTACATAAGAGTTAATTGATAAAACAAGCCACAGATTCCACCCAGGCGCAGAACTTCAAAACTTAGAGCTGGCATTGATTTGCCTAGGCATCCTAATCACTCAGAATGGACTTCTATAGTCATTAGAGCACTTGTGGAGATTTGTAATTGCGATGTACATTGTAATTAAGAAGCATGAGACTATTGCCTTAATCACAATTCAGGTTCAATGATAGTGTGACCATGTAGTCATAGAGTTTTCCCTCACATTGACTGCAAGTGTACTGTAGGCCACAGTATTTGGAGTCTAATGGTCTGATAAAAACATATGTCGTTATAGTTTTATGTGTTGTTTTTTGTGTGATTTAGTTGCTCAGAGCCTATTGCTCCACAACGTCGTCAAACTCTTTTCTCGCTTGGTTCTAATCTTTTTCTCTATGTGAAATTAACGCCGTTTGCATAAATAATGAAATAATTTTCTTAAAGAATTATACGTTGTCTTGAGCTGCTTGCGTTTGATTGATGTCTGTTTATGATTCGTTCCGCTTAGAAATTCCTACAACATTTCTTTCCTGATAATATATCAATTTATCAGGAGAGGTTTTATGTTAATTTCCGCCCTCCCCCATACAAATACCCATCATAGTCCAATACCATCTCGAGCTAATTAAGCAAGTGTTAATTAAAAATGCTGGAGAGTATGAACGCGAAGAATTGTTATGGAAACGTTGAAGTTAATCAAGCTTTCAAATTATTGATAACATCCTGAGAGCGGTGATCGATCGGGAAGACATTAAGAGGCGAAATAAAGCAGATATTTGTGCGCGATAGAGAGGGAACCAGTGCGAGAGAGTTTATGTGAATGTCGCTGTATTTTAATACCTTGTGTGTTTTTGTCAGATCTAATTTTCTTACTCTGCCATCCATTTTTTTTGTAGTCTATTAACGGAAAGTTTCTCATTGAGTGCATATTTTGTCGTCTGCTGAATTGAACATGACTCTTGAGATGCTGCAATGGAGCAAAGAAAATCACACTCACTTACAGCTATGCAAAGGCCACTCGGTTAAGTCTTTGGAAATTAATATTTCCTCGTCCCCGGTACATGCACTCATTCAATCCAGCGCCCTGTAGTTGTGCTTATACGTTTTCATCCCTTGTGTGTGTGCTTGTATGTCGTGTACTTACAGGCCCGCTTCATCATTCAGCCAGCGATAGGAGCAATTCACCCATAAAGTGGCGCTTTCGGCCATAAATAATATTCAAGTCGGTCTATTGTTAAGTGAAAAGTTGACTGGTGTTTGATATTTTTTTCTTTTTTCCTCCTTCTTCTTTTCCACGGCGACCTCGGGTTAGGACTCATACATCACGGGATGACAGCTATAGAAAGGCCCTAAATTAGCAACTAAATCGAATATTGATCAGCTATGTGCGGCCCTTCGCGTCGCGGTTCCTTGCCGTTTCTCCAGTGGAGAGAGTGAAGAGAGGTAGCGGTGGAGGTGTACGGGAGGAGGGGGTGAAGCAGTGGCGGTCTCTCTGTGTTGTGGTTCGTTGTTGTTTTTGTGTATCGGCAATGTGAGAATAAATACAATGATTTCAAGGGAACCAACTTTTAAAAAATTGAGTGCAATCTGTTGAGATTCATGTCGAGTTACTCGAATTTTGGCGCCGTTAGGAAAGTTGGTTAATCATCTTAAATGTAACCTTGGTCTACAAAACCATTCATAATTGGAAATAAGCTTTGCATTGATGTATGAATTGTTAGAATAGGACAATATTTGGACTAGATACAACTATTTGAAAATCTGGAATCTGAGGGTGCAGAAAAATCCAAATATTGAGAAAATCTCCTTCAAAGTTGTTCAAATTAAGTTGTTAGCAATACATATTACTAATCAAAAATTAAGTTTTAATATATTAACGGTGGGAAATTTACTAAATATCTTAATTGGACATGGTCTTTACTTAATATCCTAATGGTTTTTGGCATAAAATAAAAAAAATATACTTTTGACCCATACAATGCATCTTTGGTTGTTGCTAGAAATATACCTGTGCTAAGACATACATTTTGTGGTCCAGGGTCATAAATGCTAATGTTATATTGTGGTATATTAATCTGCCATCAGTTGATAAACAATGAAAATGTAAATTTTTAATTGTGATAATGACCTAAAAGTACCGTAGGCCTGCTATGGATACCTCTTAGGTTTCCTAGCATCTATTTACCGCCAGGTGAAAAAAGAAGTGCTCTGGGTTAGCTTTTAATCTAACTTTTGTGATCACTAAAATATGTAAACCCCCAGCTAAATATCCACCTTCTTCTTCCCGTAAGAGCGGGCACGACCATTTGTAAATTTTATGGGTTTGACTTCCGGTTTCATCCGCGTCTAGCTTTTTTTAGCTGTGCAAAACAGCAGGTTTTGCTGCTTGATATTGCAAATTACTGTCTAACCATATTATTTTAATATATTATCTTAATTATGAGCACACTGGTTTGTAGTGCAAACTGTTTTACCATTTACTGCAAGTTGTTATTCTTCTAATTTCCATATAGAAGATAATGAACCGGAAGTCTCGCCCATAGGCTTATAGGCATTGAAGAAAAAAATGGATATAGTTACACACAAAAATTGTATGCACTTTCAGGGGTTCAAGTAGCCTAATTAATCGCCTCGACTCACCTGTGTATTCGCTAAAGTGGCGTTTCAGCTTCTTTGTACTAACTATGCATCATCGTTACTCCTATACCATAATTTTATTCAATGTATGCACAAATAATTATGCACGCCCAGTATCTCAATTAAGAGCAGCTTAATTTGCCTGCAGTTATTAATGACTGAGTGACAGCAAGCGTGGCCGCTTCTCAACACTCCCTTTCTTTTAGAACGCAAACTTTATATTATCCAATTATCTATTCACCCATGCAGACGAATCCACTCATCCATTTATCTGTCCGTCCGCACATCGACATGAGTCTTCCTTCATCTCCATTTTATGCGAGTGCTTCCCTAATATCTATGTTGAATATGAAGTTCTTGCTCAATGCACGCTGATTGGCAGTGTTTGTAAATGATCGTTGCATCCTATTGATGTTCTCGGGCTTTACAGTTGGGAGTGGGAGGTCCGTTAGTTAGCGCGCTGTTGGACAGCGTTTGATGAAACGATCCAGAGACCTCTCGCGGGAAGGCGCTGTGTCCGGGGCATGGCCGTCCAAACCCAAGGCCGCAGTGTAGGTGGTCAAGGTCATACAGGGTCACTCACATGAGCCCACTCTTGCTCTTTTTTTACTAAAGGGCTGGATCGTCAGGGTTGCCGAGCCTAGATCAAATATCGAGTGTTGGCATCATGGTAGAACAAGCAGAGCACAGGACCGCGAAGTGCTGGAGATTACAACAGGCTAATTGAAATGGATGCTCCTGAAGCTGAGTGCTAAATGAGGCCTCAAATATTTCTGTTGTTCACTCGAGAGATGTGTCCGGGCCGTACACTGGCCCGTGTATCATCTCCCACATCAAATAGGCTACTGACCTTTGACATTAGACACATTTAAAAATCTGTCAAAATGTATCAATAATTCGAATATGCATGTAAATCGGAAAAAAAAGGTTTCTATTGGCAGGGCGATTTAAGCACCATGGACAGCGCACTTCCTTTGCCTAAACCAAAGCGTCTCACTTTATTTATTTATTTATTTAGTTGAATATGCTGTTTTACATTTTTACTTAGTCACTAGAACAGCATGTGTAAGTTGTTTACAGAGCTTGAGCTAAAATTCTGCAGGCACGTGTGGAAATTTGAGAATATTTGATACGCACGCGTCTTTGTTTTTTTTGCGTTTTATTTTCAGCCGAAAATTCATAGCGTGCTACTACTATATGCCCTCGCCGCTCATCAGCGACGATCTTGGCAAACACTTTTAGAACTTCGCTTGAGGACAATTCCGGCAGCCATCTGTTTCTGGCAGAGCTATGCGCACGGGGCAGGAAGCTGAATTAACAAATTTTGAGGGGGAAAGGTGTTTGTCAGCCAGTAAGGTCGTTACTGTGAATGAGCACCACTTTATTTATTTTCATTCTCGCTCCCACTTTGCTTGAGAGCGAACAGAAGGTAAGAAAAGACATGTTATTTTCCTGTTCCTTTTTTTTTCTTTCCTGGCAAAGTGCCGTGATCCTTCCTTTTGCAATTCCGAGTCTTAACACGACACTTTTTCTTATTATCACTCTCTGAAACAAAGTCCACCGCGCTTCCCTAGCGTTAATTTGCACTGTTTACCTGCAATTATCAGAAGTGGACGTTTAACAAAACTTTAATAGCTAGTGAAAGTCATTTATGCTATTAAAGGTAAATGACTATACATTATAATGTCAAACAAGATTGTATGTATATGTCTGAAGAAAAATGAAGTTTGACAGGAAGAAATAATGTAGAGAGATAGATCTATCATTTGTCATGCAGATACCTTAAGCACACCTTAAGTTGTTTTTTAAAAACTTTATGAGCTATCTATCAGCATCTCCTCAAAATGTTGGATGAGAATAAAAATCGTGTAGAACAAAAATTAAAAACAGCGCCAATATTAGAAAATATAACATTCAAAAGTTAATAAATCACTCGGTTTTTCTAAAGAAACATTGTCCAACAGCGACACCAGCAGGTAAATGTCTCTCTCGCCTCCTCTGAGTCCATTGAGTTTTAACAGACTTCCTAAAGGGAGGTAATTGAAAATGAAAGAAAGCCGGGTTGCCAGGTTTTCACACAATTTCAACACAATTGCTACCCAAAGCCCAATTGTGTTTTGAGGGGGCACCCTTGTTAAAAATCGCTGAGGTACCCTGGTAAAATAGGCATTCCAGGGACTAAATATCACATTATTAGGGTCGTTTCAACCCGCGGACATAAAAAATAACCTGCGGCAACAGTTTTAAAGTAGCCCAATTCCGCGGAAAAACCGAAGACCAATATTTATAGAGCTTTGATGCCTGATCTGAAAAATAGTTAAAAGTTAACTATTAAAGGAGAAGTTCACTTTCAGAACACAAATTTACAGATAATGTACTCACCCCCTTGTCATCCAAGATGTTCATGTATTTCTTTCTTCAGTTGTAAAGAAATTATTTTTTTTGAGGAAAACATTTCAGGATTTCTCTCCATATAATGGACTTCTATGGTGCCCCCGAGTTTGAACTTCCAAAATGCAGTTTAAATGCAGCTTCAAAGGGCTCTAAATGATCCCAGCCGAGGAAAGAAGGGTCTTATCTAGCGAAACGATCAGTTATTTTCTAAAAACATTTACAATTACTTTTTAATCTCTACACAGAGTACACATACAGCTAGACAAGATGAGAATTTGTGGTTAAGAAGTATATAAATTG
Source organism: Garra rufa (assembly GCF_049309525.1). Lineage (NCBI taxonomy): Eukaryota > Metazoa > Chordata > Actinopteri > Cypriniformes > Cyprinidae > Garra > Garra rufa. Next base: position 24,335,277 of record NC_133369.1, read on the forward strand.
TAATTTTTTTTATTAGAAAATAACCGATCATTTTGCTAGATAAGACCCTTCTTTCCTCGGCTGGGATCATTTAGAGCCATTTGAAGCTGCATTTTTGAAGTTCAAACTCGGGGGCACCACAGAAGTCCATTATATGGAGAGAAATCCTGAAATGTTTTCCTAAAAAAATAATTTCATTACGACTGAAGAAAGAAAGAAATGAACATCTTGGATGACAAGATCTGTAAATTTTTGTTGTTATTTTGAAATGAATGTCAAATTAATAAAACACTAACTTGATGAGATTTATACTTGGCTTTAATAAAGTGAATATTAATTACATTGTTAATGTAAAAAATCAGGTAAAAATATAAAACAGATTTTTTTTTTACTTATTTCACTGTTCACGTTTTACTCCTGAAAAGAATAACTCAATATGTCAGTATAATTGATTAATGAGCTTCTTGGTTATTTGTGTCTTCAAGGCCCCGTTGTGCAGGTGGAGATGAAGTGGAGTAAAGTGTGAAGAGGGATCTGGATGGAGACAAAGACGTTCACACGCAGCGGAACTGCTGCGGTGCCCGTCACAAAACGAGAAGTGAATCGGAGAGAATCACTGCAGAGTAAGTAAAGGAAACCAATACCCCATAGGGTGAAGTAATACAAACAGAGAGCCAGATTATAAGGAGGGGGATGAAGTGACTGAGAATGAGGGAGAGAGAGAGGGAGAAGGAAGAGATGAATGAAAGGTAATTGCATTAGAAAGAAAAGAAGGCCAGAAGGAAGGAAATGATTAGAGGAAAAGAGACTGATAGCCGATAGAGAGGGAGTGGGAGAGATGGACAGAGAGAGAAAGAGAGAGAGGGTGGGGTGGGGTGTTCATTTACTCCTTTCATTCAATACGCACTGACACTCCCTCAGTGTCAATACAGAGTGTGTGTGTCTCCTCTAAGCACACTATCTAGGTAACTTGTCTCTATTAGTTGTTGTAATGTACGTCTGAGTCAAAAGTTTTTGCACAGTAAGATTTTAATGTTTTTTAAAGAAGTCTCTTCTGCTCACCAAATCTGCATTTATTCATCCAAAATACAACAAAAGCAGTAATATTGTGAAATATTTTATTATTACTATTTAAAATAATTTCTTTGTTTTTGAATATATTTTAAAATGTAATTTTTTTTCTGTGATCAAAGCTTAATTTTACAGCATCTTTACTCTATTCTTCAGTGTCACTTCAGAAATCATTCTAATATGCTGATTTGCTGTTCAAGAAACATTTATTATGATGATGATGATAAAACAGTTGGAGTCAGTATAATTTTATATTTATTTTTTGAGAAAGAAATAATAGAAAATAATACTTTTATGTAGCAAGGATGCTTTAAATTGATCGAAAATTATGAAAAAGACAATTATTATGTTACAAAAGATTTCTGTTTCAGATAAATTCTATAAGTTCTTCTAAACTTCTAAACTTTCTATTCATCAAAGAAACCTAAAAAAATCCAACATAATAATAATGTTTTTGAGCAGCAAATCAGAATGTTACAATGATTTCTGAAGGATCATGTGACTGGAGTAATGATGCTAAAAATTCAGCCTTGAAATCACAAGAATAAATGACATTTCAAAATATATTCAAATATAAAACAGTTATTTTAAATAGTAAAAATATTTCAAAATTGTACTGTTTTTGCTGTAATTTAGATCAAATAAATGCAGGCTTGGTGAGAAGAACAATAAATTTTACCGTCCAAAAACTTTTGATTGGTAGAGTATGTATTAGTATCTATTTTATTTCAGTATTGGTATCTATTAGTATTTTATTTAGTATTATTTTAGTAATCTTCAAACTTTGCTTAGTATAATATATTGCATATTATATATTTAGAAGAAATTTAGCATGTGACTATATATATGTATACTATACATATAATACTTGAAATTACATGGCGTTTAATGTATTCAGTTACTTCATACATAAAGTAATAAATGTTTAATCACTTTGTATAATAAATAAATATATAGTGTTAGGTAGTAACTGATAACATGTAATCTGGATTTTTAGCATGCATATGCATATTTCTAATCAAAAATTAAGTTTTGATATATTTACAGTATGAAATTTACAAAATATCGTCACGGAAACATTTTTACTTAATATCCTAATGATTTTTGGCATAAAAGAAAAATTGATCATTTTGACCCATACAATGTGTTTGCTACTTAACACTGGTTTTGTGGTCCAAACGAACCATGTTTTAAAACATGTTGTAAAAGCAATTAATGATGAACTCAAGAAAGACCGCTGGCCTTTGACCCTCAACAGCCATTTTCCTCTTCAGCATCATAATCTCACCCCAATCTAGCATTCACATTTAGGGCAATTCATTCATTTTGGCAACTGTTTAGTATGAAATAACAGTAATCACACCAAACGCTGAATCCCTTCTCTCTCTGTGTCTCTCTGCCTCTTCTCGTTCTCCTTTTGTCATTGACCTTTGGACCCCGTCTCTGTCTGCATATTGACTGTTGGACTGCGAGTCACTTGAGCTGGCTGTCAATACTTACCTGGTTTAGACACCCTGAGAGCTGTGGTCATCAAGCAGACACAGCGAGAGTGGGGGGAAAAGAGACACATGCTGGATGAGAGAGAGAGACAGATTTTATTATATTATCCAGTGTAATTTTTTACATATAAAGATATTAAATGTGTAAAAAGATAATAATGTGTAATTTCACAGACACATTTGTAGTGACCTTTCCAATGCTTGCGCATACGTCACTTCTACGGCGCGCAGCTCTATCGGCGCCTGTTTTACAGTCCACTCCACCTTCTCCACGCTCTACCTCTCATTCCTTCTCTCCCTCTTTCCTTTTTACTCTTTTCATTTCCTTTAATCTCTCACTCCCTCCTCTTTCTCCCTCCCTGTCACTTTGATTTCCCTATCCACTGGCCCGGCTCTCTGTGTGCATGTGTCTGTGCGAGTCTGTAAGTGAGAGCGGGGGAGACAGACTGTTAAAATATGTTTGTATTCGCAAACGGCTGTTGTTGTTTCAGTTTATACATCTGACGTAAAAAATATGCGCAATTAATATGCATAAATTGCAGTCTGTGTCAATGCAGACTGAGTTTATGTATTTCTAATTATGCTTCCGCAATATGTCACATGTATAAACCAGACTCCTATGCTTTTTTCACTCTAGTACACTTTTACAAATAAAGGTTTTGGCATCAATGGTTCTATGAAGATTCTTGAACATCCATTAACCCTTTAGATTTTTAAAATGTTCTTTAAAATGGTTCTTTTAGGAACTGTTCACTAAAAGGTTTTTTGCTCAACCAAAAATGGTTCTTCTATGGCATCACTGCAAAAACACCCCTATTTTTAAGAGTGTATGAATCAGAATTCATATATATATGTGAGAATAGCTGAGAATGAGTCATGCGTATCTGGTTGAATGGGTGTATTTATATTAGAGTAGACAGTGTCTGCATGGGCCGCAGAAATCCTGGGAGTGAGAAGGGCAGAGCATCAGCGTGCGGGTGTTGGGGTGTATGTGTGTGTGTGTGTGTGGATGGGGGGAGAGGCAAAGGGTCCCCCTCTTGTAGACAGTTTGACTGATGACATGCATTAAACAGTTAATCTGTCTGATTGAATGTTTGCTTCCTCCAAATTGAAACATTAAACAACAAGGCGAGAAGCAGGAGGGAGGGAGAGGCCGAGGAGGAGAGCGGGATATGGCTTCATCTACTCCCCAAATCATGCAAAGAACAGACTGGAATATATAATATCGTCCTGTGAGTGAGGGAGAGCGAGAGCGGGAGGAAGAGGGAGATTGGAAGGGACAGTGCGTGTGTGTGTGTATGTTGCAGGAAGGGACGGCGAATAAGTGAAGGGGAAAGCGGCTGGACAGGAACAGGCAATGAGAATGAAGGGACGGTGAAAGACGAGAGGGATGGTAGTGAAGATGAAGGAAAAGACGAGCGATTGATATGAAGGGTGTGTTGTTATTGTCAGGAAAAAAAAAGGAAGAAGAATGTGAGACATGGTAAAGTTGGAAGAACCTGAACCTGAAAGTTGTCGCCTTACTATTTTTTTTTTTTTTTTTTTTAAGATTTACTTTTTCTTTTTTCTTTATTGCGATAGGACAGTTTAGAGCATATAATGCACTTGAGAAAGTCGAACTGCGAAGCTGAAGTACTGTGAAAAGTTTTACAAAATGCTGTGTGGAAGTGAGAATGTTTTCAAAAACAATATTGAATCAATTTCTGTTTTCCTTTGCCATTAAAACACTGATTTTAAGGCAGTCCAAGCACTAAGATCCTTCTATTATCTATTGAAACCCACAATAGTGTTTAAAATATCAGCTTAATATATGTGACCCTGGACCACAAAACCAGTCTTAAGTCGCTGGGGTATGTTTGTAGCAATAGCCAAAAATACATAGTATGGGTCAAAATTATTGATTTTTCTTTTATGCCAAAAATCATTAGGAAATTAAGTAAAGATCATGTTCCATGAAGATTTTTTGTAAAATTCCTACTATAAATATATCAAAATGTAATTTTTGATTAGTAATATGCATTGTTAAGAACTTAATTTGAAGAACTTTAAAGGTGATTTTCTCAGCATTTTGATTTTTTTGCACCCTCAGATTCCAGATTTTCAAATAGATGTATCTCGGACAAATATGGTCCTATCCTAACAAACCATCCATCAATAGAAAGCTTATTTATTGACCTTATGACTGGTTTTGTGGTCCAGGATCACATATATAAAATCATCATTTATTGGGTACTTTCAACTGGGAGGTGGCTGTCCTGAACCCTAACCTCTAAATTTCAACTTATGAAAACATTTTTTTTAAACATATTTTTAATTTAGTAAAAAAGTGAAGTTCAAAAACACATTTATTTTATATTTTCTTTGTAAATTATGCAACTTCATGTACAAAATACTGTATATGTCCCACCTTTTAACTAACGAAACAGTGCATGTTTTACTCTATTGGCTAAGGTTGATTTTAACTACACCCCTACATTTATTATCAGGAAATATTTATTTGTCACTCTCTCTTATAGCTACATGGCGAGTAGATTCAGATGAGATCATTTTGAGGTAAATGTGTTCAAAAGTCTGAAAAATCTGTGTGTAACTTTGTAACTATGTGTCATTACCAAACACTTTTTTTTTTTTTTTTTTTTTTTTGCAAATAGGCACACCTTTTTGGGAGTTGTTCCATAACATTTGTGACCCTGGACTACAAAACCAGTCTTAAGTAGAAGGGATATATAGGTAGCAATAGCCAACAATACATTGTACGGATTAAAATAATCGATTTTGCATTTCTGCCAAAAATCATTAAAATATTAAGTAAAGATCATGTTCCATTAAGATATTTTGTCAATTTCCTTCTGTAAATATATTAAAACCTTTTTTTTGACTATACTTAAAAGGTTCTTCACAGCGATGCCATAGAAGAAAAATTTTTGGTTCCACAAAGATCCATTCAGTCAAAGGTTCTTTAAAAAACCATCTCTTTCTTTCCTTTTTATAATCTGAAGAACCTTCTTTCGCCACAAAGAACCTTTTGTGAAACAGAAAGGTTCTTCAGATGTTAAAGGTTCTTTATAGAACCATTTAGACAAAAAAGTTCTTCTATGGGATCATGAAGCACCTTTATTTTTAAGAGTAATGAGTAGGCGATTTTGTCAATATTTAGATTTTTTTGCACCCTCAGATTACAGATTTTCAAGTAGTTGTATCTCAAATATGGTCCTATCCTATCAAACCATACACCAATGAAGCTTATTAATTCAGCTTTCAGATGATGTATAAATCTCAATTTTCAAAAATGGACCATTATGACTGGTTTTGTTGTCCAGGGTCACATTTAGTTTTTATATGTGTACAACTGTTCAGAACTGTGCTAGCTAACCATGTGCTGATTAGTATCATTGAGCTGGGCCCAAAAGTGTTTAAAATTGTCACTATCAGAACAGTCACGACCGAAAAACATGTCGTCATTGTTTTGGTAGTGACAAAAGGGAACACATAAACCAAAAACAAATTTTTAGTATTTTAGTATGATTTAGTAGTGTTTTAGTGAGTTAAAATTCTGTAATGTGATGTGGTTGCTAGCAAAACATTGTCATTACTGAAAATGTGCTGTCACAACTAAAACATGAGATGTTTTGTCAAAAATAAAGTATACTAAATTATCAACTAAGATGTTATATTAGTGTTTGGTTCAATGTATATTCAAGCTAATGAATCCTTAAGTTTGAGATCAACTTTTCTTGACAACAAAACTGTTAAAATTATAATTGTTATTGATTTACTTTTTAATAAAATAGCTAAAATATATTTACATGGTAGATGTAAGCAAAATCTTAAAAGGTCAATGTAACCCTTCTTATTAAATTATATTTTACTGTGTTTCGGTAGTGACAAATTTGGAAAGAGAGCAAATATTCCAAAACTTTCTGAAAATACAATATGAGAATTAACTGCACAATTACTAGAAATGGGAAAAATCTTGGATATTATACAATTTGCATAAAATTTGTGGTAAAAATATATATTTTTTCCAAGATATTTTTCAAGTTATATAGAATGGCCCATGTACACAGTATATAGAATTTGATAAAAATACATTTTATGTATATTCACAGCAGTTTGGACTAATCTGGACTAAAGTAAATCTGAAATTCAGTTAGGATATTTTTTTCCGTAACCCTTGTGAGCAGCCTATATGTGACTTTTATATACAGTGTAAAAATCCATATTTCCTTAGGCCATGCATTTGGCCAAATAACGGCTTCTTTTTTTCTTTTCCGCCATCACCTGATCTTTTTTTTTTTCTTATATTGTAGCTGGATAATTGCAGAATGCCACACAAGATGACGGATTGACGACCAGATGAGCCTATGGATGCTCTCACATCAACGAACACGAAAAAGCAGAGCGATCACAACATAAATAGACAGATTGCAGGATGGATGAATTGATAGATCTTTTAGAGAAGGTCAAACTTCTGTGCGCACACTCTCAAACCATCGTGAAAAGAAGAGAAATTGATTGCCGCTCACAAAAGGGTTGAAATGACCAAGAAATTATTTTTCTGGGCAATGAACATTGTGAGCGAGTGAGAGAGCGAGAGGGAGAGAAAGGGGGAAAAATGCCCAGCCTCTTTGTATGAATTGTCTCAAAAGTAACTATAGTCATCTTCGAGATGTTGCCAGTGTTCTGGTCAAATGGCCACTCTACCACACCAGACCAGAGCGCTTTTGAGTTTTCGGTACCTCATCTGAAGTTTGGCCTCGAACGTAGCCTTCGCATTTCGCCAAAGGAGATGGTCATGATGTCATCATTTCACCTGTCAAGAGTCTGTCAAGGCTGCCTTAGAGACAACTGCCACCCGTCCAACCCTAGTGCCCCATGGCACAAGCTTTCGATTGTGGATATCACAGTTCCTCGATTGATGGACGCCTCCAATCCACACTAGATTACCCTGCTGGGGTGACAAAGAAGACATCTAACACTCCCACCCCTTTCCACAGTGCAAATAAAGACATCTAGGGTGGAAAAATGAATGCTTCTTTAATCATATGACGCCTGTGTGCACCAAGCCATTCAAACGGCGTGCCACTAATGGACTGCTGATGAATAGACAAAGGGAACAACCATCCACAGTGAGCAGAACAAATAGGCCTCCAGCACAAATGGAGATGTAAGTGAACCCACTCACTCACGTTTGGATATGTAGATTGGGGTTCAGATGATCACACCCGCAGACAGAGATGAATATACGGGCTCGTGAGCGAATAAACACGCCGAGGCTTATTGTGAGCTCACCGAGAGGCCATTACCACGAATCCGTGTGCTAATCATAATTAATCACTTACTTATTAAGCGTTAATTGCGCTGCGCAAATGTATCCTCGCCCAGAAATGCCCCGGCATTGAAGTTGCTGGGCCTAGACAAGGCAATATTAATTTATTCTTACTTATTAATTTCCCTAATTAAAACAACAAGACCTAGATATATAAGTGTATTCTTTGTGTAATAAATGAGGGTTTTGAAAAGCAATAGCGAGTCAAGCGTGTCGCTGTACAAACCGTAAATCATCTTCTCGGGGGCTGATTCATACTCTTCATCATTTCTGAGCCAAACGAACGTATTAAGAAGATGGCACCCGAGTCTGTATAATTACGCACATCCTTTAAAAAAAATACATAAATTCATTTAGATAAACGGTTTTACTCCTAATAGAACTTGCTGATCTCTTTCCACTAAAGCTTAATCATCTATCTAATAGGATCAGGATGTGTTCCTGCTTTGCAGGCCACTGTGAAACCAACAATGCTACGTTTAGGGAGAGTTTGCCACTAGGTGAGCATAAATAGTTTAATTTAGGCCCAAACTGTTGGCATGTTGCAGATATTTTAGTCTAGTTCTCGGTTGTGGGTTAACTTAATGAGTGCCCCTTGTTTTCCCCCGTCGCGATTTTCTCCATGCATTTTTATCGGTTTCCTCATTTCTTTTTCTCCATTTCCAAAATGGTCCACCTGAGCGGGCTAAGCGAGGGCGGGGTGCCGTAATAGCGCTAATGCCCAGTAATACGGGCCAGATATTATAATCTAAGCGCTGTCACAACGCGTTAGCCGCCGCAGACTGACGTGTCAATGCTAGTGAACGCAGGTGATACGGCGGGGCAGGAAGCGCGGCCCGGTAATCGTCTAACACAGACACGTTTATTTTGAGTCTCACTCTCTCCCTCTCTCTTCCTCCCTTACACTCACACGCCGCCTTTCTCTAGGTTTTGAGCGCGTGAAGGCTAACGACCCGTGCGCGCTCCTGCGGTCACGGTGCAGTGCGCGCTTCGTTGGTGATTTATGCGTGTGTGTAATTGAGTGTTAATAAAAGGTTGTCCGTAGCGCGTGTAATTGTGTGTTCAAGACTTTCTGTGTGCGAGCGTGGATGTAATTGGGTGTTATCGATGTTGTGCGCGGGTTTGTATGAGTAAGAGTAACTTCAGGCTGGACGCGCGCTTATACATGCTTTTTCTACAGGTTCTGTCCTCGTCTCTCTCTCTTATGTTCCATATATCTTAGGTCGCTGTAATCGCCCTTTAACAGACCGTAGACGACGTACACTAGAGAGCATTCTATACGTATATGAACACATGTGAATGGCTCAGAGGAAGTCTAACTTTAGCTAACTGATTTAGTTCTAACAGCACTATTTTATTTTAATTTTTTATATATCACATGAGCAAAGCTAAATATCAGAACAGTTGTTTGAATCAGCTGTAGTCCAATACGCCTACACTCTTAAAAATAAAGGTGCTTCACGATGCCATTTTTGTCTAAATGGTAAAGAACTTTTAACATCTGATGAACCTTTATGTTTTACAAAAGGTTCTTTGTGGCGAAAGAAGGTTCTTCAGATTATAAAAGGCAAGACAGATGGTTCTTTAAAGAACATTTGACTGAATGGTTCTTCTATGGTATCGCTGTGAAGAACCTTTTGAAGCACCTTTATTTTTAAGAGTGTACTGTAACAGTATTGTGAGTGTGATATTGCTATATTTACTATACAACAATTCTATAAAGAAGTTGTTAAATATCAGTAACTTAAAGGGATAGTTCACCCAAAAAATAAATTTCTGTCATTAACTACTTACCCTCATGTCATTCCAAATGTGTAAGACCTTTGTTCATCTTCAGAACACAAATTAAGATATTTTTTATTAAATCTGAGAGCTTTCTGACCCTGCACAGACAGCAATGCAACTACCACCTTCAAGGCCTGGAAAGGTAGTAAGGACATCAATAAAATAGTCCATGTGACATCAGTGGTCCAACCTTAATTTTATGAAGCTACGAGAATACTTTTTGTGTGCAAATAAAACAAAAATTACACCTTTATTCAACAATTTCTTCTCTTCCGTGTCAGTCTCTGCCGCACATTTATGAGAGTACCACGACACATGCATGTAGTGCTGCTGACACAGGAGCTGGCGTTCTAACGTAATGGCCACATTTCATTAAAAAAATAAATTAAATAATTTGTGTATTTCTTCAATGCAAACAAAAATATTTACAAATGAAGCCAAAGTGCCTACAATCCAGAGGTGAAGTGGAGTAACATAAATTTCCACTCATCCACTTGAAGCGTTCAATCTGCTCCACTTACTCTACTGGTCCTCCATTTTTGAGAGAAAACAACTTTCTGAGTGATCCTGGATGAATTGCTCTTGCTCCAGTTGGGTCTGAAACGCTAATGGGTCAAATTATAAGACTAACTGTAGCTTGTTATAATTGTTATATTTTATTTTATTTATTATAAATGTCTTAAAAAGCTGTAGCTCACTAATTAAACAGCTGTTTTTGCAGTATACTTGTTTGTCTGGGCCCAGAAGGCTACCACTACTGCAAAACTCTTAAAGGGATAGTTCACCCAAAAACGAAAATTCTGTTATTGTTTATTCATCCTGTAAAACCCGACTAGTTATTGTAACTCAAACCATTTGAGGAAACCGATTGCCCTAAACCATTTAAGTTTAAAAAAAAACAATAAATATGAGTACTATAAACTCATTTACATTGAGTTAATATTGGTTTTAAAACTTAAATAGTTTAAGGCAATCGGTTTTCTCAAACGGTTTGAGTTACCATAACTTTCGGGTTTTATTAAAAAACGATATTTTCACCAGCTAAAAATGGTTTTAAGTCAGTTATTTATATATTTGCTGTAGTGTGTCAGTAGGAAATATCAGTTTACATTTCCAAACATTCACTTTGCCATTAATTCAATCCAGTGAGATTTTTGTTTGCACAAGGAGTCTGTCAACAGCCAGTGCTCCACACAGAGATCTGATCTCATCATCATCCAGTCTGTCTGGAATGACATGAAGAAACAGAACAAACTGAGAAAGACTTAATCCAGAAGAACGGTGGCAACGTCTACCAGATGCTTCAAGAGACCTACCTGCAAAAACTGCACAAGTGCACCTAGGACTAAAGCTGCTTTAAACGCAAAGGATGGTCACACCAAATGTTGATTGAAGTTAGTTAATAAATGTTAATTGATAAAGAAAATCTATTTATGACATTATTTTTTGACAGCATCCTCATTTTACAGCATTTTTACACAAGTGCATAAAACTTTTAACAGTAGGCTACTGTAGCTTTGCAGGTAGGTCCCTTGAAGCATCTCGTAGACGTTGCCACAGTTCTGGATTTAGTCTGTCTCAGTTTGTTCTGTTTCTTCACGTCATTCCAGACAGACTGGATGATGATGAGATCAAATCTTTGTGTGGAGCCCTGGACTCCTTGTGCAAACAAAAATCTCAGTGGATTATTACAATTAATGTCAAAATGAATGTTTGGAAATGTAAACTGATATTTCCCACTGACACACTACAGCAAAAGACTGAAATAACTGACTTAAAACCATTTTTAGCTGGTGAAAATACTAGTGTTTTAATAATTTTGGCCACCGCTGTACACTTACGTTGTAGTGAAAAATACATTCCAATGAATGTTCAAACAAAACCATGCCTAGTCCCAGATTGAAATCAAATATGCAAAATGGATTTAACCAGATAATGTTAAAAATATCTGAAAGTGCTATATTCTTTATATTTTATATTTGTAGTGGAAATCAAATTATCCCTAGCAGTTAATAAACAAAAATGCAAGTTGCGGGAAATGCAACACAATGACTGATAGGTGTTCAGATGGGTGCATACAAACTCTGAATGAAGATACAAAAGAGCTTTGTGCTGTGAATTTGACATCATCCAGCCATTTCAATTATAAAATGTATTTATTTTATTAATGGGTTTTTTCTTTTTTCCTATATATTTTAAAGACTCATGAAATATATGATGAAGTTTGTGCACATCTGAAGTAGAACAGAACGTACAGGTGCAGGATAGTTGTGCGAATGTGTGTGTGTGTGTGTGTGTGTGTGTGTGTGTGTGTGTGTGTGTGTGTGTGTGTGTGTTAAAGAGTGTGCATGGTTTGGGGCCTGTTTAATTGATGTGGGCTGAGCATCGATCCCCCCCGCCTGGCCTAATGAAGGCCTGATTGGTTTGTGAGGGCTGGCTGGTTCTGCTCAGCTGCCCGGGCGGCCCGTACTAATCCACAGCACAGCGCATTAACACACACTCAATCCACCATCACTCTCTTTTGCCCCCTCCCAGTCTTCTTTTCTTAAATTCTTTTTTCTCTGTCTTTTCATTCTCTTTCTCGCTTTCTCTCTATTTTTACCCAAAAGTATTTTTTTCCACTTGAAAAAGTTTTGCACCTATAAAATTAATGGTGTTTTTGTCAACTACATTTAATATGAGGTAAAGCTTAATATGATTAAGACATAGAAAAAAATATTGGACTAATAAATGGTTGACCTTCATACTGACCACATTGTTGGATTCTTTTTTTTTCTTGGTGAGTCCACAATCTACCTATGTATGTGTTGGTTGTTCACTGTCTTCTGTTTATCTGTGCAGTTTTAATTATGTAATGTAAAAAAACAGTAATTGTTCTGTAACATCCCATGTTCTGTGTTTATTCTACAGAAAAATCATTTCCAACAGCTCTGTAAACTGCAACATGAAGCTGCCTGCTGTTATTGACAAAAATCTCCGAAGTACTAAAGGTTCTTTGGTTTCCCAGCATGCACTGCAGGTTTGTGTTCTTTCTCACAGTGGCTACACGATGTTGAGTTTCAGATCTGCCACTCAGGACAGTTGAGAGACTCCTACAAATAATAAAGTTGTATTAAAGCAACACACAATGTGTAAAAAAAATACATAAGATACAGTTAAAGGTTGTATCAGCGATTTCTAGCCTAAAACATAAAGTGTCAATTTCAGCTGACCTTTCTTCACGATCCGCTCGCTGCCTGCCCCATAAATTGTCTGTGAAAAAACCGCGTCTCTCTGGTCAGCCTAGGGTCCGAGATATGCCAAAAAAACAATCGGTGCTACCAACCTTTCCACAGATAAACAAACAGTGTTCCAACCAATCAGCGTCAGGGGTTTGGTGTTGTGGACTTTCCTACTGGTGCAGGGATGTAAGGGGGGCGGAGCGAAAGTCCACAACACCAAACCCCTGACGCTGATTGGTTGGAACACTGTTTGTTTATCTGTGGAAAGGTTGGTAGTGCCGATTGTTTTTTTGGCATATCTCGGACCCTAGGCTGACCAGAGAGACGCGTTTTTTTCACAGACAATTTATGGGGCAGGCAGCGAGCGGATCGTGATGAAAGGTCAGCTGAATTTGACACTTTGTGTTTCAGGCTAGAAATCGCTGATACAACCTTTAAGGTCAAAAGTTTACGTACCTTGCAGAATCTGCAAAATGTTAATTATTTAATCAAAATAAAAGGGATCATACAAAATGTATGATGGATGTTATTTTTTTTATTTAGTATGGACCTGAATAAAATATTTCACAATTTTTTTTAGTGATAGTTGTTCATGAGACCCTTGTTTGTCCTGAACAGTTAAACTGCCCACTGTTCTTCAGAAAAATCCTCCAGCTCCCACAAATTGTTTGGTTTTTGAGCATTTTTGTGTATTTGAGCTCTTTTCAACAATGACTGTATGCATTTGAGACCTATCTTTTCACACTGAGGACAACTGAGGACAGCTAAGGAACTCATATGCAACTATGAGAAGGTTCAAATGCTTACGATGCTCCAGAAGGAAAAAAACAATGCTTTAAGAGCCAGGGGTGTAAACTTTTGAACAGAATAACAATGTGTACATTTTTCTTATTTTGCTTAAATATATTTTTTAATATTTGTAATATTTTCTACTCTACAGAAGATACTTACATGTTTTCCAGAAGACAAATTAAGCTAAATTTACCCTAATCTTCAAACTCCAAAAGTTTTCAACCCCGGCTCTTAATGCATTGTTTTACTTCTGAAGCATCAGTGAGCATTTAAACCTTCTGTAATAGTTGCATATGAGTCCCTTAATTGTCCTCAGTGTGAAAAGATGATCTCAAAATCATACATTGTTGGAAAGGGTTCAAATACATAAAAATGCTAAAAAAAACAAAGAATTGTGGGACCTAAAGGATTTTTCTGAAGAACGGCAGGCAGTTTAACTGTTCGGGACAAACAAGGGACTCATGTCCCTCAACTATCACTAAACAAAATGTATTAAGAATCAAGCATATGTAAACTTTTGAACAGGTTCAGTTTTATAAATTCAGTTATTATTTTCTTTTGTGAACTATTTGTAAATAAGTATCTTATTCAGGTCAGTACTAAAAAAACATGCATTTTGTAAGATCCCTCATATTTTGGTAAAATAATTACAGTTTTGCAAATTCTGCAAGGTGTTGACTTCAACTGTATTGCAAACTTTATCATTTAATAAGACTATAATAAAAAAACATAGTGTAAATAATTTAGTTGCATGAAATAAGCATAAATATATGCTATATTCAAATATTTGAGGTTGGTAAGATTTTTTAATATTTTTGAAAAAGGTGTCTTATGCCCTCCAAGGCTGCAATTATTTGATCAAAATACTGCAAAAACAGTATTTTTTTAAATATATTTTAAAATATAATTCATGTCTGTAATAGCAAATCTGAATTTTCAGCACCATTACTCCAGTCTTCAGTGTCACATGATCCTTCAGAAATCATTCTAATATACTAATTTGGTGCTCAAGAAACATTTATTAACATCAATGTTAAAAATGGTTAATATGGTGCTACTTAATTTTGTAAAAAAAATGTGATAACATTTTCAGGATGGTTGGTGAAAGGTTTAGCCTTTATTTGAAAAATTAATATTTTCCAACATTATAAACGTCTTTACTGTCCTTTTTGATTAATTTAATGCATCCTTGCTGACTAGAAGTATTACTTTCTTTTTTTAAAATCTCCTATATTTAAAGATGCTAAATATTTTTAATGTATTACAAGGAATAGGTAAAGTTTTAAGCACAACTGTGTGTTTTAGGTACGTATTATCTTATTTCTGTGATGTTGTACTGTTTATTTATGTGAAGTTATATTCTCTGCACTGTTGATATCACAATTTGTTATCACACATAATGCTTTTTGTCAGGTACACATCTGTTCTCATAAATCTCATAGTGGATTCACGCTGTTAAAGAAGGTGACAGCCCAGTTACAGAAAGCTGGTGGCAGATCTTGGGGATTGGTAGCCGTGATATGGTTTCCACATCAGACTGACTCACAAAATTTGTCAAAGCAATCTCCCTGGTGCTTTCCTCTCCAGAGGTGTCTCAGTTTTGCCACTTCACTGGTCAGTAAATTTTGATTCTCCAGCTTTTTCGATGAGTTTTTGCTTTTATCCAGCTTTTCCATTTATATCAGTTCTTTATTTTTGACACTGGCTTTCAACACTTGGCACTTGTTGATTCTAGGGTACATATCTGATCTTTTGTTCTGTCAGCAACCCTTACAAAACTGAACTGAAAATCAGCAAATATTAATTACTTCAACGCGAAATAATTACAGAACGCTGAAGCTTTTAAGCCCATTATGTTCAGTCACAATGACCCTTGTCAGTATCACCGTAACATTCACTATTTGTTTGTCATCTCCCAAACACATTATTTGTCCGTTCTTTATACACTAAATGTAAAGCTTATTTGAACGTGTATTGAATTTTCAACACTTATCAGCTTGATAGTTTTCCTCTTTAAGCAAGAAAAGCAATTAAGAAGAGATTTTTATTTATAATGGTGGACTGCCAGGAGCCAAGGTGCAGTTCATTTAGTTATATGAATTCAATAAAATGAGAGGGGGAGCAGGTCTAATACAAACTGCAATGAAAACATTAAATCTGCAAACACATTACACGCTGAACATGTGACAGAGTGCCAATGATAATTATAGTGCACACGTGAGGAGTGTAGAAATGTAGTGAAAAATATCAAAGGGTCCAGGCTGATTACATACAGTATTTTGAATTAATCGTATTGTAAAGTTATGTATTTATTCTAAAATAAAAATATGCCTTTGTGTTAGCAAGAGGTTTAACTGTTGGCCTACACTCTTAAAAATAAAGGTGCTCCACGATGCCATAGAAGAACCTTTTTGTCTAAATGGTTCCATAAAGAACCTTTAATATCTGAAAAACCTTTCTGTTTCACAAAAGATTCTTTGTGGGTTTTCAGATTATAAAAAGGTAGAGATGGTTCTTTAAAGAACCTTTGACAGAATGGTTCTTTGTGGAACCAAAAAAGGTTCTTCAAGCGATGTAATAGAAGAACATAGAAGAACCATTTTTGGTTCTACAAAGAACCATTCAGTCAAACCATTCAAACACCTTTATTTTTAAGAGTGTGAATGAGTAAAGATGGACCTACATGTATTGTGTTAAAGGATTAGTTAGTCAAAATTTCCAAGATGTCATCTAAGTGTCATGATCGGAGCTGTGGGTCTCCCCTCAGCCTCTTGAGGTCGCCGTTCACACTGCACTTCTGATAACATTCACCTGTCCTTGTCGTTAACACTGATTCACTCACATCTGTTCACTATTATCCGGTCTTTAAATACTCTCACATTTCTCTCCTGCTTCATGTCTGCATTGTCTTTTGTCCTCAATGTTATTTTGTGTTCCTGCTCCAGCTCTAGACCTTGTTCTCTGTTTTGTTCAGTTTATGTTTAGTTTGCCGTGTTGGCTTTGTTTGCTTTGTTTATTGTTTTATTATTAAATTCATTACTCTCCTGCATTTGGACCCAGACCTCCTTTCTCTACGTGACACTAAGATGTTCATGTCTTTCTTTCTTCAGTCAAAAAGAAAGTAAAGTTTTTGAAGAAAACGTTCCAGGATTTTTCTCCATATAGTGGACTTCAATGGGAATTAACTGGTTGAAGGTCAAATTGCAGTTTCAACACAGCTTCAAAGTGCTCTACACAATCCCAGCCGAGAAATAAGAGTCTTTTCTAGTGAAACAACAATAATTTTCTAAAAAAAAAAAGAATTGATATACATTTTAACCACAAATGCTCATCTTGCATTAGCTCTGTGATGTGTGAAATCACACTGGAAAGGTCACATGTGGTTAGATCTTCGTCTGGGTACTTTGATTCAAAAAGTTAGGGCAGAGTTTAAAATTGTCAAAGTTTATAAAAGGGCGTTTGACTTTCTTTGCACGTTCACTTTGGGTCAATGGGTCAAACAATGGGTCTGTACTTTCTCCTACGTCACGCAATGTGGTTGAAAAGTTTATACATTTCTATATTTTTTAAAAATGACAGATCGTTTCACTAGATAAGACTCTTATTCCTCGGCTAGGGTTGAGTAGAGCCCGTTTGAAGTTGCACTGAAACTGCAGTTTGGACCTTCAACCCGTTGTTCCCCATTGAAGTCCACTATATAGAGAAAAATCCTGGAATGTTTTTCTCAAAAACCTTAATTTCTTTTCAATTAAAGAAAGAAAGACATGAACATCTTGGATGACATCGGGGTGAGTAAATTATCAGCCTAGACTAGTATCATTCGTGCAGATGTCTGTGATGTGGATGTTAGCGGTTGTGTCTGTAGGCCTGTACATGTGCGACATTGTGACTGAGTGACAGTTTACTACAAAGACATGCCACCCACGTATTCATCCGGCGTTGTATCTGTGAGTCCACACAGCATATCAACCATGCTGTGCAACGGCCACCTTTGTTATCTGTCACTCTCTGTCTGGTCGGAAATGCTCTGAATGCTGTACCCGGGTCAGCTTGGCCACTGGGGTTGTGATATTTAAGAGTGAGAATTAGCCACAAGACCAGCTTCAAGGTCATCACATGTGGTAACTTCCACAGATGTGGGACTTTTATTTAGAAGGCCTGGGAGACCTTTAGTTGAAGTTGACATGAAATGAGTTTCATACTGAACAATGCATAAATTTTGGCTTTGTAATCTTCAGTCAAAAAATGTCAAAACTTTAAATCAAGTTGCACGCTACATTACTGTAATTTTTTCACAATACGTTGAGTGCAATTTCTGTTTAATTCTGAAGGATAGATCAATGATTTTAGTGGTTTATAATTCTGAAAATAGTTTATGAGTGTGAATCTGTTCTTCTAGCTTATCCGTTGTTGTTTTTTTAAAGAAAAAATATCACAAGCTTTATACAATCACCACACAATCACTGTGTGCCATTTTCTTTCTGTCAGTGGCGACATGAAAAGCTCTCAGTGGTTTTAATGCTGTTACAACATTCAGTTTCCCCTCAGATGGCACAATAGCAGCTTTAGTGTTCAGTCCTTCAGCAACAGCTCAGTTTTGGTGGTTCAACATGTAGACTTTCTGCTTTGCTGTCAATGACTGAGCATATTTGAGTGGATGCTGTCTGAAAGCACAAATAATGTTTTATCGAATTTAGACAGTAAGGTAGAGCAGATATTGCTCTACATCACCTCAATGTGTTTATCATGTCAATATACCATGGTATAATGCTTAAAAATAAGCTTAGACGTTTTGCTTAAACAACAAGAAAACAGTCACTGATCAGAGGTGCGGGTCATCACAGCTGTCAATCACTCAGCAGTCAGATTTGTCATTTTAGTCAGTACCGGTTTCTACCAAACCTCTTTTGACGCACACAAACACACAGGCAGATACGCACTTACACACACACGCTGTGCTAAGTGGTGTGTGTTTACAGCTTGTTCATTTCCACTCTGCAACTGTTGGCTAAGGGAGTAGGGGCAAGAGAGGGAGAGAAAAAGAGGGTGATCGGAAGAGAGAGGGAGGGCTGGCGGGCAGTGTTTTTGTCCTGAAGAGAAATAGCCCTCTAGCTTGTAATTGGAGGCAGAGAAAGAGAGAAAGAAGAGGGAGGGAGCGACAGCAGAAATTGCTTGGCTGGGGCTGTGTGGGATGATAGTGTTTTTGACAGGTAAATAAGGCTGTGATTGTCGACAGTTACACTGCACCTTTCTGACCCCCACACACACTGGCCTCCTCCATCTATATTTCACTCTGACACGCGTGCTGACTGCCCCTCTCTCTTTCTCCTTCTCTCTCTGTCCCCCTCTATTCCTTTCTGTCTTTTAATCCCTCAATCCTCTTTCTAGTTCTTCCTTTTCTTGCGTCTTTATTGTGTGTTTCTTTTTACACAAACCCCAGGATACAGCACATGAATGCTCTCATCTTACATATGTGCACTATCACACAATGGGCTTATTTTTATATAGGTCTAGTATTTGTATACATAGCACTGAAAATTACTAATGCAAAATGATAACCAGTGATATAATCACAATATTCTGCAATCCGCATGTAAAGATGTAATTTCATGTTATCTTTACATGTGTAATTCTCTGTTTTTTGATGGATAGACAATAACATGGATGAATAGATAGATAGATAGATAGATAGATAGATAGATAGATAGATAGATAGATAGATAGATAGATAGATAGATAGATAGATAGATGTACAGTGATAGACAAACAGAGGACAAACAGCTAAGATGGACGAAACAGATGAACGATGGACGAAACAGACACGAATAGATAGATAGATAGATAGATAGATAGATAGATAGATAGATAGATAGATAGATAGATAGATAGATAGACAGACAGATGCAATAAGTATTTGATTATCTCTTGTTTGAAGTATCTCTTAAAAGGAGATCTCCTAATCTAAGTTTGTTACCTGTATAAAAGACACCTGTCCACAGAAGCAGTCAGTCAATCAGATTCCAAACTTTCCACCATGGCCAAGACCAAAGAGCTGTCCAAGGATGTTAGGGACAAGACTGTAGACCTAGACAAGGCTGGAATGGGCTACAAGACCATCACCAAGCAGCTTGGTGAGAAGGTGACAACAGTTAGTGCGATTATTTGCAAATGGAAGAAAAACAAATAACTGTCAATCTCCCTTGGTTTGGGGCACTATGCAAGATCTCACCTCGTAGAGTTTCAATGATCATGAGAACGGTGAGGAATCAGCCCAAAACTACACAGGATAATCTTGTCAATGATGTCAAGGCAGCTGGGACCATAGTCACCTAAAAAACAATTGGCAACACACTACATCGTAAAGGATTGAAATCCTGCAGCGCCCCCAAGGTCCACCTGCTTAGGAATGCACATGTACAGGCCCGTCTGAAGTTTGCCAATGAACATCTGAATGATTTAGAAGAGAACTGGGTGAAAGTATTGTGGTCAGATGAGACTAAAATTGATCTCTTTGTCATCAACTCAACTCGCCGTGTTTGGAGGAGGAGAAATGCTGCCTATGACCCCAAGAACACCATCCCCACCATCAAACATGGAGGTGGAAACATCATGCTTTGGGGACAGGACAACTGCACCGCATCAAAGGGACGATGGACGGGGCCATGTAAAAGCCAGGGCATTGAAAGCCAGGGCATTGAAAATGGGTCTTGGATGGGTATGATGGCTCAAGAAGAAGCACATTTAGGTCCTGGAGTGGCCCATCCAGTTTCCAGACCTTAATCCCATAGAATATCTGTGGAGGGAGCTGAAGGTTCGAGTTGCCAAATTTCAGCCTTCGAAACCTTAACGTCTTGGAGAGGATCTGCAAAGAGGTGTGGGACAATATCCCTCCTGAGATGTGTGCAAACCCAGTGGCCAACTACAAGCAATGTCTGACCTCTGTGATTGCCAACAAGGGTTTTGCTAAATGAAGTTTTGTGAAGGGGTCAAATACTTATTTTATTCATTAAAATGCAAATTTATAACTTTTTGGAAATGTGTTTTTTGTTGTTGTTGTTGTTGTTGTTATTCTGTCTCTCACTGTTCTCATAAACATACCATTAAAAGCAGCAGGGGATCAAATATTTTTTCCTCACTGTAGATAAAGAGAAAGAGAAAGAGAAAGATGGCTGTGGGGAAATAGGTAGGGGCAAAGAGGGGAAGAGTGAGAAATAGAGTAGATAGATGAGGACAAACATCTAAGATGGATGAGGGATGGATGGATGGATGGATGGATGGATGGATGAATGGAGGACCAACAGACAAGGATAGATACATAGATAGATAGATAGATAGATAGATGGAGGACATACCAGATAGATAGATAGATAGATAGATAGATAGATAGATAGATAGATAGATAGATAGACGGAGGACAAACAAGATAGATAGATAGATAGATAGATGGAGGACATACAAGATAGATAGATAGATAGATAGATAGATAGATAGATAGATAGATAGATAGATAGATAGATAGATAGATAGATAGATAGATAGACGGAGGACAAACAAGATAGATAGATAGATAGATAGATAGAATGATAGAACAAAAGAATAATAGATAGATAGATAGATAGATAGATTGATAGATGAAGGACATACAAGATAGATAGATAGATAGATAGATAGATAGATAGATAGATAGATGGAGGATAGATGGAGGATAAATAGATAGATAGATAGATAGATAGATAGATAGATAGATAGATAGATAGATAGATAAATAGATAGATAGATAGATGGAGGACATACTAGATAGATAGATAGATAGATAGATAGATAGATAGATAGATAGATAGATAGATAGATAGATAGATAGACGGAGGACAAACAAGATAGATAGATAGAATGATAGGACAAAAGAATGATAGATAGATAGATAGATAGATAGATAGATAGATAGATAGATAGATAGATAGACAGACGGAGGACAAACTAGATAGATAGATAGATAGATAGATAGATAGATAGATAGATAGATAGATAGATAGATAGATAGAAAGAATGATAGAACAAAAGATAGATAGATAGATAGATAGATAGATAGATAGATAGAATGATAGAACAAAAGATAGATAGATAGATAGATAGATAGATAGATAGATAGATAGATAGATAGATAGATAGATAGATAGATAGATAGATAGATAGATCATATTGTTTTCTCTCCTTTGCCACCCCTGGTATCTCTTCTTCCCCCTTTCCCTTCTTCCATCCCTTCCCATCCTCTTTTATCAAGTCAACAACCGTCTCTCCCCCTCCCGCTCTGTTCTGCCCTTGCCTCCCTCCCTCCCTCTCTCTACCTCTCTCACTTCAATCTCAAGTGTTTTCAATTTTATTCTAGAGTGGAATTAACTACCCCCGATGTCAAATTGCCGACGAAATCGATAATAATATCTTTACAAAAGAGGATATTCCAGTCTCTCGCGTCGGCTTTTGAAAAATGGAAAATTTAGCCGAGATTGATTCATTAGTTGACACGTTATAGGACGGTATAAGTATTGATCGCGGCCTGTCATGTCCCATCTCGGCTAATCGAAGCTGAGGCGCTCTGTCGATGGGCGCATTTTTCATAATTCCAACGCCGGGGAGAGAGACTAGCCGACGGAGGCGACTGCAAGGCACTGAGAAAAGGAGAGAGTGTATGGGGCGAAGGGGGGCAAAAAGAAAGATAGGCGGAGGAGAGCTGGCTGTGGGGAAATAGGTAGGGGGCAAAGAGGGGAAGAGCGAGAAATAGAGTGAAAAATAGGTATGGGGTAAAAGGGGAAAAAACTGGAGCTGCGAAACGGCGTTTTTTCAGCGTTTACGGAAACAGCCCCACAGCTGACAGGGTGAGCTGGGGGTGTTTAGTGGGAAAGGCTATGTTAATAGTGCAGGTATCGGGGCGTAAATAATTAATGCATTAACTAATTAAATACAAAACGATGAGAAAACGAGATGGGATGGAAAACACGACAGGAAAGAGAGTGACGGCCACTCGTGAGCCGCTCGCGAAGACTGGGGTTTAATAGCAGGAGTTGAGGCTCGGAGGAGTGAAAATGGTAAGATCGGATGAGAAGGCTGAGCGAACGGTGGGGGGGGGGAAATAAATAGAAATCGAATGGTATGAGTTCGGGAAAGAAGTTCTGAGGCGGAAAAAAATATATAGGGAGAGTGAAAGGCGATGACGTTGATTGAGAAACTTTTGATAGTTGTTCAGCCTGAAAAGTTGTTTTAAGGGCACCAGTCTCACCTCTTATGTGTTGGCTCACTCAGATTACCACAGATAGGCCATTTCAACTCCAATCACTGTAATGCATCTGCTCTTAAGGTTTTTTCTTCAGTTATAAAGTACAACGTGTTTTTCTGAGCTTTAAGACAAGGGGTATGCAACTGAATAACTAAGAGAACAAACGTCTCGACCTCATCACTTTGAGAGAAAAAAAAGTTTTACAAAAATAAATGAATGGCTTTCTCAAATTAACGAGATCCAGAAATATCAGTATCTGTTTTATTTTACATAGATCTGATGATTATCTAAACAATTTTTGCTTAGACCAGAACATATATATCACGGTGAAAAGTTTTGTTTTTCATAACGCTACATTCAGGCTGCTTGTCTGTCAGTAAGTCTCCAGTCATTTTGGTCGCTGCAACACAAAAAATGTTATGAGTGCTTCTTTTAAATAGGTTTGATGTGTATATTAAGCAGATATTTGATCTTGGCTCGCACCTCTCATCGCTGTAATGTTGTCACGGATCTTAGGTCATAGGTTTCTATGCTTATACCACCAGACAGAGAGGGGAAACCTTTCAATTGATCATGCATGTCCACTCTATCCTATTACAGTCTTCCATTATTCAATTAAGCTTGTGATCTGTGGCCAAACTCTGGACTGGAGCAGATGTTAGATGTGGAATGAACTCCTTCATCAAAAGCAGGCCCACTAAGCATTCAGATTTAATGTTGTTAACACTTCACACTGTTAGAGATTTTTTAGAGAGGGGATATTATAACAGATTGCATGGTCTTCAAACATTTAGTAAACTGACAACAGTTTAGAAACAGCTAAAAGATGATTGTCAGATGAATATGAATATGAATAAATAATGGGTGGATGAGTTAAGGCAGCTAGAAAGGAGAGTTTCAGATTATATTCAAGAGAGGGACGGAGAAAGAAGAGAGTGTAGATGTGTGCGGTAGATGGAGAAATAGAGGGAGGGGGTGAGCGGGGTCTTGGTACTTGGCAGTCTCTGAGTATCTCAGGTTCTCTCCGGCCGAGGAAAGCGGTCGATATTTAATTGTTATTGCTAGCATGGAACGTACGGAAGCGGTGCCTGTACGAAAATTTCTCATTTATTTGGTATTCTTGTTTTCTCTCTTTCACTCTCTCTCTCCCTCGCCCCCTTGTAGAGAGTTGGAGATGTAGGTGGGGGGTATTTAGACATTTGTGATACAAAAGAAAGTGGGCACAGGGGGTAAAAGCGGAAAAAAGACTCTTCTTTCGCCTAGCAAGTTTAGTTTTCTTCCTTTCGCCTGCTGCAGCAGCCTACTCCACGCAAGCAACACGTTCTTTGACTTGAACTCACCCCTCAGCCCAGTTCACCCCCACCTGTCCAAAATGAAAAATCCGTCATTTTCCATCAAACGTCCAACCAAATATTATCTACACTCTATTCCGAAAGATCGAAACTTATTTAGGGCTACGGGATTCGCCATATGTTTTCAAATTTCATTCCTCCATGAACTTTATTTTCCCCGACTTTGGACAAAATTATAACCCGATCGATCTCCTATCTGCCCACTGTCTACATATATTTTCCGCGGCGGTCTCCGTTTTTGCTCTCAGTCGCCGGTCAATTTTCTGACCCTTTAGCGCGAGACCAGGTGCAGACTAGCGAACGCTCCCAAACCGCGATTAGCTTTAGGGTATGCACCCCAGACTCTTTACCTCCTCCATCCCCCCTTGACCTATCTTCTTGGTCCTCCCTGACATGTCCCCCTCTCTCCTCCTCTGTTCGCCGGCGCGCTCCACACGCTCCTCGTCCACTAGCGCGCTACTCGTCATGTGCAGTTCAGTTTGAGCTCACTCTTTCCAACACATCCTGCACACTTTGCAGGCGGACTTGCGAGGGACTACAGAAACCTAGGGGTGGGCGTTCTTTTCTGTAATTACCAAATTCGTGATCCTAAAGGAAACTCTTTTTCTTTTCTTTTCCTCCTTAGTTTTGTTTACATTTGTGTTTTGTCTCGTACTCACTCGTCGTGCTATTTGCTTCATCAGCCATATCACAATATGTTGCCTCATTGTGAACGCTAATTCGGAGAGACAAAAAACAACTTAATGCACAAGTTGATTTTCTGTGGTTTCCAGTCGCTGTTGTGGGTTGCAGATATTGCTATCCACGGGACCCCGGAAAACCAAGTGTTAAGTCGATGTGAATGCGCAGCGGCAGGTGAGTAAAGCTCTTTACTTCTTTGACTCTAGACTATATCTGAGTGCAGATCCGGTTTCAAAACAAAGAATGTTCATTTACAGGAAAAATAACTTGTCCGTACTGAATGACTGATGGGGCATAACAGGATGCTGCAACCTTGGGTGTCTGTGAATTTGCCCCTGTTGCAGACAGCATTTTACTTTTCATGACAATGATTAGAAAAACGTGTCACATTACGCAGTGTGGTGTTTTATAGCCGCGGGGCGCGTAACGGCGCGATGGGAAAGGGTGAGAAAGGAAGGGGAATTGAAAGGTGATGCACGGTACACCTGTACTCGCGAAGCGATTGCTTTACTGGTGATGATTCCTTGTGCTCATTGGTCGGTGTCATGTTTTGTTTTGAACTTTTAGGTTAGTCCTGGACTAATCTTAATTCAAGGTTTAAAAGAAAGACTACATTGTAGAGTTGAACACACTTTTCCTTTTTACAAACGTGTTGTGAGGACGTTTAGTATTTAGCACCTAAATGTAATATTTTATTTCATTGATGTATCTTGTGGAGGATTGTGCTTCAAGTAGATTTTTCAAATCAACTTCAACCATGAACTTTTAGAATGACCAAAAATCTGTTTTTAAACACTTTTTCCCTTTCACTTAGAAGTCAGTCAGGCCTTCAAACAACAATTAGGAATGCGAAAATCTACTAAGTATACAACACTATGTGTTTCTTCTTTCATAATATTAATACGACTGATGACTGGCATATCTTCTGACTATGTAAATAAGTCTTAAGCAGTCTACCTGTGGCAGTTACTTCTTAATGCATAGTGTGAACCTATGTTGTGTATAGCTCTCGTTAGGCATGATGGGAAATGTAGTTCAGCTTCTCCCAGAGTTCAGCTCAGACACACAAGCATGTCTGCTAAGCTTATAAGCCAAAATTTATGGAGGGTATAACAGACTCATTACTGCTCCAGTGAGGATAAAACACTCATAACGCTTTACTTGAATATGCCCTTCTCCCCCATTTATTGCGGTGATGACAGCACACTCCTCTACAGTCAATGACCACATCATTCCTCATTCCCTTTATAGCTCTGAGACATTTATGGGCTTCCAGAGGGTTTAAGTAAGAGTTAACGAAACTCAGGATAGTGGTTATATTCAGCTGGGTGCTGTAAGTGATATCTAGTGTCCATGGAGTGGACTGATTTGGCACTTAATTGCTAGTTAAATTGATCAGACAACATTATTATGTACTTTGCTAATAGTCACGGATGCTTGTGTAAGACAAAGTAGGGTTTCTGTTTACAAAGATTTATATGTACAACAAGATGTGAGAGTAGAGGAAACCCCTATATGCAACAAAACTTTCTTTTCAATGTTCAAAGTTCAAATTAAAGCGCAACACCTTCATTGCAGTCCACCCTACCTCCCTTTCCTTACTCCCACTTAACCCCATATTTCACAGCTGAACTGAAGCTAATTTAACCCAAGTTAGCCACACACAGCTCTATCCACTCGAGAAGCATGCCTAATTACCCTCAATTAAATCACTTAGCAAACGAGAAAATTACTTTGATATGAAATAGTGCACACGGAAGCGTGACGAGAACAGAGGCTGCTGGACTAAGCTGTGTGGAGTTATGAGGTCTCAGAGAAAGAATTGTAAGTTTATGGGGGATGAAGTTGTCTTGCTTCAGGCCAATACATAAAAACAAATACCAGCTAATGCAATGCTTGAGAGCGTGTTGTTCTGACATTTAGCGAGTGTGAAATTGATTTTATTCCTAGCACGATTTTAGGTGGAGATTTTATTACCAGTCCAAACTTTTGTCCAATCAAGTAACAGGGTTTAAATAGAAAAACTTCACCGGATGGGGCCAACTTAACAAGACTGTGGTATTAATTACCTCTGTTATGATGAAAATGGACTGTTGTGAGACTTTTCGGATGGGTAATCCATTTCATGCTTGCAGTTGGTGGAGCAGGCTAGATATGTAATAGTGATGGGCAATGATTAATCGCGATTAATCGCATCCAAAATAAAAGTTTTTATTTATAGAATATATGTGTGTGTACTGTGTATATTTATTACATGTTGTATATATAAAGACGCACACATGCAGTATATATTTCAAAAATATTTACATGTATTTACGTGTATATAATTTATATTATATATAAATATGTTTAATATACAAACAACATTTTCCCTAAATATATACATGCATGTGTGTGTATTTATATATACATAATAAATATACACAGTACACACACATATTATGTACACAAAAACGTTCATTTTAAATGTGATTAATCGCGATTAATCGTTGCACAACACTACTAATGATACTCTTTATTTCGAAGAAATGTAGTTAAAGCCTCAACATGAGTCAATTTGTCAACAAAATAGTATATTTAAAACTTTGAAGGAGCAAAAAAGCTTTTTTGAATGTGGTTAAGGTCTTTGTCTCTGAGTAGGCGATTGACTCTGTTGTTTGTTTCAAATTATTTTTATACATAAAATGTAGGGTTTGGGAGACATAATTTCTGAATATAAAATCATTGAATATAAAAAACATTAGCAATTTGTTGCCAATATGTACATTAAGTGAAATAAATGAAACCATGTCTGCCAATAAAGTTGTGTAGGTGTCAATACACATTATATGTGATATCTTTTTTCAAGTTAATACATTTTTTTAAATTATGTAAAAGAGAAAGGTTGACACATTGTTTGTCGACTTTACGATCACCTGTATTTACACAGTAAAACATGTTTGCAGTAGACATGCTCTTTACTCAGCTACTCCCAAGGCAAACCAGGCCTCACTAGCAAAACAACTACTTTTATTTTATGAGTTGCTGACATTGTACGATCTAAAAATTCTTCATTTGACTGAGGCAGCAGGTGTAGTAAATCATAGGAGAACAGTGAAGGATACATTACACAACAAATGTGATGTACTGACTTCAGAAGCTGCTTGCACTAATCTTACTTTAGCTGTTTGGCTGTTATAGCTATTGCTGTTTTACCAGCACTAGAGCATCCACTGGTAACAATTATTCTAATCATCACCAGCCTAATACTTTCATAGTGCCTATAAATGTCCAGTTTACCTCACGCTCTGTTGCTGGAGAGAGAGGCAGCCCAGAAAAGGCAATGCAGTTAGAGATAATTGTAAACAGTAGTAGTAATAACACCAGGCCCAACAGTGATAACAATTAGATTTGATTTCATTTGAGGATGCCTCCACAGCTGCTACCCCTGCCCCCCATAGTCCTCCAACCCCACAAACGGACCAGTCTGAACCCCGGCACCTAACAACAACCCCACCCCCAACCCATGGGGCCCGTCTCCCCTCCAGATTAAAGTGGGTGTGTTAATTCGGTGGTGTAGCGATCGAAGAGCTCTGGCAACAATGGGAAATGGGCTATTGATCAGACCTGCTCAGATTAAGACTGGGGACTGGAGCTCTTTCTAGCTCTCTTTCCCTCTCCTTTTCTTTTCGTTTTCCCATCCCTCTCTTCAGTTCCCTCACAGCTTGTCTGTTCTTCCTCTTTTCTTTTATTTCTATCTCTCTTTCTATTTGTTGTACCTTGTTCTATCCATTTGCGTCTAAAGATGTACAGAGGCCTCTCTCTTTTCTCATTCCCCTCTTCTCTCTTTGTGATTCCCATATTAGAGTGAACGCAAACCTAAGCCGTTTCCTTCTTTTTTTGTTTTGTGGGGGGGGGCGAAATAAATGAATAATTATTAATTTATTTAAATGTGCTTTCAAAAACAAATTGCTTTTATTCAAGCTTAGATTTAATATCCAAAAATCACAGTACAACTGCAGCACAATATGTCCTTTGCCAACACGATGTGGTTGTGAATCGGATCCACATTGTAAAGTAATAAACCATACAGTAAGGAAGTGGACAGTAAATCCATACAGTGCAAAGTGAGCTTTAAAAATCTCAGCTCTACCTATACGAATAACCTCAATCACTGATAATGGGATAGGTCAGTCTTCCCCCCTCCCACCTAATAGATGCACCATCAGTTGTCACCACAGTCACTGACATTAGAGCAAACCATGCACCTTGCATTCATAATGCCATCAGAGAGGCCTGTAATACCTAGAACATTAGAGTCTATTACATGTGTCCGGGGTCGTATTCGCATCCTCTCACCGAACATTTGGAAGATGTGACTTACAGTTCATTCCAGGTTTTAACCAGCTTGTGTGGTACCTGGGAATCGAACCCATGACCTTAGCATTGGCAGTGATATAAGATCCATATGTGTATGTTTGCATGCATGTCAATGTGTGTGAGAAAGCGAGCAAAAAGGAAAACCTTTTGATATGAAATAGTGCACATGGAAGCTTATATATAAGCTTATAAATATATATATGACCCTGGACCACAAAACCAGTCTTAAGTAGCATGGGTATATTTGTAGCAATAGCCAACAATACATTGCATTAATGGCAAAAATCATTAGGATATTAAGTAAAGATCATGTTTCATATAGACATTTTGTAAATTTCCTATTGTAAATATATCAAAACGTAATTTTTGATTAGTAATATGCATTGCTAAGAACTTCATTTGGCCAACTTAAAAGGTGATTTTCTCAATATTTTGATTTTGATTTCAGATTTTCAAATAGTTGTATCTCAGCCAAATATCGTCTTATCCTAACAAACCATACATCAATAGAAAGCTTATTTATTCAGAAAAATGTTTAGAAATTGACCCTAATGACTGATTTTGTGGTCCAGTGTCACATCATTATATTATTTCAAGTTATTAATATATTAATCTTTTCTTAACTGCGTGTAATCTCTTTATCATCACTATGAAATACATTTTTAATAAACAGTATTTAATCCTGAGGTTGTAACGCTGATTCACTTGAGAATGGACTTGTGACCCTCTCTAGTCATTGTGTTCACTAGAGGGCGATAAAGAGGTGCATGATGGTGTTGTGTACAAGTCAGTTTAATATCGTTTGAGAGTGTATAATTGGCAGAACGTTTGTATCCCTTCGTTGCTCAATCTATCTTTCTCATTTCATTCTCTTTATGCATCCGCTCCGAGACTCATCATATGCCTCCTTCCACACCCGAGTGGCTTCCATTTACCTAATGGATTATTACGTAGCGGATCAATTAAGTCATTTAAATTTGTTAGGTGCAGTCAATGGCTTGGAAAAGAGCGTGAAGACTTGATGTTTACTTCTGTCCGTAGTCCAGAATCAGGGTAAATGCCAGTGAGATCAACTCTAGTTTTGTACGTAAGCTTTCTAGGGTTTAGGTTTTTAACAGTTTGACAATTAAATGATCAGATTCTGGATTAAGATTAAGTTTTGAAACGACTTTAAGATTTTAGGATGCTCTTTCATTTCATTCACCATTTAAGGTGTTAAATTTGACTAGGTCTATAGGCTGCAGCTCCTCAGCCTGATTTGAGAAGATGATAAAATAATCCAGATACTTCTTGTTGTTTTCTATACATTTTACGAATTTAAACTAGCCTAAATCAGTTTTGGTGCTGATGAGAGTGTGACAACTACGTGAAGTATTGTTGTATGGGGCTGAGAAACTGAAAGTTAGCGTGGACCAGTGGACATGAAGTCCAAAAGCAAAACAGACAGAATCTGAAGAATGGCGAAAGGGACAGTTGTGTATGCGAGAATGTTAGGACGCGAGTAAAGGGGATTTTCTGGCGAAAAGAATGAGAGGGAGAGAAGAAGGGAGGGAGGATGGAGGACAGCACACACACACACACACACACACACACACACACACACACACACACACACACACACACACACACACACACACACACACGCACGCACTTCATATACGAGACAGAGGAGCGGAAACGGGTCGAATCCTACTTCAAATTCTCTTTCCTCTCGGCTTGTCGACCGGGGAAAACAAACCGACCCGAGGCACAGCGAATGGGGATTTACTAATTAACTACTTACCGAGAGATGCACACCTCCTCAGCGCCCTCCCTCCCTCTCATTCAGTTCCCTCGGTCGTGGTTATTAGTGTAGAGGTGCTTCCACGGTTCCCGGCTCCGTGCGCCCCGGATCACACACCAGGAGAGCGAAAGCGCACACGGGTTAGATAGTTTCCACTTTGGACGGTTGGAGAACAAGATCAGAAAAGGCTGAGGTATGTCGTCCTCTTTGTGTTATACAAACGTTTAAGATGATACGATTTCACAAAGTGGTGTTTTGGAACTTTTTGTCGCTTTTGGAAATACTTATATTTTATGGATGCGCTTTAAAGTTGTATTATTATTAGTTATTATTAGCCTGTTATTAAAAATATTTCAACTTAAATACTAAACTTTTCTTGTTCATTTGTGTTTATTTTCCTGAAAGATGTTTCCGTAAATTTTAGTAAGCTATATTCTAAGGACATTTTACAGTATGACAAATTCTTTGAGTTTCGCACAATTTTGAAAAGCGCTGACATCCGTGTGCACACTTGCAAACAGCCTTGCTAGCCGTGCGGTCCGTGCCACGTCGGATTAGCTGTTAAGTGTCTCTATTTGTTAACGCTGTTCGTTGAGCCCTCACCTACACGCCACACTATCAATCAGTCAATTAAACAGTCACTCTCACGGCAACTAGAGACGTTTAATGTGGACTAAGCGCCGGGTGTGTGTGTATCCCTTCGATCTGCCAAATGACCAAGCTCAATTTACTCTCACAAGTGCATAACGTGTGCTGCTCCATTCATTCATCCTTGTCATGTTGGCCACTGGTCAAATGCAAACGAGAGGACAAAAATCACTTTCTACCCATATTTACTTGGATACATTTTCCGTTGATTAGTTGCCAGTTTTGATTAGCCTATTTTCGGGGAAATGTACTTTAATTGAACAAGTACTTAGAAGAATAACTAAGAATAAGTAGGCTATGTTTCGTATTTTTGATTTATATAAAATATTAGGCGCATGTAGAAGCCAATGGCGTTTAATTTGGAATATCCTTGTAGTTTGTGTCAAACATTTTAGTAGGTTTAATATAACACTGACGAGAAATCTGAAACTTGAAAACTTGTTTGCACCTGCGCAAATAATTTAGCACATGTCATGTTAAAACTGTTATTGTAGGAAAACTTTAAAGCATCCTGCTCAATATGTTACCGTTACATCTTCAAGAGTTCGACTAGGCTGAGCTTGTATTTAATCCATAACTCGGTTAGTTTGTTTTAAAAAAAAGTTGAATCAAAATGTTATTCCCAGGCGATCTTTGATGCATATCCATGTTAGCACATAGTATAGGCCTATCTCATCAATTATTACTTACACAATGTTTTTGATAAGTGTTTATAAATCAATAAACAGATATTTAGCTTTAATCATTTCATATGTGCTGATCTATCCATAGATTTTTCTTTTTTCTTTTTAAATCAACCAAAAGACTCTGTTTGGGTTTGTTTAATTATTCACTAAAAACGTGCGAGTCCTGAAAACTACAAAGTTGCTTTGGTTTTGTTTTTGCTCTTTTCGTTTACTTTACAGTCTTGACTCGGCTCATCTCCAAAGTTCGTTGGTGACCATCTGAGGCTGTGGAGTTTCAGCACTGAATTAAATCTTGAAAGCGTTCAATAAGAAAGACCTCGAATGTGACTTGTATGATAATTACACTGTAATAATGTTAATCATTTTGATGATTCAAAGAATTCGAATTTTCAAAAAACTTTGATTTGATTTTTTAAATACAAAAACAAAAACAAAACGACAGTATTTTTTGCTGCCCTTACTTTAGTAATTGTAAAAATGTCGTCTTATTTATTAATATTATTAAATACAATTTATTAAATCCGTGCTTTCGTCGGTAATACTATGTAGAATGCTTTTTAGTGTGAACGGCTAGTGGATGATTTTTGAATGTTTATTATTTTAAATTCGATGTTTGTTTAAAATAATGACTATGAAAGTATGCATCTGCCGGTTGAGGCAGAGTAATATTTTAATTTTCCTAAGTTGTTTTGGGGTGCATTTTTGGTTAATTACTGAAATAATTATACAAGTAAGAAGTAATTATATTTTTGCGTACTAATAGGTGGGATAATAACAATAATATTAATAATAATATGATTATTGTTAATAATTATAATAATAATACCTATTATTATTATTATTATTATTATTATTATCATCATCATCCTACAAAAATAATTGTAAAAAAGAGACGATTGAGATTTACGGGGATTTTTTCCTCCACATCAGTGATTTTGTTTGTCACTTGATGTAAATGTCCCTAATTGTAATTTTGAGGCCGTCCTCTCAGTCCTTGAACATGTAGGACCTATTGCATCTTCCGAGTTCAGTGCATTCTTTGCGTGTTTTCACATTATTTGATTTCAATCAAAGTAATTAACCGCAGGACGTCAGTCCACGAATTTGGACAATATCCAGAACATCCATTAATTCAATCACATGCCCGCCTGAGCCGTTCCTCTGCGGCTCCCTCCTGCGTCTATCTCTCTGTCAATATTTGTTGGAAATATTTCCGACATTAAATGGCATTTGGGGATATCTCTCCTCTCCACATCACTCAGTTCCTCCCCCTCCCTCTACCCCAACACTGCCTTTGCTTAGTCCGCGATACAGAAACTGCTCACCTGTCCAAACTTTGTTTTGAAGTCACGATGCTTCGTTATTTGAAAGCTATACTGTAGCTGATAAGGACAATATTGAAATGTAATAAAGTGACTGACATGGTTGAGTTAATAATAATAATAATAATAATGTAAATAAAATAAATACAATTCTAATAACATTAATATTTCTAAAAAGAAATAATCTTCATACAAGTATATTATTTTATTTTAAAATATTTTGCGTACTGCATTTATTCGAATACTGTTATTTACCTTTACGTTTAATTATATCTGAAATATTTGTCTTTTTTGTAAAGCTAGTCACGGCTTACACTTGTTACAAAGACAGTTTTAACACTTTTTCTAATCCAACACATTTTATAGCCTTACGTTTTGTATGCGTCTTCTGATTCTCTATTTCTGAAAGTCTTTAAACTGCCTTTTTATGTGTTATTATAATATTAGCGCTGCTGTTATAAATGATTCAATAATTAAAAAAAAAAAAAAAAAAACCTCAATATTGATTTTAAGCACTTTTTATTAATGTGTCATTTTCGCTCTTTTACAGCTTCTTTTTTTTTTTAGTTCAGCTCGGTTACTGCAACTCCAGGCCGATGTCGCTTTGTAAAATTACTGCATCTGTAATTACTGCATTGATTTATATTTATTCATATTTAATTTTACTGTGCTTTATCTGACATGTTCGAGAATCTGTTTTGAGAGCTGTATCCAAATAGTTTTAGAACAAACTTACAAATCGTAGGAAATTGGCGGAGTAAAGAAAAAGATTGAATGAAAGAAAAGAAAAGAAAAGAAAAGAAAAGAAAAGAAAGAACAAGAAAAGCTTTCCAACTTGCTCTCACAAACACTAAAAAAGTGATAGGTGTGAGTTTACGCTACGCTGTTTAACACATAATTCTTACTTTTACAATTGCAGTTACCCATGTTTGTTGAAGAAGAATAAGTATTACTAAAAAAGACTTCAAATTTTTGTTTTTATCAACAATTTAATTTTTCGTTTCAGCGCATCAATTATACTGCTGCACGGAACAGCACAATCTTTGTTCCCCGAATTGGATCAGATAAAGCCCAGAGATTCTCGGTCCATCCTACAGCCAGCAGCCACGGTGCCGGCTCCGGCCCTTGGTTTCCGTCTGAGGCGAGGCCACTTGGGAGTGCCGGTAAGTTCAGCTCCGTAAAACAAACACACACACACACACACACACACACACACACACACACACACACACACACACACGGGTCTGCTGTTATAGCAGCAAACACTCGCATCTTTTTAAATCTCGCATCTATTTTGTCTGTTTTGCTGGAGCGACGCACTGCATAGTGAGAAATCGCATCGTGAGTTTGTTCACAACAGGTTGTCAAACATACGGCATAGTTCGCAGCATCTGTTATTCCATTTGTAAGCGTTGAAATATACTGTCACCTACAGTGAAAATATTTTTTTTAAGCATATTCAAATGTGTATCAGCAGTTAAATGCTGAAATTGCTGTGTTGATTTTTTCTTGTATTTGGGATATTAAGAAAATGTAAAGGCAATTTAATTAATTAATTAATTAATTAACTATTAATTCAGATAAAGCATGCGTGTGTATAATTCAACCTGATCTTACCTGAAAAATACTTTTAATATAATCAGGTTGATAATCAGTCGTATTTAATTTAGTTTGTTTCAAACTGAGTAAAATTACTAAATTATGTTTCCATATGAAGGAAACTTTATATTACCTAACAATACTTTTTACAGTGTGTCCAAAAAAAAAAAGATTTTCAAATTTTGTGTTTTTTTAGGCAATTTAGTTTGAACCGGTTTCTTCTCTGTCCCTTCTCCCTCCCCATGTTGTGTTCTTTCGTCCTATCTCGTCCACCTTCCGTGCACCCCTGGTAGCTACAAACTTGTACACAATAATAACACCAATATATACCCATCTATCTCTCTATCTGGCTTGTCGGCGGTGTGGAGAGTGCCTGGGAGCCTGAGAGTAAGGAAAGGTCAGTTAATCGATGGCGCCCAATTTGACAAATCCAAGTGAGTCTTATCATCCGCAGTATTT
This sequence comes from Garra rufa, assembly GCF_049309525.1. Classification (NCBI taxonomy): domain Eukaryota; kingdom Metazoa; phylum Chordata; class Actinopteri; order Cypriniformes; family Cyprinidae; genus Garra; species Garra rufa. Next base: position 24,371,113 of record NC_133369.1, read on the forward strand.
AGGGGCGATAGAGGGCCTCCGAGATAACTGTTTAATCCTGACGGCAACCGCAAGGGGAGAGGAGGAGATAGAAATGTCCGCGGGAGAGAAAGAGACAGTAGGCTTGAGAGAAAGTAGGAGAGACTGGTATAGAAGAGAGGGTGCAGGTTAAATAAAAGAGTTCAGAGGTTAGACATATTAGACTTTGGGAAAAGACAGAGGAGTGTGGAGAGAGAAAGAAGTCCCAAACCATTTCCTAAATTCCGAAAGCAATTTAGCAGTTGAATTCGAGCCTTCTACGGTTAGGTAAGCTTACTTATCTTATTTACTAGCTGTTCTCAGAAACACAAAAGTAGATCTATTACTTATATCTACATATAATACTGTTTTAAAAACATATGATGAATTTGATTTTTAAGGTCCATAGCAAACACACACCCTAACACTTGTTGGCCGTGAGAGGTGCTTAGTCAAGTACACAGCCTCCTACTCTTGTCCTCTCTCACCGTCTCAATACCAGCTCAATGTAATTCGATTGAGATTAGTTGCACTGGCATGACAGGAGATCCCTAGTATTGCCAAAACACTTAGGAGGCAATGACAGGCTCCCATCGACATGTGCTAATACAAGACTCCACGACTGGCCATGCATCACGACTACAGCGTTCACACACACAGCAGAGGGGTTTGAGTGTGTGTGCACTTATGAGTAAGTGAGCTCATAACTCGGCCAGAGCTAGAGATGAAAGTAAAAGATAAGAATACATCAGCGAAGAGCATAAGAGAGACAGAGAGACAAATGGCATAACGGAATTGAGTTATAATGTGCAGAAGAAACAGGAACGGTGCTTGGGAGAGACGGACAGGGAGACTGATGGTGAGTGAGTGAAAGTGCGGGAGAGGGAGACGAAGAGTAAGTGGTTTGAGAGGATGGATGAGGACAGGAAAGAGAGAAGGCACAGCCGAGACATACAGCAGCTTTACAAGAGCGGAGATTAAGGCAACATGTCCCCGGTCAGTCATTAATCCGGTTTAAAAGCAATTAAGTTAAGACTCTCTGAGAGAGAGAAAGAAAAAGAGAGCGCGAGATAAAAGGCGAAAGAGAAAATGTGATTATTTTGGGTTTATTTGGCTCTTTAGCACATACAACCTGTGTAAGGATTAAGGAATTGGACAGAACAACTTTGATTATTGTACCTAACTCTAACTGTCCAGCAGTCTCGTTCCTCATTCTTATAGTGTGTATCAGGGTCATTGATGTTCCAGATGTGTATCACAGGCTACAGGTCGACACCGGGCCTCACCACATGTGTAATGTTTCTGCGTCCACGGGGAGATTGTGATACAGATAGTGCTACCACCTGACAGATACACAACAGAACATAAATCACACCTGGAAGCTCTTGAGTGCACACAGAGAGACAGTTTTATCACACTGTTTGTTCTACAAAGTAATTAACAGCTATGCAAGCAGGGAAAGGTCAAAGCAAAGAGCTGCTGAATGAAGAGTCTTTGTGAATTTCACTCACTCGGTTTTACAGAGAACTTTTGTTTTTTTGCAAACATGATCTTCAGGCATAATCTAGTCATTAAACTGACCGATCATTGTAGGGGAACAAGATCATTAAGAAAAACCTCTGTTTCAACCTCATGTTTGTAGGATTTCTAGGATGTCTGGATTGTACACCATTTGGAAATTAATTGAGAATGCTAAATTTGAGCTGAGATTAAAACATGATGCCGAATTGCCATTTGTGTAAAGAAATAGATTTCAAATTTAACAAAACAAATTTTTAACTAGAAACTTTAAAAACTGACTTACAGTCAAACCTAAATTTATTTAGACACCTTCAACATTTCTCACATTATCACGGTTTATTTGCTATCGTTTCGAAAATGGTAATAAAATATGACAAGAACTCAAGAGCTAAATTGTGTCAGAACAAATTCATTTTGATAATTTCAGATAACTATGATAGAAAGGTATGTGACAAAACATAGTCAGGTTAAAGTGTCAGTTATCAATTTTACTAGTAGTCCACTGTATAAAGAATGTCACAGTTTACTTTATTTTGCTATCATCACTTACATAAATCAACTATAGTGTCCTGAACCCACTAGTAAAAAAAAATCTAAAAAATTATATTTGGTGTCTGAATAATTTTTAGTTTGAATGTATGTTGACATGGGCTTATTTGAAAGTTTTGAGGAAGTTTAAGCTTTGACGTTTGAAGGTTTATAAGCGTGACAGAACACCACTGCATGCCACAGATAGATAGATAGATAGATAGATAGATAGATAGATAGATAGATGTATAAATGAACGTGTATAAATCAACACCAACAGGTAAACCTACATCGGGAGTTTGCGTTTCTCTTGCCTCCCCTGAGCCCATTGAGTTTTAACAGACCCTTTAAAGCATGCAGTGAGTTTGGTGGGGGCTAATTGAGAATCAATGAGGGAAAGTCACGTGAGAGGAGGCAACGCCTCTGCTGCGATGTGATTGGATATGACTGGTTATGTTCGGCTGTGATTAGTTCATATGATAAATCCCATCTCTTGTGTTTGTGTGCGTTCGACATTTGAGAATCAGTCTGAAATAACAATCTAATGGCGTTAATGGGAAGACTAATAAAAAATAAGTAAACAACTCCCACACTTATATATCACTAACTTATGAAGTCAAAATCAAACTTCAAATGGCCTGAAAACATGATCTGTGGGGTTTTTTAGTGAGCAATCAGCTTGTTGAAATGAAAGGTATACATCGATACATGAGTTATTATTTTGGAATAAATGTTTAAAAACACTAAACTGATGAGATTTACAATTGGTTTTAATATATAGGATAGCCTATTAATTACACTGGTAATATAAAAATACAATATAGATGTTTATTCTAGTAGTGTAAGTAATGTTTATTTACCTAAGAAAATGTGACTGGGGCATGAATTTACATCTTTATAAAAAAAGTGAAGACTTTGCCTCATTTCAGAACACCACTGCATGCCACAGATAGATAGATAGATAGTTGTTAGATAGTTGTTAGATAGATAGATGTTTAAAATTGCACCTGTTTTTGATCATTTAAATATTTAATAAATTAACTTTAGTGGAACCAGGGTGGAAGAACACTTCAGTTCCCAGAATGCATTAACTGCGTTGAATTTCTTTGAATTCAGTGAAATTCACATGAATGTTCCTCAGCCTTGACATATGTATTACTGGTCGCACCATAGTAACATTAAACAGAAATAGACAGAGAAAGAGAGAGATCTTTAAAACGTGATGGATGAAGTCCGTCTCGTTTTCCACTTTACCCGAAGTGAGAATACAAAAGTGTTGACATAGATTTTGTGGAGTGTTGCTCATTGTTGACCAGGATGGAGTGCTATCGACTGGCTCTTCCTGCTGAGGGATCGCTGTGCAGCCCTGAGGCCAAACCCACAGTGGCATTTAATACACTGCACTGGTGACCATACTGCCACACTATTCATGCTGTGTCCGTATGTGTGTGCTTTTATTTACTCAGTCACACACACATATATACTCACTTAAAAACTCAATCTACATATGCAATACCTCAAAAAGACCAGCTTAAACAGAGAGAAAAGAACCTCTTTGCGCCAGTCTCTGGGTTAGAAACTGGGTTAGATGTCTCCAAAGTGTAAAGATGTAAAACGGGACAAAGAAGGAGAAGGGGGACAACATGAGAGAAAAAGATGCCACAAAGACAGCCTCTGGGTAGGATCTAATTTGCAAAAAGGGAGGAAGCACAGAAGAAGTTGTTCACTAGGGAGAGAGGAAAAAAGAAAGACAAGGGAAAGACAGAGATACACAGATGGGAAGGAGAAAAGGGGAGGGGGGCTAAAATTTCCATCAGGTTTTCAATTGGGGCGGATCAATAGTGTATTAGAGCTCACCTTGACCCCGCGTCTCCCCCCTCTCCTTACAGGCCAAGTCACTTGCACACACAGCAGGGGGCTGCAGAGGGACAGTGACTGCATTACTGCTTCCCTCACAGCAGCCGAAGTGGCAGAAAATGGCACAATGAAAAAGGGAGAGAGTGAACGAAAGACTGAGACTGGTGCTCGAGTGCTCCGGGAGGCAGAGAGGCCTGCTGAGCGGTGCTTGAAAATTACGAAACAAGCTGATTTACTAGATATTTCTGCGTTTACCTGCCTTCGTAGGTTTATAAATCTCGGTGTGCTTGTTCACACATGAACACAGACTGCGCGTGCAAAGAGACAGTGAACTTCAATCCACTTCGGAGGTGGAGGCAGGGGGCAGCGGGCACAAAAGAATAGGGGGGAGAGGTTGAATGAAAAAAAATTGATCTGGGAATTTAGCATTTAGACACAGTTTACTAAGCGATATGGAGGGAAGGCAAAAGAGCACAGGGGATTGGAGGGGCCAGACACTTAACTTTACAATTGGTCGGCGTCACCCAGGCAACTCGGCTCCAAAATATGGAAATCCCAGGTGGAGAAGCTTCTATATTTTTGAAGTCTTGTCATTTACTGCTCTTCTGTTTGTAGCACAAGCGAATGGCTTTTCCCTCTGTCTCTTTATGAGCTGGTTTGTCGTTTGACGACTAGGAAACTGGGTGATCACTATGAAATTTATGTTCTTTAGACAACGCCGTAAAGACATTATTAAGACTTCACGTCTGCTAACGTTTTGTCGTGACGCTGAGATTGTGCCGCTCAGATGAGAAGTTTTCTCCAGGCGTTTCCTCAACTATTGTTGGCTTCACACTGTTTCGCTCAGTCACACTTGCACACACAGCGACTAACAACAAAACAGAGGCGCGCACGCAGTGTCCCTACTGCTGAAGGGAAAAAAGAAAAAGAAAAAAGGGAGAGAGAAAAAGAAATCGATCGCCGGGGATAGCGGTGCGCGTCGGAGGATCGTATCTTGTCAAAATAATATATTACCCTCATCCCCGGCTGATCGATGCGGTGGATTAGGGACGGAGGGCTCGCTCTCCCCTCCCCTCCTCCGTCTCTCTCTTTCTTTCTCTCTCTCTCGCTCTGTCCGCCGTTCCTTGCAGTTTAATATTTACCTCCGTGAAGGAACGGGCGCGACGGCGCTCACTCTTAATTGATTCCGACACTTGGGGCTCTGTGCTCGGGCTGCGGAAGAAGGCGGGAGGGGTGGCTGGAATGTAGAGAGTGTGAGAGGGAAGTGGTGAGGAACAAGCAAAAGAAATGAGGGAGAATAAGATAAGGCCTAAAGGAACAAGTTGATTTTCAGCTTTTATATGCATTTGAAATTTATCCTAGTATATTTTCGTATTTTGTCCTTTTCATTTCCTATGAAATGCAAGGCAGGAAGGAGTACAGATAATATGAAGAGATGTGAACCTACAAGTTCTACCGCCCATTCTGTAGCCTACAAGTTACAAGATGGCAGGTGAAATAGAATTTCCAGTGGAAATGAGATATATGAGAGAAAAAGAACACCTGTAGAACAAATAATCAAAATGTCAGAGAGAAAAAGATAAACACACTGAAGTACAAAAACCGAGGAATGAGCATCTGAAAGGAGGCAAAGAAAAATAGCAAAAAGAAACTGGATTTTTTTTTTGCAGAGAAAGGAAATTTAATGTTGAAGAGACAATTCAAGTTTCTCTCTTAAAGTTAAGTTTAAAGTTTGAGTTCAGTAAGACTTTTGAGAAATTGACATTTCTGTTCAGCAAGGATGCATTAAATTGATCAAAAGTGACTGAAAAAAATACATTTATAATGCTAAAAAAGATTTCTATTTCAAATAAATGCTATTCTTCAAAGAATCCTATAAATAAATAAAAATATTAAGCAGCATAGCTGTTTCAACATTAATAATAATAAGAAATGCTTCCTAATCACCAAATCAGCGTATGTGACCATGGACCACAAAACCAGTCATAAGGGTCAATTTTTTGAAACTGAGATTTATCAGTTTCAATATAATCTGAAAGATGAATAAGCTTTCCGTTGATGTATGGTTTGTTAGGACAGGACAATATTTGACCGAGATACAACTTTTTGAAAATATTTTTGGCTACAATAGTCACACATAAGAATGATTTCTAAAGGATCATGTGACACTGAAGACTGAAGAATATTTCACAATATTACAGTTTTACTGTATTTTTGGTCAAATAAATGCTGCCTTCATAAAACTACGAGACATCTTTAAAAAACAATAAAAGGTCTTACTGACTCTAAACCTTTAAATGGTAGTGTACATTTCACATCAAATGAAAGTAATAGGAAGAGAGGAATGAGATGAAAGCAACACTGAGGAGCCTGTAGAGCAAATACAGAAAATGACCAAAAGCAAAAAAAAAAAATAGAGATTTGCATCAAAAAAGGCGACAAAGATAAGTAGCAGAAAGAAACATGCATGGCAAGAGAACAGAGGGCAACCATAAAAAGAAAGCAAAAAACAGAGAGGAGGGGGAGAGAACAAAATTGTGAGGTGACAGAGTAATATAAAGAGGGATAGATAGAGAACAGGAACGATGAAGGGAGACGGAGAAAACAAGAGAGGCACCATATTTTCCGTTGAAGGAACTCAGCTGTCATCTTGTTCCGCCAGCACAGAGCGTAGCTATAAAATACAAGAGCCGGGCAGGCCACACTCAATGACTTATGTGTATATATAGGCTTTGTCAATATTTCTTTCTGGCTCCCTACTCTCTCTGTTTCTGGCTTTTTCTCACACACATTCTCATGGAGGTTATGTGGGTGTCATGTTGCCCTAAACCTGTAGATGCCATAGAAAACTTGCGTTGTGTTTTGCATACACAATATTTTATGACAGATTCGTTAAAAAAAAAAAAAAAAGTTCTTTCTGCATATATTTTCTCTAGACATTATCTAAATAACTTCAGGGCAAGGTCTTAGTGCACTCACTATATGTCAGGCCACCCTATGGAACTCAAGTTGTGTTGATGCTACCAGCATCTAAAGTCTAGCCAATACACGGCCTCTCCTTTGGTGCGTTTATTGGTTTTGAAAACAGAGGTACGCCATTGTGAACTATTGTGAAACAAAGCAGATTGCAAACAAAAATGCCCTCGTACATCCATCTAGCTGACTTGTCGAGTTTCTTTTTCTCTTTGTCTTCGGTTTCCCTTCCATCTCTCTTTGTATATAGGCCTACGCACCTCCATTCGCTCTCTCCATTCATCTCCCTGCCGCTCCCCCTCGCTGTTCATCTCTCTCTGTATTTCCTCATCTCTGGTCTTTATTTACCGGCGCTGCGGCGCTGGCTGTGGCAGCTCAGGGAGCGGTAACAGAAGTGTCAGGTGTCATTATTCGTCTAATTCAGTAATCCGTCATCGCACACTCCCTGTGTGTATGACGTATTATACATGGACACAGCGGGTGTAGTAGGCGCTGAGGTGGAGATTCGATTTGACACGCGCAGAGGTGGGCTGTTTGGTTGAGGGGGAGAAGAGGGGGGATACATGAGTGGAAATAAGGTCCCGAGTTTGACTGAAGACAAAGGGTAGTAAGAGTTAGGTGTGAAAGAGGTTGTAGGTGGTTCCAGAGTTCAAGCAATGTCTCTTGTTTTATGATTTTATGACCCAAAAAATACAAATTCTGTCATCGATTATTCATGCCCTCATGCTATTTCAAACTTGCATGATATTCTTTCTTTTGTGGAACACAAATATTTTTTTAAAAATAGGGTCCAGTATTGTTTTGGGTCCAATCATTGTATCAAGCAGTTGACTTTTCATTTATAGGTGAATTGTTCTTTTCATGTACCATTTAAATGTATATTTAAATATGTACATTTAAATGTATATTTAAATATGTACGCTTGTGTAAACCCAGTGTGATTTCTTAATTTTGCTAAAAAAATACAGAACCTAACTCTTTCTGCTTCTGAAAGTAAAAAGGATGAACCATTCTTTTTAATTTTTTATGTGCCCCTCCATGGTTAAACAACACCTAAAACTTTAGTTTATTTCCAACCTTGTTTTTCCCTTACCCAAAAGTAAAGTTATTTGTCTTTTTTTCCACAGTGTTTATTGATTCCTCAGATTTAAATTTAACTATGGTGAGGATAATACATGCTGCAGTAACTCTCTTATTCTACAGTTCTGCCTAAATTTTCAAGAGCATTGCGGTCTTCAGTCCTTAGTGCTGCTATAGTGATAAACTTGACTGTTTATAGGGACACGAATAAAACATTCGATAAACAACTTTCCAATGTTCCAAAGGGTCTAAAAATGCCCACTGCAGTAATGAAGATTTAGATGGAAAAGAAGAATGCTATGGGGTCATGGGGTACAGTCATGTTGGGAGCACCTTCTTGATTCTGGAGTCTTGTTAAAGGATTAGTAGCAGTTTGTGATTATTTATTTCCTCAGCTTCGTTCGTTTTGTCAAAAGCAAGTTTGGGAACAGTCACTGCTGCTTTTGGGACTCACAGATTTGTCATGCTTAAACCTATTTTTCTACACCAACTGGTTTAAAGTATCTAAACTGCAAATGCTAACTCCAAGTGTTATATTGTACAAGCACAGATTTTGATCCTTGGTAAGACCTGACATAAGGTAACATTGCAGAAGTGGTCTTCACAGGTCATGAGGATTTGTACCTTTGACGTCAACTAGCTCCACTATCATCTTAAGTTTTGATGATGTGCATCACAAGCCTAAGTAGAGACCATTAGAGCCAATGGACTATTGGACTTTTTTTTTTTTACATAGCCAGTGGTGTTTGTTGCTCACGTTGCAAAAACTGCCAACTCTTAGTGAAAATGAATTATCTCTGGTTGATTTGTTGCTGCAAAATGCTCAATATGTAAACAGCCCTTTACCTGCAACTTTTTAATAGATCTTGATCCAAACAGTTTATAAGGGACAAAGGAACGCTTAATGCACATTTTACTACACATTGTTCATCGCAAAGCCATCATACACCATATGTGAATATCATTTACATTTTAGTGTTGGATTAAAAAATGTATGGACGTATTGATGAAGTTTGGCCTAGTTCAGCAGATTTGGACCAAATAACTTTCTTCTAAAATTTCTACTTTTAGAAGGTTGTATTGCTGGTTTGTATAAGAATCTTGATGCAAAATTATTGCTCACACTGATGTTTAATACCTATAAATGTCTTTATTTCTTCAACACAAACACAAAGTTTTGAATATGGATAAAATGTGCATTTTACTCTCTTCCATACAATGAAAGTCAGTGGGGACTAGATTAGACAATAAAACACCTTAAAAACATAAAAAGAGGAGCCTTTCTGAAGTCATATTTAGCTCTGTGTGAGGAACAGTAGCCTATAAGCACAATTTAAGTTGATATTGACATTCACCTTCATGGAAAATTATGTTTCACAGAATAAATAACATCACACAATTTCATGAGGGCGATTAAAGAATGACCATTTCAAAATTTCTATTAAAATTTCTTTCAAGACCCTGCAAATCATGATTTGCAGCATTTTCTGGAGACCATGCTGATTTCACACTGAACATGGATAACGCTTTATAATTATCATACTTTAATGTTCTATTATAATTCCTCTGCTGTTGAAAATTTGCCTGTTTTACGAATATCTAGAGTTCACAAAATTGGCCTTATTATTTTTATTAGGGTTCGGTATACAAGCCACAAATAGATAAATCATTTGCACAGAGCTTTTCCGTTTCTTCGCCAGTTTATAAGAAAGAAAAGCAAGAAAGAAACAAAGAAAACAAAACTATGAAATTATAAACGATATTATTACGATAGTTGAGTAATGCAAAGTCGTTATACACAAATTAAAATCCGACAACAAAATCGCTCGTCTGACCCATATAGACCTGACTTCACGTGGCATCTATATATGTATGTATCCTTTGCTAAGCTAACTGCAGTCTTTTTATGTTCTAGATATTCTTAATAAATGCGTGACCCCGCAAGAGTTTCTAAGAAACTTAGTTTAGTTAGTGTGTAGTAGTTAATGTGTAGTCTTCTTCCTAAACCAAATGCGAGTTCAGGTCTGCGTCTGTAAACTACAGTTCACATTTTGGCGATTGCATCCAATTATTTTGAGCACATTTATTAATCTCTGTATAAATTGACATTACTTTTTTTTTTAAACGTACCGCTATTCGTAAATATTTATTGTTCACTCAAACCTCGACAGATGACATGCGAACTTTTATCTTTAGCAGTAGCCTTTTTTTGCACTGTTTCCCTGAGATAGTGGTGAATGTTTTGTACAGCCTCTTTGGACCTGACAGCTCATGTAACAATTTACTTCTAGTCTGCGAAAACCTGAACCCCGCCTATACTTCAGATCGCGTCACAGGTGACATACTCACAGCCACGCGTCTGCTGTATCACGGACCTTGCTAGAGAATTGCGTTGCAGTTACATCATGATTTATATGCTGATTAATTTAAGATTCACGGAAGGAAATGTTCCGAAATATCAGTCCGACCCAATTGTGATAAACACTGTTTTGCAATACAGCCCGTACGAGACAAAAAATAGTATTGTTATAATTCACAAGTAACATTAACAACAACATTATTATTAATATTAATAATAGGCTAATTATTATAAAGGTATCGTGAGCGTGATATGCAGAAACAACACCTGGACGGAGTAAAACCTGTCTGTAAGACGTGCTTCCTTTATTGAGAGATTCTTGCGTGTCGGTAATGAGACGTGCCGAGAACTTCAAACAAACGGAAAAAAGAAATCCTAACGGATCTCTGATACAAGCGAGAGGGAGAATAAATCAATGTGTTCACTGCGTGCATCTGCCTTCAAGTTTTTTTTCCCTTTTTTGCAAGACAAAAAAAGTTTCATCCCTTATTAAAAGCGACTTCATAAACAAATTAGACAAAACAGAAAATCTAAAGCCAGCTGACAACAAATTACGGTTATGCGGTTACACTACTAACCTTACACTGCACATAGGAATAAAGAGTTGCGTGAATGCGCGTAGGATAAGGGCGATAAAAGATACAGAGACAGGGCTAGGACTCCAGCAGCACTCTGGGAGATTGATAGTGTGCGCTGAGTTCGGGGCAGGGCAGTCACTGTTTTAGCCCTCTGAGTAATCCTACACTTTATCACCATCATAATGACAGAGAGCGCCAAAGAGGGAGGAGAGCACAAAGGAGAGAAGGGTTAAGTAGGTGTGTATTCACCCGAGTTATTAGCATATGCTTGAGGAGAAAGTGATAGAGAGTCGTTCTAGGAAAAAGTAAAGGAAGAAAAGGGGATGAGAGAAAGAGCGTCGTGAACGCCAAAGCGCCAAAGACAGGTGTACAGGCCTGATGATGAAAGCTTGATTAAAGTAAATGAGCTACCTGAGCCCCGGACTAACCTCTGTGACGCGCACTGTCAAGAAAAGTACAGACGGATGAGGAAAAGGTGGAGGAGGAGGATGGATGTGGAAGAACAGAGAGTTCAGAGTGAGAAGTTCACAGTGACGTCAAAAACTTACTTCATTTTTAAAATGAGTTAAAACTAGCCTCTACTAAAACGTATGCAAATATTTTAAAACCTGATCCTGTCTAGAGTAGACCAATGAGAATACAGCCTGTTTAGCATTAGCAGAAAATTGGTCAAACAGCAAGACGTTCTTGCTTAAAATACTTTAATTCAATTTCACAGTGGCACATAATGGTCTTTTATTACTGCGTGAATGAAGGTAAGGCCATTATTTTGCACTGCTCTCTTGTTTTTGTACTTCTCTTATTAATTCAGTTAATCACGAGACCTTTTTATTTATTTATTTATTCTTGCCACCCTCTTTCCTTTTTCATCTCTCTCTCTCTCCAACGATTATCCTGCCGTCTAATTAGAAATCGATACTGTGAAGCCGGCGGGTATTTGCGATGTGTTTGTGAATGTTGAGAACAATTCCCTGGACAGAGGTAGATAGAATAGGAAGAAAAAGAAAGCGTGTGCGCACACACACACATACTCATACACACGCACACACACACCACCACTGCCGAACAGAGACACACTTACGGCTCCGAGCTATTCGTTTTTTAAAAAGCTGGAAAAGCACACACTAAACAAGGACAGAAAGAAGAGCTTTCCTGTTCTGCGCAAGGGACTGAGGCATGAGCAGCTGGGATTGTTTTATGCAAATAAACGATACGGGGCTTGATGGTGCATGTGGCTTAATGAATAACTTGATAATGAGAAGTTGCATCATGTTCCAAATAATACACACAGATAAAAGAGAGAGTGGAGATTGTGGCATTTAATAATGGCGTTGCATTTAAAGAACTCAAGAACTTAAGTGTTTCACAACTTAATGTCATCATATTTTTTAGTCACGTTTCCGTTTGAAAACTTCTAAAACAGATCAGCCTAATAGCATACTAAATATTGAATTAATATTTATAGCCTATGAATAAGTTTATATAAATTCATTTTGTTATTCACAATAATGCGCACTGATTTAAGTGTTTTAAAGTGATGATTATGTTAAATAGTGGATTATTTCGTTTCGTAGCCATCATCAGTGACACGGGGTCATAGCTTCTTCCCCTCCCAATGAGATGTGATCTGAAGTCTCTGCAATACAGGAGACGGAGGCGACGGGTTAGCGCTATTATTGCACTAGCAATCGAAGTTAAACGAATTAGCAGCTCGCGTCGCCGATGTGGAGAAAAGAAACAGAGAAAAGAATAGGAGCGCGCACATTTATTAGTTTAGCTCGCACCGAATCCGTTTTTCGCCACAGTTTTCTCTTTATTTGCTCCCACCGTAATGTGTTTGTGTCTGTCCTCGCTTGTGATTGCTATGTCCCTTTTGCAAAATTGTTCTCTCTCTCTCTTTCTCCGTGGGGAAATGTCGATTTAGATACAACATAGCACTTTTCACACGAGTTGTTTGTTTAAAAGCAGAGCCAGCCATCCACTATTACATTATATTTCATCAACCTATCCGGTGGGGAAGGCTGATTTCTCTACATTTCTTGTTTCTGCGCTAGTTTGAATCCGTCCGTGTGCCTTTCCACTTGAGCCTCTCATTAAACGTCGCTCTCTCCCTGCCTCGCCATACTCCCTCTCTCTCCCTCATTTATACGCGCTTTACTCTCCCCTTGCCCATGGCTATATGATCGCAAAAATGTGTTTACAAAACTCGCTCTCGCTCAGATCAAACCGCCCCATCGAATCAAAGAGTCTGAAACAGAGACAGAGGGAAAGAGAGGCTGGAGAACAGGGAATATGAGCAGGGGCCCGTTCGTGTGTAATCTTTAAATTCTCTGTCTTGTGTGTTGTCTGTTTGTGTGTGCGTGTGTTGGTTTATGTGTTTTAATATTTTTGAATATGTGAAGAAGATCAGCAGGGAATAAAGAGAGAGAGTCCAGTTTGAATATTTACTTGCTTTGGCAAAAAAAAAAAAAAAAACAACGGTGAGCTCTAAATAACTTTTTATTATGCACTTACACTGGAAACAGTGCATGAAATGTTGATTGACTTTTCTTTGTCAGCACAATTTGAGCTATTCTTATTGCCATATTAACATACTGCACTGCAGTGTACTTAATCTATCTATGATGATTCATATGATGATCATTTTGTAAATTGTGACCCTGGATAACACAAAACCAGTCATACGTAGCAATAGCCAACAATACATTGTATGGGTCAAAATTATTGATTTTTCTTTTATGCCAAAAATCATTAGGATATTAAGTAAAGATTATATAAAGATATTTTATAAATGTCCTATATTATAAATATATCATAACTTAATTTTTGATTAGTATTTTGCATTGCTAAGAACTTTGGACAACTTTAAAAATGATTTGATCAATATTTAGATTTTTTTTGCAGCCTCAGATTCCATATTTTCAAATATCTCAGACAAATATTTTCCTATCCTAAGAACATCAATGGAAAGCCTATTTATTCAGCTTTCAAATGATGTATAAATCTCATTTAAAAAAAAAAAAACTGACCATTGAAACTGGTTTTATGATTCAGGGTTACAATTAAGTGTTGAGAAAACTCTTTGCTGCCAACTTTGCTTCAGTAGTAAGATATTATTTTTGTAAAACGGAATAGCCATCATAACTAGGCCTAAATATTGATTGAAATAGTCAAATCTGTGCAACACACCTCCTAGTGTAGAGACATCAGAATGCAAGATGATGTGAGTCTGTCACAGAAAGCAAAAATGCCATTTAGCCTGAGTCTAAATGAGGTATCACATACATTTTCTGATGCAAAGCAACAGTAATTAGACTAATTACAGTTTTTGCACAGTGCCTATGGATAAACAATCAAGGAGTTATTAGAAGGCAGCAATAAGAAAGGGAACAATAAGTTTAATTAGTAGAACAGGTTGTCAAGCCAACATAAATAGAGGGTGGGAGGACAGAAGAAATGTGTGTCTTAGAGAGAACGAAGGGGTAACGAGGGATGAGGGGGCAGACAGACAGGCATGTGGAGCGATTATAGCAGGGTTTATGTATGAGCTATTGATTGAGTCGGTGGTGACTTCTTGAGTGGTTAATTCGGGAAGTGAGAGCGATAGAGAGAGTAACTCACTGACCAGAGGGAGGAGGGATAAAGAGAGTGGGGGATAGCAAGTAGAAAGAAATGTGGCGCAATAGCTGTAGCTTCTGTCCTGTAGAAGAGTGCGTGATAAAGACATATGAAGGAAGCATAAAACAGCAGGATTCATTAGCCTATCTTGAGTCTTTTTTTAGAGCGATTTAATGGAGAATCATCTGGTGTTGAAATGCACAGTTAAATTGCTGTGATCTCAAGACCTTGAGCAGTCTGCACTTCACTTCTTCACCACTCTCTCTTTCTTCAAATACTTAGCTATATTAATTAGCTTTCCACACCTTTTAAATTAACATCTTGCAGAGCCAAAAAGTTCTCATGTGCACCATTTGAACAATAATTTGAAGCCAAATAAACGTGCCTTGGTTTTCCGTGTGAAAAGTGCACAAACTAAAACAAACATTTCAATTAAGAACTATGGCACAGATACAGTCAAACCAAAAATTATTCCCAGCTATAATTTATTATATTTTTTACTAGTGAGTGCAGGACACGATAGTTTATTTAGTTTATTTATACAAATGAGGATAGCATAATAATGTGGGACCAAATAATTCAGGCACTTTGAACTGACCAAGTGTTTTTCCTTAATTGCTAATTGCTACCTTTTTACGTCACAGACTGAACTAAATTAAGCATTGTTTGGTAATTGTTCAACAAAGTATTGATAGTTGTGTAAATATTGTCATACTAACAGTTATCATACCTTTCTATCAAAGTTATCTGACATTATCAAGATGAATTTGTTCTGACACAGTTTAACTCTGAGTTCTTGTCATATTTTATTACCATTTTCTAAACTATAGCGAATAAACTGTGATAATTTGAGAAATGTTGAAAGTGTTTGAATAATTTTTGGTTGGACTGTATGTTTAGAGGTTATTACGTTAGTAGAACTCATTTGTGTATCCTAATTCATAGGCCTCCTGAGAGAAAAAACTCAAATTA
The DNA here is from genome assembly GCF_049309525.1 of Garra rufa. NCBI lineage: Eukaryota > Metazoa > Chordata > Actinopteri > Cypriniformes > Cyprinidae > Garra > Garra rufa. Next base: position 24,386,596 of record NC_133369.1, read on the forward strand.
GCCTAGTGAAAAATTAGAGATACTTAATAGGATTTTAATATAGATTTTTAACCTATATGTTGAAATAACCGCGAAATTATCCTGTGTACAAAGACAGGGCGTTGCTACCTGTTCATTGAAGGAAGGTAAACAATCGTGGAAAATACGTTGTGATGTCACCTCACAAGACGACTGCAGATGTAACGAAGTACGAGCGGCGCGCGTGTTTGTGTGAAGTTTAAGGTCCGCTCGCTCTCCCGCGCATTTTCCTCTTTCTCTTCCCCTCTCTCTTCCCTCTCGCGCAGGTTTTGATCTCTCAGCCGCGAGATCAAAGGCGCTCTCTGGCTATTAGTCAGCGAGAGCCATTGATCCCACATCGATCCACGCGAGACACAGCCGCCCCGTGAACACCGTACGAGGCTCCCCAAAGCTCTCCCGCGCGTCGGGAGGGAAAGCGAGCGAGGAGAGAAAAAGAGCTTTAAGGGGGGCGATGTGTGTGTATATTTTTCACTGGCGCGGGCAGAACCAAGCTCGAGCTTTTTCTTTGCCGCGGGACATGAAACAATGAGGCTCGAGCCGGTTTTAATAAAGCGCGCTTTCCCTCCTTTCAACTCTGGCGCGAGGCGAACGAGTCGGCAACGGAGAGCGATCGATAATTAATGACGATGAATAATTTAACCCTATCGATTGATACTTTTTCTCCGTCTTTTTTCCCTTCTTTTCCTTGTATCTTAAGTCCGATGTTCTATAAGAAACTGATACCATATCGCACGCTCGCTCCTATCATCGCTCCTAAAGTTGAGCAAGTTCAGTTCCATCTTTTTTTGCCAAGTTTCCTCAGCTTTCTCATCCGCAAATGTTGAGCTCCGCTGAAACTTTGGTTTCACGGTCTCTTCACCTTATTATCTCAATTACTTGGTCTCGTATCTGAACTTCTAGTGTCTGCTGTTTTGAAAGATGATCACCGGTACAGGGAGTGTGGTGTAACACGGGGTGAGACGCAGCCAATTAGAAATGAGCTACGGGGTAAAATTACCATCAGGCATGACCCCTCCTGAGGTGACAGTAAAAGTCTTTATTTGTAAAAGTATAAGGATAAAAACAAGTTTGATGGAAGAAAAGTTTAATTTAATGCAGGTGCCAGATGTTCAAGTTCTGATTGGATTTTGGCCATTGGATTGGATCAAGTTTTGAAAATTGGTTGTTCAAAAGAAAAAAAAAAGGATTCTGAATTCAGATTAGATCACAAAATCCAATCTTGGGTTTGATCTGGATTAAATCCTCAGTTTGTGTTGTTCAAAACGTTTTAGTAAGGGATTGGGATACGTTTGATCCAAAAAAAAAAAAAAAAAAACCTTGATTATTCTAATCCCAGCAGAAGGATGGATTTCGAAACAAAAATGTAGTAAAACTATAAAACTGGTCCAAAAAACCCCAATGTATTAACATGTTATATATTCCGAAATCCCCAAACAGCTGTTAATATCAAACAAAAATATTATATGTGACCCTGGACCACAAAACCAGTCATAAGTGTAAATTTGTCGAAATTGAGATTCTTACGTCATCTGAAAGCTGAGTAAATAAGCTTTCTATTGATATATTGTTTGTTAAAATAGGACAATGTTTGTCTGAGATATAACTATTTGAAAACCTGGAATCTGAGGGTGCAAAAAAATCTAAATATTGAGAAAATCACCTTAAAAGTTGTCCAGATGAAGTTCTTAGCAATGCATATTACTAATCAAAAAAAAAAAAAAAAATACACGTTTTTATATATTTATGGTAGAAAATGTACAAAATATCTTCATGGAACATGATCTTTACTTAATATGCTAATGATTTTTGGCATAAAAGAAAAATCGATCATTTTGACCCATACAATGTATTTTTGACTATTGCTACAAATATACCCGTGCTACTTAAGACTGGTTTTGTGGTCCAGGGTCACATATTTCATTTAAAGTTTTTTTTTTTTTTTTTTGTAAATCACATAGTATTTTGTGTAAATGTACTGCAAAACCAGAATGCAAAACATTGGCTTTTTCCCCCCCATCGTCCCTTTAGGGCTCCGTAGAGCACTAGTAATCCAGATTTGGGAATCTGAAAAGTGTCTATCTGGATCAGGGTGATCCAATCCAATTTTGCTGTGAAAAACCAACACAAAAGTAAGATAGGTCACCTGATCCTGGATATCAAAACATGGGTTTCCAAATCCAGATCATTCTAATCCAGATTAAACTTTCTGATCAACTGGCCTCAGGGGTGTGTTTCCCAAAAGCATCATTAGCTAACTATGGTCTTTATTTCCATTGAACTCTATTGGTAAAGGTCGGAGCTTGCGACCATATTGCTTTTGGGAAATGCACCTCAGTTTGATTTGTAATTATGTTAAGGGATGTTAAATGACAAAACTGTTATCAGCATATTCAATGAATTAGAAAAAATGCAATTAATTTTATACATGTTACATATCTACACAGGATTTTCTAGAAGAAGAAGAGACAGTGTATGGCTAACACACTTTCTGTCCGTTATGTTTTTAGAGTTATAAGCTTATGCTTTACATTTGAACTGTATTTGTGACCCTGGACCACAAAACCAATCATAAGGTTTAATTTTTTTGAAATTAAGATTTAGCTTTTCATTGATGTTTGTTAGGATAGGACAATATGTGGCCGAGATTCTTAGCAATGCATGTTACTAATCAAAAATTAAGTTTTGATATATTTACTGAAGGACACATACAAAATATCTTCATGGAACATGATCTTTACTTAATATCCTGATTTTTGGCCTGAAAGAAAAAATGATGATTTTGACCTATGCAGTGTATTGTTGGCTATTGCTACTTATATCTGGTTTTATGGTCACATTTGTTTTCCATTTATAAATTTTTTTTAAAATTAAACAATTAACAGTAAGTCTGATTACCACAATAAATTCATGCTACTCTTAAAAATAAAGGTGCTTCACGATACCATAGAAGAACCTTTTTTTGTCTAAATGGTTCCATAAAGAACCTTTAACATCTGAAGAACCTTTCTGTTTCATAAAAGGTTCTTTGTGGCAAAAGACGGTTCTTCAGATTATGAAAAGGTAAGAAAGAGATGGTTCTTTAAAGAACCTTTAACTCAGTGGTTCTTCTATGGCTTCACTGTGAAGAACCTTTTAAAGCACCTTTATTTTTAAGAGTGTAAAGTTAAAAAGTCCATATTATCAATGTAGATTGCGCTCTTTGTGTTTGACATTGATTTACACTGCTTCAGCAGAAATTCTAAACTTTAATGTGAAGCTGATATATATAGCCTTTGGAAATATGATATCAATGTTGGAGACACAATGCAATAAAACACAAAGTAACCAAAGATGTTTAAGCAAAAATGTGTGGCAACATTCTCCAACTTCAAGTGTGGTTCTCTAAAATAACTGGTATATAACTGGAATTTATTACACTCTATTTAGAGAAACCCATTACAAGACGGATCTAAAACTTTTGTAGAGAAATTAACAATTATTAATAATGTTTTCAAATGCCCCTGACTTGGATGCTCCAGCTAAAAGACAAGGATGTCTCACCTATATATGGATTGTTAAGAGTTATCATGAAATTTTACTATCCACCTTATTTCTCCCATAAGAGCGGATGCAGCCATTTGTAAATTTTATGGGTTTGCTTCCGGTCTCATCCGCGTCCAGTTATTTTTAGCAATACAAAACAGCTTGTTTTGATGCTTGATATTGCAAATTGGTATGTCTTACCATATTATTTTAATTTATTCTCTTAATTATAAACAGTTTGTAGCGCAAACTGTTTTGCTGTGTACTGCACATTGATATTCTTCTCATTATTTTCTTATAGCAGCTAATGAACTGAAAGTCTCGCGCATTATTGTTAACATTGTTAAGTTTGCGAGCCACCTGAAAATATTTCATTTCCACAAGTTTACATAGGAACAGTCATTTTTGTCTGGTAGCGTTCACAATGTCAGACGCGTCCCATCTCGAGTTCTCCATCTTGACCGTCTCTCCCCTTACCCCTCGCTTCCCCTGCGCTCCCTTTTTCCTTCTTCATAACAAACACACAAGCCAGTCCTTCTGTTCTTTGACCCTGAGGCTGTGCAGACTGTCAGAGCAGAGTCAAGAGAAATCGAGAGATCGAGAGAAAGTAAAAGAGGGGAAGAGGAAGGAACAGTGGGGGGAGAAAGAGCGCGAGGGGCGAGGGTGCTCAGTAAGTCCCTTTTCAGTGGCAGCCCGAAACAGAAAGATGACACAGATACTGAGGGTTTGTTTCATGTCCAGGGAGCAGAGAGCGAGAGGGACGAGACTCATCACATTCCCTCAGTATCTCCGTTTCAGAACCTTGCTGTCCATCTTTTTTCACTACTAGCAACAATGTCGGCCATCTGTTACTCTGTTCTTTCTCTTTTCCTTCTCACTTTAGTCCACTTCTGTGGTACACCTTTTTACATTTTATCCACTCATAACGCAACCTCGTTTCCACCAGCCGTGTTTGCTCGAAACATTAATGCGCAATCAACAGAGCTTTTCACTAAACGTAATTAGTCACAGGGGTAAACGTGTTAAATCTGTAGGGCATCGCTATTCCATAATGAATGAGTAATCAATGCTTGTGTTTAAATGCAATAATGTTTATAACAGCACACTTATTATTTCATACTTAGTGTTTTTGTCCTATAAGATTAGCACATATCATTTTTCCACCGCATTAAACTGAAATTCTTTGAATCCCAATTGCATTACAAAAGAAAGATTTACTAAATGATTAAAAATAATTTTACATATGGTCAAAATATTTAATATTAAACTATGAAATCATTCACATACACAGATATATTTACTCAGACAATACATCGTAAATATACAATTATTTAAAAGATATGTTCATCTATATTAATTTTTTTATGTCTCTATACAGATGATGTAACTGTGAGCTGCTGTTAGTTTGTTACCTTGATGTGATCGCATGTACCTGTCACAGAAGAGGTTTACTTTCCTCAAGAGTGCGATTGAGAATGTTGTCTTGGGGAACGGTGTTACTTTGTGTTGCCCTGTCCATGTGTATGTGCATCTTTTTTTCTGAGTTTTTTTTTTGTTTGGTGTGTGTGGTGGTTGTGCGCTCCCTGAATCAGTGTCTTCATATCTAGGAGATTGTGAGAAGATGTATTCCCTTGGCTGCTAGTTATAATGTTTCTGGGGGTGATGGGGAGAACTTGAAAGCCCTGTGCTGCCCAAATCAAAACTAACAAGGAAATGATGGGGGCTCCTTTATCTCCTCACTGGCCTGGAGGGGAAGAACAGGGCAAAAGAAGGAGATCGAGGGAAGGGGGTGGTGGGGGCGTCCTGGCTTCCTCTTTGATTTGTAAAAAATGCATTACCTCCGAAATCAAACGGAAAATTACTGAGCGGGAGCAAAACATACAGAGGAGAGAAAGAGAGAGAGGCTGCAGTTAGGTGCACGGGCAGGTGAGGCCGGGTTTGCTTTGATCGGATAGGTTGGCCGATAGGCACTGAATACAAATTTCGCAAAAGGCGGATGATGATCTGAATGAATTCATTTACAGGTGACAGCAATGGTTGTATTGTGCTCAATTATTACTTTAAATAGTGTTGAAGTTATATCTGTTCTTAAGTTGATAGTGTTGTCGCACTAAGGCAAGTCTCGAAAGTCTGAAAGCTACCGAAATGGTAAGTAAGAATACAGCCGACCGAGCTTTCTTCAGTAGGAAAGATACTACACTAAAGAAATAACGATAGATGAATGTTACAAAAAACAGACAGAGAGATGAGAAGTAGATGGTACGATGGTGGGGGAGAGCAAGTGGACAGTCCAAAGAGTAAGAGCAACAAAGGGGTGTGTGTATGTGTGTGTACTTGTGTGTGTGAGAGAGAAGTGCCTGGAGTTAGCAATAATAATTTATACAAACACACCTCAATAATTCACGTTCCATTTCAATGCTGGAGGGAAGATCCAAAATTCACAGAGCATAATTAAATAGAGTGAGAGAGGAGAGGGGGAGAGGGAGAGGCCAGCATTAAAGATACCCTTGTACCGGCTCCTTTTTCTTCCACCCGAGCTTTGTAAAACAACCTTTATGAAATTGTGATGGCTGAGGAGAGATTGAATTTCTCTAGCCATGTATACTGAATTGCTGCATGGAGAGATGGATCTTTACTGATGCTCCCAGTTGTTCTGATAGCAGATGCAATCTTCAATGATTTTTGATATCCTGCTTTGAAGTTATTTGTATGAACACATGCCCACCGTGGTGTGTTTATTTCCTTTCGCCGCAACGTGAATATTTCTCGTTGGAAATGATGTTCAGTTTTAGTGCATATCAAGTGAAATCCAGACTTCTCATTTCTTACCCCAAATTAATTTGTCGTCAAAACGTGAGGTTTTAAAGTCCAAAGAAATACCTGTGAGAGGCTATACGGACTAATTGCTTGAGGGCCTCACACACTGTCATAGATGTTCGGCTTGAGATGGGGTCTTTTGAACGTTGCTCTTTGAGAAAAAATGCTCAGTGATCTTCTGCATGGCTGAAGGGACAGCCTTCGGCAACCATATTTAAAGAAACCCTTCAAATGAAAAGGCATTGATTGATTTTAGAGGCCACTGGAATGACATGCCCTCATGGTTTATAACAGCATGTTCTGACACACTGGTGTGTTGTGGGTGAAATGAGTCCACAAGCGCATGACACATATTTGTTGAGTCAAAGTATTATGCTTTAGCCTTTAGCCTTGTGTTCTGTGTTCTAACTTCAAATGGTTCACACACAGATTTTGTCGGTTTGTGTGTGAATGCAGGTGTAGTGGAGGTATGGACTGTAACTGTGTTAGTGACCTGCTGCTCACGCCACCCGTCCCAACCCTCTGGACACCAGGTGAGATGCTGGAAAAGTTGTTCATCCATCTTCAATTTCTTTTTCTTAACAGTCATGGTTCTAGGACAAGACAGTAGAAACAAATGCATAGATTTTTAAAACAAGGCTCTGGCACAAATTTAAGCTAATTATCAGACTAACAACACTAGCATGACTGCGAGTGTGATATAATATTACACTGCAGTTTACTCAAACTTAAGTTCATATTGACCAGCTATAGTCAGGGTAGCATCATATTTCATTTTTTGACAGGAATTAAAGTAAGGCTGTGAGGGATAGAAGTGCATTCAATGGATTGTACTGTTGTTTAACAATAGCTGATGAAATGTCTTTCTAAAAACAAACTTTCAGCAAACAAAAGCTGCATAAAACAGTTTTGAAAGTTATTAATTGCAAAAATGACGTAATATAGGATCTTTATACAGTGTCTATCCTTCACAGACTTGTTTTAATCCGTATTAAATTCAATACGCTGTCTAACCTGACTAATGTCTATTGCTACTTTCTATTTTTGATCCTCAAACCATTATGCCTCACAGAAATAGTGTATAGTTCCTGAATGAATCTTTGTTTTATTTAGTGAATTATTTAATGACTCACTTTAATAAAGACTGTGGTTGCGTCCAAAAGCTTAGGGTGCTGACTTGTTGCCTCGCTGCTTTATTAGGCAATGACTTTCCAAGCAGCATTTGCGCATTTAGGCTCCTCACGAAACAGATTTCAGACAGGTTTCAGCCAGCTTTAGTGAAAACTAAGCAAATATTGAATTACTATCTCGCTAGAAATAACATAAAAAGTCAAATAAGTTAGTCAAAAACATACATTTACATATAAACTGACCACAAACCATATATATCACCCTTACTCTTCAACACCTAAGTAAGTTTATGGGCGGGACTTCCGGAAATAATGAGAAAAATGACAACGTTCAGTAAACAGTAAAACGGTTAGCACTACAAACCGGTGTGTTCATAATTCAAATAATACATTAAAATAATATGGTAAGACACACCAGTTTTCAATATCAAGCAGCAAAACGAGCTGTTTTCTACAGCTAAAATTTTACAAATGGCTGCGCCCACTCTTAAGGGAAAATAAGGTAGGATAGATCGCGTATTTATTTTTGGCTGAACTTTCGCGCAGGTTTATGCGATATCAAAGACAGCCAAGGATACATATGCTACTTTCAAAAATCGATACAATTAAGCAATGCCAAATTAAGACATGTCAGCAGACAGGGAGTAAAGCTAAAGTTGGATTCGGACATACCTTTGACAACATCCTCCAAGGCAGCATTTTTCAGTGTTTGGATGCAGCCAGACATTTGTTTCGTTGCTGAATGAATCAGCGTTTCGAACAAAAAAATAAAGGTTTCAAATGACTCACTAATAAAAACAACTACTTGTCGCCACCTACTGGTAACCTGCAGAAATACTCGCATAAAAATCTCTACTACTAACGCATAGCCTGATTATCTGTTAGCTCTGCCTAATTCATCTTTTGTACAAATTCAGTTTCAAACAACAGGTAGAACTGATAATCAGTTGTCATTAGGTTATTGCGTCTATTATCCTATATGTGACCCTGGACCACAAAACCAGTCTTAAGTCGCTGGGGTTTATTTGTAGCAATAGCCAAAAATACATTGTATGGGTCAAAATTATTGATTTTTCTTTTATGCCAAAAATCATTAGGAAATTATGTAAAGATCATGTTCCATGAAGATTTTTTGTAAAATTCCTAATGTAAATACATCAAAATTTAATTTTTGATTAGTTATATGCATTGTTAAGAACTTAATTTGGACAACTTTAAAGGTGATTTTCTCAGTATTTAGATTTTTTTGCACCCTCAGATTCCAGATTTTCAAATAGATGTATCTCGGCCAAATATTGTCCTATCCTAACAAACAATACATCAATAGAAAGCTTATTTATTGAGCTTTCATATGATGTATACATTTCAGTTTTGTAAAATTTAACCTTATGACTGGTTTTGTAGTCCATGGTCACATATGTATTTAAAATATGTGTTTGAAATAGTAACATTCTCTCACATATACTTGCTTAAAACACAGGCTAACTACTCCCTAGGATCAAACCACCCATCGCTTCATCAGTTTTTTTTGACAGAAATGTTCTTAGCAAGTAACAAAACCAACAAGCCTTATCAAAATCCTTTCACTTACTCGCCTCCCTTTCCTCAGGCATCGCCTTCCCAGACTGGGCCTATAAGCCAGAATCAAGCCCAGGCTCCAGGCAGATCCAGCTGTGGCACTTCATCCTGGAGCTGCTGCAGAAGGAGGAATACCAGGGGGTGATTGCCTGGCAGGGAGACTATGGTGAATTTGTGATCAAAGACCCAGATGAGGTGGCAAGACTGTGGGGCATTCGGAAGTGCAAACCTCACATGAACTACGACAAGCTCAGCCGAGCGCTTAGGTATGCACAGCATGCGTGTTTCATATTCACAGGATTGTTTTCTGTGTTAACGCCTAATTGCTGGCTTTTATTGTTCTCTCATGCAATATGTATATTCTAGATGATGTGTTTTGTTGAGTATACAGTCTGTTTGGCTGTTTCGTCTGTGTGAGTGTGTTTTTATCTTGCATCTGATGGGGGTGGGGGGGGGGGGTGGGGGCATCATTTATTTTTTCCTCACATAATATCCTGTATAATAGCATTGGCCCATACTAGCACATGCTTGATAGTATGTGGATATTTTAAGTGCTGCCTTCCCTCTGAAGCACATCAATACAGTCCAATTTGTGGAATCTTTGAACATCTAAATGGATTCTGGATGTTCTCCGGCGAGAGCCTCATATAAAGAATACTTGTCGATGGGGATTTTGAAATTAAGTCTAAAATTGATTCGTATCTCACCAAACTTACATCAGACATTTCGAACTCCAAACTCGGGCATAAAACTTTTAAGGTTTGAACTTTGACCCCTGTAGAAGTACTTCTATGCGTATTCATGCAACACGCTTATCCATTTCTCATCCTGTCTCTTTTATCGCTCTGCTTTCCTCCCTCCTCCCCCATCCTCCCTTTAATAGATGCTGTCGCTGGCCGCTAATTGTTATGAATAGGCACAGGCCATAATTAGCCTCGTTGATTAGCCTTGCTTAATTGCTCAATTAAGGGGCACAATTGCCACATAAAATAAAAGCTTACAAATTATTGCACCAGCAGATTGCATCACGGGAACTCGTGTAGGCTGCCGGACCGGGTAAGGTGAAGTCAAGCATAAAGTGTGCTGAGATTAAAGAGCCTCACTCTCATGCACAGGTGAGCATCCTCAAAGCGCTCTGACACTTGTGATAAACGCGAACGGATGATGGTCAGGGGAAAAGACTCGAAGAGTCTGGACAGATCCATCTCTTATTTCCAACTGAGCGATACATGGTTGTGTGATGTTAAGGGAAATCTAAGCAGTCATCACCGTGCAGAACAGAAAGCTGACAAGGCTGGCATTCCCGAATGAAGGCCATGACCCTGGAAAATGTTTTTGGTGGAGGAGGAGGCAGCCTTTCCTCTCTATAAAGGGATAGTTCACTATTGTCATTATTTATTCATCCTGATGTCATCCCAAACCTGTATGTCATTCTTGACATGAGTAAATAATGACAGAATTGAAACATTTAGCTTATTCTCATAATTTTTTGTTGTGCTCCAACCTGCAGGTACTACTACAACAAACGAATTTTGCACAAAACTAAAGGCAAGCGCTTCACCTACAAGTTTAACTTCAGTAAGGTGGTTCTGGTGAATTATCCACTGCTGGACATGGCTAGCTCTCCATTCCTGCTGGCTCAGAACCACTTCAATGGAGGAGCAGCAACACCAGATTGCAGCCCTGTCACACCCGAGGTATGAAGAAAATAAATACATTGCATGTGCATTCACAGAAGCATAATATTAGAACAGAACTTAAGATAATGAGAGACAGAAATGGGAATCTGCTCAGACAAAAACCTGAAGAGCTGAAGATGTGCTCTGCTCTAATAACAGCTCTATTGCTAGTGTTTAATGATTAATGGGATTTTTTTTTATCCATACTGTATAAGGCTCTCTGTATTAGCTTTGATGTGAAGGATCAGGCTGTTGAGAGTCAATCAGTATCTTTTTTGTATTAATTTTATTTCGTTTTCACTGTCTGTAATTGCTCTAGTATTGGTGTTCAGCAATTATTTGCCTTCGGTCAATGTTAAACTTGAACTAAAATGGTTATAATGTGAATACCAGGGGCAAAGCATAAATTTATATGTTCTACTTGAATACAAAAAGACTGAGAGTAGTTTTATCAATAAAGGTTTAGTCAAACCTAAAACCTGAATTCACTTAAAGTATGTACATTAAAGGAGTAGTTCACTTTCAGAACAATATGTACTCACCCCCTTGTCATCCAAGATGTTCATGTCTTTCTTTCTTCATTCGTGAGGAAATTATGTTTTTTGAGTAAAACATTTCAGGATTTCTCTCCATATAATGGACTTCTATGGTGCCCCCGAGTTTGAACTTCCAAAATGTAGCTTCAAAGGGCTCTAAATGATCCCAGTTGAGGAAAGAAGGGTCTTATCTAGCTGATGGGTTATTTTCTAAAAAACATTACAATTTATATAGTTTTTAACCTCAAATGCTTGTTTTGTATAGCTTGGCAAGACGAGCGTTTGAGATTAAAAAGTATAAAAGTTGTAAATGTTTTTAGAAAATAAGCGATCATTTTGCTAGATAAGACCCTTCTTCCTCGGCTGGGATCATTTAGAGCCCTTTGAAGCTACATTTTGGAAGTTCAAACTTGGGGGCACCATAGAAGTCCATTATATGGAGAGAAATCCTGAAATGTTTTCCTAAAAAAAAAAAACAATTTCTTTATGACTGAAGAAAGAAAGACATGAACATCTTGGATGACAAGGGGGTGAGTGCATTATCTGTACATTTTTGTTCTGAAAGCGAACTACTCCTTTAAAAGTCTAAATAGTTTAAAAGAATAAAACAGCCTTAAATTTGCTATACATGGTGAGTTCAAATAAGTAGGCTCATAAAATGCAATAACAAAATTATGATTTTTATTGTAGCCGTACAAAAAAACAAAAAAATAAATACCTCCCCAAGTCACTCTATGAGAAAGTTATCTGCTGTACGTCTTGACTAGAGGAGACTGAAGGAGAAGGGAAAAAGACTGAGAACCAGAGGTGAAGAAGAAAGTAGAGAGAATGTCACAGATGACGTTAAGCAGCCTTAAAACAAAAGAAGACATTATCCCTTTCCTCTCATCTCTGTCTGGGATGGCGTGCTCATCACTGCCATTGATTGAAAATGAAAGACATGTGAGAAATGAAAGAGAAGGTGGGGCTGTCAGATCAGTGGCATGTCATTAATGCGGTTTTGTTAAGCAATCCAGATTACGTAGCTTCGAAGTACAGTCCTGCCTTTTCTCACTGAGAAAAGAAGAGTGACAAATTATTGATCACCTTCATGTCACTAATAAAAAAAGAGAGAGAGAGAGAAAATCTTTACGCCGTTCATCCGCTAAGATTCCTGCGATGACTTCCAGGTTTCCTTTATTGAGCTTTATCCCCTGCTACCCTTTTCTAATCTGCTCCCCAAAAGCCGTTTCACATTTTGGGAGGTAAACCCCAGGATCTCTTTGTGGTCTGCTCTGACTGAAATCTTATGAAGTCTTTAAGACAAGACTTTCTTATTTCAAGATTTCTGAAACGGTGTTAAAGATGTCATGATAGTTTCACATTTCTTATCGTCATCTGAATTTACAGCAGTGAATTCTTGGTCTGTTTGTCACTAATTTTCATATTTTATGAGTTCAAACTTTTTAGTAGTACATAAACATCACAATTAAATTATTTATGAAGTTCTGAATATATAAAAATCTATATGTATATCTATATCTATATACTTTTCACCCTCAGATTCCAGATTTTCAAATAATTGTATCTCGGTCAAATGTCCTATCATAAGAAGCCATACATCTTCGGAAAGCTTATTTATGGTTTTGTGGTCCAAGATCACATAAACACTACCAGTCAAAGGTTTTTCAGCAGCAAGTTTTTTAAAGAAGTCTCTTCCACTCACTAAGCCTGCATTTATTTGATCCAAAGTACAGAAAAAACAGTCCAATTTTAAAATATATTTACTATTTTAAAAAATGACATTATTATTTATCATTGTTATTAAATGTCTTTATCGTCAAATGCAAAATAAAAACAAATAATAATAATAAAAAAAAGCTTTTGAATGGTATAGTGTACTGTATAATGTTACATTTATTTCAGATAAAGTCTGATCTTTGGATCTTTCTATTCATCAAAGAATCTTGAAAATATCAACAGTTTTAAATATTGATAATAATAATAATAATAATAATAATAAATCTTTCTTGAACAGCAAATAAGCATATTAGAATGATTTCTGAAGGATGAAGTAATGATGCAAAAAAATGTAGCTTTAATTAAAGTAATTAATTACATTTTAGAATCTATTCCAATTGCAAGCAGTTATTTTAAGTAATAAAAATATTTGACAATATTACTGCATTTGCTGTATTTTGGATCAAATAAATGCAGGCTTGGTGAGCAGAAAAAACTTCTTTAAGAAACCTGAAATATCTTACTGTTCAAAAACTTTTGACTGGTAGTGTATAATGTTACAAAATATTTATATTTAAAATAAATTACGTTCTTCTGAACTATCTATACATTGAAGAATCCTGAAACAAGAATTTAGTGTCCACAAAAATATTAAGCAACTATTTTAAAACGGATAATAATAATCTGTTAATCTATAATTCAATGACTATGTCATTTATTTAACTAATTCTTCTCACTAATACTTTTTCATTGTGTAATGATCCTGACACACTGTGTTTTCTTTATCTTATCTTTTCCAGGCCCTTCAGTCTTTATTCCCTCGTTTGCCTGAATCAGGTCGAGGGCCCTCTCTGTTTGAGCGCAGTACAGCGGCCCCAGGGCCTGATGGGGA